>NC_081327.1:8484848-8787878 GCF_026419965.1 Kogia breviceps
TTATTCACTGACAATTACTAAATTCATATCTTAAGACTGAAACCTCTCCCCTGAAGCCCAGACTCAAATATCCAACTGCCTACCTGATTTTTGTACTTGGGCAAACTTGAACTCCTGATCCTCTTACAGCCCTTTGCCCGTCTTTGCTTCTGGCAGCTCCATGCTTCGTTACTCAGGCCAAAGTCACTGGGGTCATGTTCAACTCCTCTTTCTCTCACTTCCTCCACCCAATTCCACTTCACCTCACCTCAGCAGCTACCACCCTAGTTGAAGCCACCACCACGACCTCTCACCTGAGCCACTGTAGTCGCCTCTTCACTGGGCCCCAGATTCCACTCTCGCTCCCTAAACTCAGTTTCTGCTACTGTTAACACCAGAGTCAGGGACTTCCCTGGTGGCGCAGCGGTGAAGAATCTGCCTGCCAACGCAGGGGACATGGGTTCGAGCCCTGGTCCCGGGAAGATCCCACATGCTGCGGAGCAACTAAGCCCGTGCGCCACAACTACAGAGCCCGCCTACCTAGAGCCCGTGCACCTAGAGCCCGTGCTCCGCAACGAGAGAAGCCACTGCAGTGAGAAGCCCGTGCACCTCAACAAAGAGTAGCCCCCGCTCACCACAACTAGAGAAAGCCCGCATGCAGCAACGAAGACCCAATGCAGCCAAAAATGAATAAATAAATTTACTTTAAAAAATAATAAAAAAATAAAATTACACACACACACCCCATACTCCCCAACCCTTTTGCCTACTTCCATTTATTTCACGATCCTTGTAAACTTTTCACTTATATATATCTTATTTTGCTAAATGTCTTACTCTCCCAACTACAAAGTGAGCTCCATGAGGGTACGGATTTTTGTCTTCTATAATCACTGCACCTAGAATTGCGTAGGCGCTCAAGAAATATTTGTTTGAATGATGAATGAAGCACTGTTTGTGGAATGACCTTGAGAACTCCAGCAGGATGTTAAGCTACAAATTTCGCAGTGTAGACTTAACTCCATCATCCTACCTTCCAGCTAGAACCCGTGTTCTAGGTTCATTCCTGCCTCCATGCATTTCCTTAAAGTCATGCCTGTGCTAGGATCACCCCTTTCCAGCCAAGAAGCTCTCCCTCTGATCTCCCTCCCCGCGTGCCAGCCGTGACGTGTGTGGACACGGGTCCCGCCAGGTAGGGTTGGAAGATTGATGAGTTGCTATGGCTACTGCACCCGCCTGGGGCGTAATATCCCCAGGGTGCCCCGCCCCTACGGGTAGTGGTTAGCTGACCGCAAGCAGCCCCGCGCAGGGGCGGGTATAAGGGGCTGCAAACCCGGTTTTGTTACGCTCCCCCCAACCCACGCAGTTGTCATGGAAACGAACCGCTTCCCTCCAGCACCGTCTCCCTCCCCTTCCCTGAAGAGAGATACAGGCATAGTTAGAGGGCTGGGTGGGCTGGAAGACGGTCCGAAAGGCTAGGAAGCCATTCGGTCCCATCACTCTCCAAGGTCTCTCCCTCATCCTCCAAGGATTGCTACGCCTGCGCAGAGACGGAGTCCGGGTACCAAAGCTAGCGGGGAGAGAAAGGCGCGCATGCGTGCGAGGGTTTTGAGCGTGCGCTCTCGTGGCATCAGGGAGCGAGGGGAACGATCGCTGCGCTAACCTTGCGCCTGCGCAACTGCGGCCCGCTTACGGAGGCCGGTGGAGGGCAATTCTGCGCTTGCGCTCTGGCGGGAGGAGTGAAACCCAAGAGGTTCGGGCGTTGGGGGACCGTCTGGCGCTAGGTGCGCCTGCGCCTTGGCTCGCGGGGCGGCCGGGGGCGGGGCCCAGAAGGGGAGGGAGAAAGCCGGCAGGGGGAGGGAAGAGGCCGCAGAAGCCCGAGTCTTGACCGACGGGCAGGCGGGGGCTGCGGCGGCGCCGGTGAGTGACCCGCGGCCCAACCCGGTCCCCACCCTCTGCGACCCTCACTCTTCCCGGAGTCTCCCGTAGCCCCCGTTGGCCCCTCCTAATCCCGGACCCTCATAACCCTCAGGGCTCCCCTTGATTCGTGGCAATCCCCAAAGCCCCCACAATCCCCGCAAACCCTAATGCCTAATATTTTATTCTTCCAGTTTCTCCACTGTCCTAGGAGCCCCCAATTCACCATTATTTCTGGACTGCTCCTCTAAGGACCACTTCTCTTATTGGTCTTACAGACGTCCCATTGCCCCGGAACCCCCAGAGCGCTCCTCTGCTCCAGATCCCCCCTTTCCTGCTGCATCTCCTCTTCAACATCTCCTTATCCCCATCACCCTTGTGCTTCTTTGACCCCCGAGATACCCCATTCTCCTTCCATTTCCCATCCTCCTATGCCCCCAATTCTCCTCTAACTCCCGCAGACACCCCCTCTTCCGCTTTTCCTCATTTCCCTCCACTCCTCCATACCCATACCCAATTAACATCAACTCCATGGCCTGGCACTTTGCGCCGTGCCAGGCACAAGATGAGCGCTCAGCCGGTGTCATCTATTAGGCACTCTGACGGACTCCCGCTGCTCGTCGCCTCCGTCCACCCTTCGCCCCCACCCCTATCCCCGGGGACATAGGAGACGGTATCGGGGCGGCCGGGGTGGGGCGGGCGGCGCAGGGCCGCTGAACCCCTGCCAGCGCCGTGCGCCCTGTGCCCGCAGCGCCGGCGCCCCCCATGCGCCAGGCGGCCGGACGGCGGCGTCGGGGGGCGCCATGGCCTCGGCGGCGGCGGGCGAAGCGGAAGAGACCACCCGGCTGCGCAAGCCGCGCTTCTCGTTCGAAGAGAACCAGATCCTGATCCGTGAGGTGCGCGCCCACTACCCGCAGCTCTACGGCGCTCAGAGCCGTCGGGTGAGCGTGGCCGAGCGGCGGCGTGTGTGGGACGGCATCGCCGCCAAGATCAACGGCATCACCAGCTGGAAGCGCACTGGCCAGGAGGTGCAGAAGCGCTGGAACGACTTCAAGCGCCGCACCAAGGAGAAGCTGGCGCGCGTGCCGCACTCCACACAGGGCACCGGGCCTGCCGCCGAGGACGCCTTCTCCGCCGAGGAGGAGACCATTTTTGCCATCCTGGGGCCGGGTGTGGCGGGGCCAGGAGCTGGTGCAGGGGCAGAGCAGCCCTCCGCGGCCGCCTCTTCACAGCCAGCGGCCCCAAGCGCCTGCGCCCAACGCTGTGGGTTGTCTGAGGACCGCAGGGAGGACCGACGGGCAGGTGAGTTCCTTCAGCATCACCTTAGCAAAAGCGAACAGAAATTTTACTTTGTACCTGGAGCTGTTCCAGGCTCTTTATATGGTTCATCAGATCCTCACTATAGCTGTGGGAAGGGGGATACTGGTACAATCCCCATTTTACACCTGTGGAGACTGAGGCTCAGAAAAGTGTAGTAATGGTCAGAGTCGGGAATGGAACCCAGAACCAGGAGGCTTGGCTCCAGAGTCCACACATGGGATCATCAGCTCACCCAGGATTTCATTAAACTGTAGTGTAGGGGGAGTGACTCTGAAGGCAGATAGTCTGGGCTCCAGTTACAACTTTGCCACTCAACTGTGTCATTTGGGATAAGTTATTGCACATCAGATTCTGCATCTGTAAAATGGGGATTAAAAATGGTCCCCACCTCAAAGGGTTGCTGGGAAGATTAAATGAGTTAATATGTGTAATTTGCTTGGTACATTACCTCCTTGCTAGCTATTGACATAATTACCAGTGCTGTGAAGCACGAACTGTTTCACCATTTTATAAATCAAAGACTCAGGGAGGTTTGGAAGTTTTCCCAAGGTCATGCCCTGAGTAGAGGAGCTGAGGAGAGTGGAGTACAAAACTTCCCACTCAGCCTTGACTCTGGATGATTATTTCTTCTACAGCTATTCTCCAGGCAACTGCCCCGAGCTGGACAGTGTTGGGGACAGAGATGTGACTGAGACATCCTCAGGCCTTCCCTTCTGGGGCTCACAGTCCACTGGGGGAGACAGACCCATGCATAGACAGTGATGACTCAAAGCAGGCAGGGCTGGGCTGTGAGAGTCCCTAGGGGACATCTGATCCAGAGTGGGAAGTCAAGGAGGGCTTCCTGGAGGAGGAGCCATCAGAGCCGAGATGCAAAGAGTGAGGATGAAGAAGAGATGGGAAAGTGTTCCTGGAGAACAGCATGTACAGTGCCTTGGAGACAAGAAAACTTGGCCAGTTTAGGAAACTGAGAGATGCTGCCCAGTTAGGGGAGGGGAGGAAGGGAAAGTGGAAAGATTAAAGAAAGGACATGTTTTGAGATGAGATCAGAGAGGTCAGCAAAGGCCAAACCTTGCAGGGCCTTTAGGCTGAGATAAGGAGTTCAGTTTTATCCTAAGTACTATGGGGAGCCCTACAAGGGTTTAGAGAAAGAGGGGGCACATGATCCAACAAGGCAGCTCAGGATCATGTAATTTCTGAGAGGTTCATTCACCCACCCAGGGTCACACAGCAAGTAAGTAAGTAGAAGGGTTGGAACTTGAATATAGGTTGTGTCCAACTCACCGTCCATGCACTTAACCAGTGACTAGATGGCCTGATATATACCATATATATACATACATATATATGTAAATATGTAAGTAGTTGACATATATATAAACAATTAATATTGACTACGAGTTATTGGGTGTGCCAGAATTGGATCACATGTGGTTTAAAATAAAAGTCAGGACTTTGGATTTTACCTTGAGGACATTTGTGAGGCATGAAAGTGTCTTAAGCCAGAGAAAGACATAATCACTTGGGACCCTTGTACTCAATATGAATCAAACCTCATTGTTTCTACCTGTGAAATGGCCCCATTGAACCAGGGCAGAGATGGCAAACTTATTACTTCAAAAGCTGTACAACCCCTTATTCATTCATTCAACAGATATTTATTGAGCGCGTATTCTGAGGCAGACACCATGGTAGGTGCTGGGAATACTCTGAAGAAAGACAGTTTTCCTTCCCTTATGGAGCTGACATTCTAGTTATGGGAGACAGACCACAAGCAAGTAATCCCCCAAAGCAGATTATACAAAGAGGTGATAAGAACTAAAAGAAGTAAAACAAAGCATGTTAAGAGGTTAGTGAGTGATGGAAAGGGGGCCTCTGTAGAGAGGGGAAATTTGAGCAGAGGACCTGAATAGAGAGACTGAGCCAAGTAGATATCTGGGGGAAGAGTACTGCAGCTGGAGGAAACAGCAGGTGCAAAGGCCCTGAGGCAGGTATGTGCTTAAAGTGTCCTTGATTAGAATCTCACACAGAGATTACCCACTGTGTAAAACTCTTAAAAGAGGAACTGCTCTGATTGAAGGACAGGAACAGGGCCTGGGGCAGCCTGAGGCATCTTTGTTGACACTGGAAGGAGAGATAAGAGCCATTTATCTTGTGACCTAATATTTGAATGAAAGAACAATAAAAACCACATTGAGACGTTATTATATGCCAGGTACTGGCCTATGCCCTGGCCCATGGTAATTCAATTAATGCCTGTAACGGCCCTCAGGGAGATATTCTGTTACAGGTTTACTTGGTCCTATGTTCACACACATCCATTTACAGGTGGGGAAACTTGAGGCCCAAAGGTTGCGAATAACTATGATTTTAACTCTCACAGTGGTCCGTACATGACGCCTGTGAGCCCTGTGGCCATGAAGGCTGGGCCCCTTTTCTGTTCTTTTTACTCGGTAGACTAGAAAAGTCATATATATCTCCAAGTGGCTGGAATTCTCATTCTCTTATGAAGAAGACTCGCCACCGTCAAGCCCACAGCCCCAGCCCAAGGAATGGTTAAAAGCATAGGCTCCAGAACCTGCCTGGGTTCAAAATCCTCTTCTCCCATTCACCAGCTCTGTGACACCTCTTTGGGCCTCAAGTCACCTCATCTGTAAAATGGGCTAATACTGATAGCACCTACCCCAGAGACTGGCTCGGAGGACTGGGTGAAATAACATAGGAGAACTTAGCCACTGCGCCCGGGGTGGGCCAGGAAAGTGTCCAACTACCGTTAGCTCTGGTTATTGTGTCTCTGCCAGCCTCTCCTACTTGCCCAGGCCAGCTGGCCCAAAGAGTCTGGAGCCCCAGCCTTCGAGCCTGGGGGTGTGTGGGGGGTAGTGATCCTGGTAGAGGGAACAACATACGCACTGAGGCAAGGAAGAAAAATAGAAAGGAGTAAAAGCTGAGGCCTTGTAGCCCTAGAGAGAGGCCTGGACTGTCCCCCGTGGGTGCTAGGGAGCTGCGGGAAGGTTGTTGCCGGGACCTTGGGCCTGGTGCTCGATCAGTACTGACTCCCAGGAAGCCACAGTTCTTTTCTCATTAAAGACAGAATTTTGTGCTGGACATTGTTGTAGGCGCTGGGTAAACAGCAGTGCACAAAACAAAGCCCTGCCTGATGGAGCTGACATAAGGAGGAGGAGACAGACCACAAACACAGAGCGATCCCATGCCAGGTGGAGATAAGTGCTATAAAAGAAATCAGGTAGGGCTAGGAGAGAGAAAAGGACAGAGCTGTTTCAGAAGGAGGGTCAAGGAAGGTCTCTCCAAGGAGGCCGTGTTTGAGCAGAAGCCCGAGGAGGTGAGGAAGGGAGCCAAGCAGGTGTCTGGGGAAAGATCTTTCCAGGCTGAAGGAACAGAAAGTGCAAAGGCCCTGAGGCAGGGGCGGGCCTAAAGTGTATGAGGACCCAGGACTTCCCTGGTGGTCCAGTGGTTAAGACTCTATGCTTCCAACGCAGGGGGCTCAGGTTTGATCCCTGATCGGGGAACTAAGATCCCACATGCCTCCCGGCGTGGCCAAAATTTTTTAAAAAAAAGAGTATGAGGACCTGCAGGGAGGCCAGTTTGGCTGGAGTCAAGTGAAGGAAAGAGAGAGAGAGAGAAAGAGTGGGAGAAGAGGTTAGGGAAGCAACGGAGGCACATCGTGGGAACCTTGAAAACTTTGCTTTTACTGTGGGTGAGATAATAGCCACAGGAGGCTTTTGAGCAGAGAAGGACATCTCACTTGTATTTTTTTTAACACCTTTATTAAGGTAGAATTCTCATATACAACCCACCCATTTAAAGCATACAATTCAGTGGCTTTTAGTATATTCATAGAGCTGCACAACTATCACTACAATCAATTATAGAACATTTTCATCGCTCCAAAAAGAAACCCTGTACCTCTTAGCCATCAACCCCCCGCCTCGTTCCCCCATCTCTGCCCAGCCCTAGGCAACCACTAATCTACTTTCTGTCTCTGTAAGATTTGCCTATTTTGGACATTTCATGTAAATGGATCATATGACATGTGGTCCTTTGTGAGTAGCTACTTTCCAGTAGCATAACTGTGGTGTATTTTAGTTGGACCCCTGAAGCTGCTGGTGGAGAACAGACTCTAAGGGGTGGGGGTGTGGGCTGGGAGCCCAGTGAATAGTCCAGGTTGGGAGGTGGTGGTGGTTGGACCAGGGTGGGGGCCGTGGAGGAGGACAGATGTTGGGTTAGTTTGAAGGCAGAGCCAACGGTATTTGTACACGAGTGGTGTCTTGGGAGAGAAGAAGAGTGCGTTTTTGTCCCCAGCAGCTAGAAGGATGGAGCTGCCATCATCTGAGATGGGGTGGCTGAGGGAGGAGCAGGTTGGGGGAGGACCAGGAGCTCAGCTCCGGGCAAGGGGGTTGGAGGCATTATAGGACGGGATTATTGGAGGGGATATGCCGAGTACACAGCTGGAGGGAGAGGCTCAGGCTGGGCCCGGAAATCTGGGCGCCTCTGCACGCAGACTCTTCAAGTCCGTGAGCGGGAATGAGATCCCAGGTGAGAGGAGGCGGAGGAAGCCCCGCAGGCTTGGGGTTAAACTGGCACAGACCAGAGTTGAGACTGAAATCCCGCCATCTGATTGGAGAGAGCCCCCGACTCCCCGCCTCCAGAAGTTCCCCCCTCTCCTACTCCAGCCACCCAACCTCTTTTCCAGGCCCTCCTTCCCTGGGGCCTCCGCAGGATCCAGCAGTACTGCCTGAGGCGGGGGGGGGGGTTTCTGGATGGTTCAGAGTCTTGTAGCATATTGGCTTTTACACTGAATGAGATAAGAGCTGCCTGGCTCGGCAGGGGACCTCCAGGACCCTGTTCCAGTAAGGCTGGTATCGGCCACCAGATTATTGTTAAATATATTGTCTCTCTCCCCTGGGTCATGGGGCTTCTGCTCCAAGGCATGACCTGACTTAGGTTTGGAAAGGATGCCTTTGGGTCCAGGGTGGGTGGGAGGTGGGAAAGGGAAATCATGACAGCGTTAGGGGTCCCCCACATCTTACCTACATCTCTCTCTCCACAGATACACCAGCCCACAGCAAGGGGGGCTCTAGGAGCCCGGAGCCTTGGGCCAGACCCTCCTGCAATCCTCAGGAAGGGGGCTGCCAGGCACCCAAGGAGCGTGAGTCCCCGCCCCCTCCGGCCCTGCAGACCGTCCAGCTGCCCCGCCTGGCCTTGTCTCCACCCCCCCCAGCCCCTCCGCTGCCACCACCCCCCGAGCCACCGCAGCAGGTCCAACTGGCACCCTCGCCCTCCAGCTCCCCCTCCCCTCCACTGCCTCCACCCTCGGCCCCAGACCCCTCCCTGGACTTCCTGCGGGCGCAGCAGGAGACTGCCAACGCCATCCGGGAGCTGGCCGGCACCCTTCGCCAGGGACTGGCCCAACTGAGCGAGGCCCTCAGCGCCCTACTGCCCCTTCTGCCCGGAACCCCCGCTGACCCACTGCCCCCGCCCCCTCCCCCACCTCCACCGCCCAGGCCTGTCTTGTCCCCCACCTCCCCCAAGGTGGAGGTCACCCCAGAGCCTGTGTCCGTGGTGGCTGCTGTCGTGGACGGGGCTGTGGTGGCAGCCAGGGGGGTGATCATTACTCCTAGGAGCGAGGAGGGGGCCCCCCGGCTCCCCCCAGCCCCACTCACGCCCCATGACTCCCCGCCACACAAAAGGAGGAAAAGTTTCCCTACAAGGAAGAGGCGGGGGCGGTGGAAATCTCCATGACATCTGCTGTGGGGTTCAAGCTTGTTGGCGCACCTTCTGCCTGCACCTCTTCCCCCCAGCTTAGCCCAGCGGAGGAGGGCAATGCACTTACCCCATCCCAGCTGCACCCCGGCTCCCTGCTGCGGGGCACGAGCACCCCACTCCTTGTACTAGTTAGTGCCTGATTCTGGGGGGCCTCCTTGATGGGCCCCCCAGCCCTTTTCCAGTACAGCGCTGTCTGCCTGGCTGCTTTCCTTAACCCTGACTTCTAAGCCATGGATTTTATGTTATTTATTATTGCCCTTCGTGGGTTGCGAGGGAACCTGCACATCCCCCGTCCCCTAACAAAACTCCTGGCCTTGACTTGAAGACAACTGACCCACTTCCCCTCCCCAGACTTTGGAGGGGGTGGGAGTTTCAAGACAAGTCAGAATATGGATGAAGAGGCTACTGCAGTCTGTACCCTTGGGGCGGGTGGAGTTCGCACCGGTGTAGGTTGAGCCTCACGTTGCAGTCTCTGACCTCCAGAGCTCAACCCCCTCCGTGCTCCTCAGTGGTAACAAAATATCAATAAAGTTATTTTTAATATAATTACTTGGGGCTCTGTCTGAGACAGGCCTGAAGTTCCAATACGTACACCTGCCTCGTCCCTCCATGGGCAGGTGACACCCCCTTGAAGTTTTAGAGGCTGGTGGTTTTCCAGACTTTTTTTTTTTCTTAAAGCCATCAGGTCCTGTGTTCAAATCTTATTCCTTCTTTTTCATCCTTCAGATACCACCCTAAATGTCATCTCTGGGAGGACATCCTGGATTCCTTCCCCTGGGCTAGGGTGGGTCTGCTTCTTAGATTCTCTCTCAGCATCCTGTGGTCACTAAATGAACACATGCCTTTATCTATTTAAAGCCTGCTTCCCGTATAGTTTCATGAAGGGAGGAGCTGGTTCTCTTTTTTACTCCCAAACTGGCTGCAGAGTCTGGTAGCAAAGTAGCTAATAGCCATCACCCTGGACTCAGACCTGGCTCGACCCCTGGTGCTGCCCTGGCCAGCTGTGTAACTACGGGCCTCCACTGTCCTCATCTGTAATACGGGCATAAAGATTTAGGTGCCTTTGCTGCCTAGAACTACATTCTCTTCATCCCTCAGGTCACAGCTCAAATATCACCTCCTCGGGAAAGCCTCTCCTGAACCCCCCCTCCCTTTCTTGCAGCAAGTCATGAAAGAAAGGCAGTTAAGTAATCATTTGAGTAAATTTAAATTGAATGTCCTTCCATCACCAGGATGAGCCTTGTCTGGTCAAGGCCTGAGCCTATCTTAGTCACTGCTGTGTCCTCAGCATTGCCCAACACAGAAGCAAGGTTGAATCTTTGAAGTAATGGGAGCTTAGAAACAACTTTCATTTATGGTTCTCCTTTTCTGGGTCAGGTGCCATGCTAAGCATTTATTTGCACGTTTGCATTTTAACCTGAAGGTACCCGATGAAAAGCAGATTTTAGGGGATCTCCATTTTTTCCTGAGAACTTTAGGGACTTGCCCTAAATTTGTCAGGGGCCAATCCAGTCCACCTGAAGCCAGCCTCCGGCCAGAACTCCTGACTCCAACTAGTGTTTACTAAAGAATGGCCCAAAGACAATTTTAGGCGATATATGGATGGATGGCCTTTTTAAAGGTTCTGTGGTTATATGTGTATGTAGTTTTATTTTGTAAAAATGTACCTAGTACATAAAACCCATGATCATGCACATAATACTGCTTAGGATGAGGCAAAAGTAAATAGCGTTTTATTCACAGGAGTCAACTTCAAGGAAAATATTAATAATACAGGTGGTAAACAAAATGGTGAAGCTGAGACTGAAATTTGGGTAACATAAAATCAGACCTGCTATGGTTGCAGTGGGATGAGGGAGAGTGGGGGCAGGCATTCCCTGATTAGTTTGAAAACTACTAATGAATGCAACCCTGGCAAGTCATTCAAATATTTTTGAGCGCTTAACACAGACCCAGGCCTAGAGAGAGGAAGAGGCTGATGTGGGTTAGAAGCTGGAGACCTGTCTCTCCTCCACATGACCCCTCTCCAAGCCTGTCCTGCTTGGGGGGTATTCCATCGCCAGGAAGAAAAAAACATGGAGGTCCCAAAGCCTGCTTGGGCCTATCAGGTAGTAAGCACCCAAGGTTGGAGAAAGGTGGTCTCGCTCTCGCTCTCCCCAGAAATTACTCTGGCTTCCTTTCCGCCCCCCCAAATTGGTGAGCCCTAGAGGGTGAGGACCCTCTCACCCGGTGCTCGGAAAGATCCCCCAGAAATTGAGGCGAGGCGGGGGTGGGGGGGCGGGTATGGACAGCCAGCGGTAATCGGGAAGGCCTCCCCCAGCCTCATAGACAGCGGAAGTGCGTCAGTTTGTTCGCCCCGCAGAGCATTTTGGGAATTGTAGTGAAGTTGGGGTGAGGGGGGCGGAGAAACTGACAGTGTAACCCCTTGGAGACCAGAGCGCGCCCGCAGAGCTGGAACAGAGGGACGTTCGACCACTCCCTTTAGCAGATAAAGCAACTGAGACTGAGACCGTCAGTCCTCTCCTTTCTCCGGCTTTCGCTGGCCCCAGTCAGAGGTTTATATCCAAGATCCTGGGCAAGCAAAGTGCCAAGTGGACAGTCCTGCCCAACACTAAATTGCCAGCTTCCCTTCACTCCCCCACCCGAAAACGTCCAATTAAGGCCTCTCCGCCCCGCCCCAGGAGCTGCTGCCTTCGTAACCGGTCATTGGCCCACCTTTGAAGGGCGGGGAACTGAGCCTCAGAGAAGGCAAGACTTGTCTAAAGCTGCAAAGCTAGTCGGAGCAGAAACTGGCCGCCCGGAAGCCTGTCCACCCCCTACACTTTCTGAATCCGTGGTGGCTCTCACCATTCATATCACATCCCCGCCCCCAACCCTTGTGCTCGAGCTGCTCGGAGCCAGTCAAACTCCCTGACCCCCGGCGAGGAGGGGTACAGGCTGCGCAGCGGAAAGGCGGTGAGCCCCTACCCTCCCCGGCAGCTGGCGGGGCCCTTTAAGAAACGGCCCCGGAGGGACTACGTTTCCCAGAAGGCTTTGCCGGCGCGTTATGTAACTTTCCCTGCGTAGCGGCCTCTGGGGCAGAAGGAGGTGGAGGCGGTGGCGGCGGCGGCGGCGGTGGCGGCGGCAGTGGCAGTTGCAGCGGCGGTGGCGGGAGCGGCGGGAGCCCGAGGCGGCGGCGCCCGCGGCCTATCGCGGGGCCCGAGCTGTGCGCCGCGGCCCGGAGCTCGGACCCGGCGGGAGCACCGACGTGCCTCTGCCTGCCTTTGAGGAGGCGGGAGTGAGGAAAAAGGCTTAGGGCCCAGGGGGCGGGGAAGGGGGGCCGGGCCTGGATCCGCGGGGAGGCCGAGCCAGAGGCCCGACCGTGGCTCGCGCGGTCCCGGGGACACGAATCGAACGTCGGCGGCGCGGATCGAACGTCGGCGGCGGGTGGAACGCGGGGCCCCGGAGGCGCGCGTGCGGGGGCTATGGCGTCCGTGCAGGCTTCCCGCCGCCAGTGGTGCTACCTGTGCGACCTGCCCAAGATGCCGTGGGCCATGGTGTGGGACTTCAGTGAGGCCGTGTGCCGCGGCTGCGTGAACTTCGAGGGCGCGGATCGCATCGAGCTGCTCATCGATGCCGCCCGGCAGCTCAAGCGAAGCCACGTGCTCCCCGAGGGCCGCTCGCCGGGGCCCCCGGCCCTCAAGCACCCGGCCACTAAGGACCTGGCAGCCGCCGCTGCACAGGGGCCTCAGTTGCCGCCTCCACAGGCCCAGCCCCAGCCGTCGGGGACAGGCGGCGCTGTCTCAGGCCAGGACCGCTATGACAGGGCCACATCGTCGGGCCGCCTCCCCTTGCCCTCGCCCGCCCTGGAGTACACCCTGGGGTCCCGCCTGGCCAATGGACTGGGCCGCGAGGAGGCTGTGGCGGAGGGGGCGCGAAGGGCCCTGCTTGGCTCCATGCCCGGCTTGGTGCCCCCCGGGCTGCTGGCAGCTGCGGTGTCTGGCCTGGGAAGCCGAGGTCTGACGCTGGCACCCGGCTTGAGTCCTGCCCGTCCAGCCTTCGGCTCCGATTTCGAGAAGGAGAAGCAGCAGAGGAATGCGGACTGTCTGGCAGAATTGAACGAGGCCATGAGGGGCCGGGCAGAGGAATGGCACGGGCGCCCCAAAGCCGTGCGGGAACAGCTGCTGGCGCTGTCTGCCTGCGCCCCTTTCAATGTCCGTTTCAAGAAGGATCACGGGCTGGTGGGACGGGTGTTCGCCTTCGATGCTACTGCCCGCCCTCCAGGCTACGAGTTCGAGCTGAAGCTCTTCACCGAATACCCCTGTGGTTCTGGCAACGTGTATGCTGGAGTCCTGGCCGTGGCTCGCCAGATGTTTCATGATGCTCTGCGGGAGCCGGGCAAGGCGCTGGCCTCATCAGGCTTCAAGTACCTCGAATATGAACGCCGACACGGCTCAGGGGAATGGCGCCAGCTAGGGGAGCTGTTAACCGACGGTGTCCGCACCTTCCGCGAGCCAGCTCCCGCCGAGGCCCTGCCCCAACAGTATCCAGAGCCAGCCCCTGCAGCTCTTTGTGGCCCCCCGCCACGAGCCCCATCCAGGAATCTGGCCCCCACGCCACGCCGTCGCAAGGCGTCCCCTGAGCCGGAGGGCGAGGCGTCTGGGAAGATGACCGCCGAGGAGCTGCAGCAGCGGCACTGGGCGGCCCCCGGCGGCCCGTTCTCCGCCGACACCCCTGGTGTGCCCTCGCCCATCGCCGCCCTGAAGAACGTGGCCGAGGCCCTTGGCCACTCCCCCAAGGACCCTGCTGGGGCTGCGGGCCCTGTGCGTGCAGGGGGCGCCAGCCCCGCAGCCTCCTCCGCGGCGCAGCCTCCAGCCCAGCATCGTCTAGTGGCCCGAAACGGTGAGGCGGAAGTTAGCCCCACAGCAGGGGCGGAAGCTGTTAGCGGGGGTGGTAGCGGCACCGGGGCGACCCCTGGGGCCCCCCTGTGCTGTACCCTATGCCGGGAGCGGCTGGAAGACACCCACTTCGTCCAGTGCCCCTCAGTGCCCGGACACAAGTTTTGCTTTCCCTGCTCACGGGAGTTCATCAAGGCACAGGGTCCTGCCGGGGAGGTGTACTGCCCCAGTGGAGACAAGTGCCCGCTAGTGGGCTCCTCTGTCCCCTGGGCCTTCATGCAAGGCGAGATCGCCACCATCCTTGCTGGAGACATCAAGGTTAAGAAAGAACGGGACCCCTAGGCCACCACTGCCACCAGTCTACTGCCCATCCGCCCCCCCTTGCCACCCACCGCCGCTGCGGATAAATTATTCCCACCCAGCCCAGTGTCTCCCCCGCCTGTGTACATACCCCCTTCCTTATCCCAGATGGGTCCCCTCCTTATCCCAGATGGGTCCCCTGGGGTAGATGCATTGAGGGTGGGGGGAACAAACTTGTGGCTTCTGTCCGAGGGGGTGTTTGGGGTCCCTTGACCCCTCCGGTTACCCTCTCCCCTCCTTGGCTTGGCTTTGCTGCTGCTTGTAGTTGGAGGAGAGGTGTCCCCGACCCTCCTTGAGAAGGGGCCTCCTGAAATCTCGCTCTTTATAAACGAAGCAAAAGCATTTTATTGCCCCCCCCTCCCCTACCCCGTCTCCCTCCTTCAATAAACCGAAAGATGGGTTTTTTCCTTCTTGGTCCCTTAGTTGCGTGAGATGCTGCGCCCCCTTTGGGACCGAACTGATCCTGCAGGGAAAAGGACGTTGCCTTGTAGCCTCCAGGTGGCGCCCTTCACTCAGGTGGGCCGCCCCCCCCACCCCGGCTGTTTTTATAAATGTTGGCCAACTAGTCAAGCGTTCTAGCCATCAGCCCGTTTTCCAGATGACAGAACTAAGGCTCAGAGAGGGGATGGCTCTTGCGAGGGAGCCACAGCCAAGCTCGGGAACTAGCCTTCCCTTCTGGCCCCATCCCCTGTATCTCCCCCGAAGGTGGAGGACTCAGTGCCACCGAGGGGGAGGGTCAAGGGGCATCCAGAGGCTTCCCAGAAGGGACGGGCCGCGAGTTCTTGCTAGGCAGGGAGAGAATTAGGCCAGATTGCTAGAGGGACTGCCTGAGGAAAGAGGAAATTTACCTCATGAAGTACACTAACAGGTTCCCTGGAAACAAGGTGACTGCTTCTCGCCTCTGGTGGTGCCCTGAACTGCGCGCCCATCTCTGGAGACCAGCCTCAACGGCGGCCGCCCTAAGACACCGTGACTGGCCGGGTGAAAGGCGCTCCCCCCGCGGTCGCCTCTGATGTGCGCGGCCTTGTCCCGCACCTGTGCCGGCGGGCTGATAATTAACCAGGACTTCCTGCTCGCTGGCGTCAGGGGGCGGGGCCTGAGCGGGATGTGGCAAAGCAGGGGTTAAGGGGAGGGGGAGGCCCCAAGAGCCAGCCCCCACCCCAGCGGCCTCCCCTGCGACCCTGAGGTGGAGATTTCGTGAAGGGGGCAAAGCCGGGCGCAAAGGCCAGCGGATGGACAGAGAGATGAGGAATGACGGTGTGTCCTGCCACCGCACAGCCCTGTCACACGGCTGTGAGACCCTAGGTTGCCCCAGGTCTCAGGAACCCAGACGTTAATATCACCTAAATCAGGAAGACCTTAACGTCCTGACCCATCTTGGTTATCCAGGTGTCCCTCCCACACATCTCGCAGACCTCCATGTCCCAACTCCCAAATATTAGGGGCTCTGGGGCTTGGTCCTCCAGATCTGGAGGACCCTCAGTTCTTGGACTGAGGAGTCCCTTCCCCCAGCCACCGGGTCTCAGGTGTTCTGTCACCCCTGGCACTGCCAGCCTGGGCTCTGGGCAGGGCTGGGAAAACCACCCCTGATTAAATATACCAGGCGATAAGCCAGGAGCAAGGGAGACGCTGGATGGAGCGCCATGCCTGGGCACCCCTCCTGGGCAATCTTGTGGCCTCTCCTGACCCAGTTCTGCAGACCCAAGTACTGGGTAGCTCCCCCTCCCCCATTCTCAGAGCTAGAGGCCTCCAGACACGGGGGCGCTGTGCCCCAGTGGGGGCTAAAGAGCTGTGGAGGACACCTGGTCCTTTAAGAACAGCTGGTGGGTGGGTAGGGGCCAGAGGAGTCACCCCCAGCCTGGCTGGTGTGTATTCTAGATAGAGGTTGGGTTAACTATTAACAGAGCCGGCAGCCTGAACTGTGTGGGTGTAGGGGCCTGGATCAGCCCCTCTTCATTCAGTGCCAGGCTGGGGCCAGAGTGGAGGGGTTCTGGATTGATCTGGGGGATCAGTGAGTAGGTGAAGAGGCTTCGTGAGAGGAGAGACAGAGACACAGAGGGAGACCCAGGGAAAGATGGAGACGACAGAGATGGGGAGGGAGATGCAAGGAGACCAGCTCACTGAGAGAGAGAAGACAGAGATCCAGAGAGAGGAAAGGAGCTTGCTCGGAGATGAGGGAGATGAGGTAGAAGCAGAGAGAGATAAACGTTCAGAAAGGAAAGTTATAGAGAGTTATCCAGATGGGTTAAGGGAGGCTGAGGTACACTGAGGAAATGCCAACAATAGAGACAGAAGGAGAGAGAAGAGAGACAGATGTGGAGAGAGAGAGGGAAGGAGGGAGGCTGTGAAATCAGGAAAAGGTACAGGTTTGACCTAGAGAGTGAAGACATCTTCAGTCTCAAAAGTTCTATGAGACCCCAAGGGGGAGAACAGAGCTCTGTGAAGAAGGGCAGGGCTGGGTCTGTCTTAGCCACTTGGTCCCCATGACCAGACCTGGCTCACTGTTCACCCTCCAGTTCTCAGCTCAGCTGACCTCTCCTCCAGGAAGCCCTCCTTGACCCTCAGTCTGTGTCAGGTGCCATTTCTGGGCTCCCACTCCCCTATCCCAGCCCTGAGCATTCTAAGTCATTGTCTGGGGACTGGACTGTGAGCCCCATAAGGGCAGGGCCAAGGCTGTCTCAGTCACCACTGTGTCCCCAGCATTGCCCCGCACTGGCAAGGTTAAAGGATGGATAAATTAATGGACTCCTTTCTTTCAACAAATGCTTATTCAGCATCCACTGTGTGACAAGCCCTGCAGTAGGTTCTGTGGATACAGCAGGGAACAGAATGCATCCCCTGTTCTCATGGAGCTGACATTCAGGTGGGAGATACAGACCCATAAAATGTGACAGCCATGGCGGTAAATTCTAAGAAAAAATAAACCAGGGAAAGGAGATAGAGAATGATGGAGATTGGTATTTTAAAGAGGGAGGTAGGGGGAATTCCCTGGCGGTCCAGAGGTCAGCACTCCATGCTTTCACTGCCAGGGACGTGGGTTCGATCCCTGGTCGGGGAACTAAGATCCCATGAGCCACGTGGCCTGGCCAAAAAAAAAAAAGGGGAGGTAAAACTGAGATGAAACTAAAAACTAAGGGAGGTGAGTGAGCGAGCCACGGGCCATCTAGGGGGGATAGCAGCATGTGCAAAGGCCCTGAGGTGGGAGCCAGCTTGGTTCATTCCAGAAGCAAGGTGACCAGTGCAGCTATGGCATGAGAGAGAGTCATAAGATTGAGGTCAGAAGGATAGTAGGGTGGGGAGCACTGGGGGCCCTGTCTGCCACAGTAAGGACTGTGGATTTAGTTTTAATGGGAGCAAGTAGACGGTTTCAAGCACTGAGGGAAGGGATGAAGCAAATGAGACAGAAAAAGCACGGAATCAGCTGGGATGGACAGCATCCCATTCATCTCTGTGTCCAGGGCTCAAGAGAGGGCCTAGTACAGATGCCCAATGACAGTGTGTGCACGAGTGAATAAGACCCAAATCGACAGAGAAAGAGAACGACATTAGATGGATGGACAGACTCCCAGGGAGAAGCCAGGTAAGGACCCGGGGACGCCCAGGGACAGCAGACACAGACAGACAGACAGCAGCCCAGCTGAGAAGTCCTATTCCTTCCAGAACCCTCCCCACCCGGAAACCTTCCCTGGAGCTGGAAAAATTCCCCAGGCCCCCCTGCCCGCCTTGCCCTGTGGTGTGCCCACTCACACCTCAGGCAGAGGAAGCTGGCAGGCCTCACAGGAACCTTTCTATGAGGGGGGAGTAGAGGCGGGCGGGCGGGCGGCAGGGACGAAGGGAGAGGAGTGGCGGGCGGGCAGGCGGCGGGCAGCAGCTACACAAAGGCCCCAGTGTCTGCCCCTCCTGTCCCCGGGTACAGATATAAATAATATGTACATATACCTTTAAATATATATATGTATACACTTTATATATATATATATATATATATGTATATGTATATACACACACACACCAGTGGGCTGGGGTGGGAGGCTGGGGGCCACACACTTCCCTAAGGACCCTGATATGGCAGAGGTCTGCTCCTGTGGGGCTTGGGGGCTCAGAGACCCACAGAGATAGTGACCAAGACCGAGAGGCTCGAGCTGAGAGGGACACAGGAACAGAAGGGCGAGAGAGAAACTTACAAAGTGCGAGAGACAAACAGAAAGAGACTGGCCGCCTGCGACGCCGAGTTAGAAACCAAGACTGACTCAAATGGAGACGGATCAGGAAAGCAGAGAAATCAAACTTCGCTGAGAAAAGACAGAAAAAGTCAGAGGTAGAGGGGCAGTGACAGAAGGAAGACACAGGTCATTCCCGAGAAAGGCAGAGCCGCAGAGAAACCCAGTTGAGAGGAAGTGGGGACAGAAAGAAGCGGAGAGGCCAGCAGACATCCAGAGAGGGACAGAGAGAGAGGGACGGAGAGAGAGAGAAGCCGGCAGGCAGGCAGGGCCAAGGCTGGGGGCTTGGGAAGGCTGGCGACCGCGCGGGGCGAGGGTCAGGGCACGTCTCCAGTGTAGGGGCACCGCCTGTGCAGCTCTGGTCCAGCCCAGTCCAGGGCAGGCTAAGGGGCAGGGAGTGGAGGTGAGGGAGGTGGCCCTCGGATTCCGGATCTTGGTGTTTACCTGGGGCAGTCATGGCAAACAGGCGCCCAGCCTGGCCCACGGCAGAGCGAGGGTGGGATGGGCTGGGCCCCAGCTCTGGGCCCCAGTGGGCCCGACACGCCCACCTGTGGCCTGGGTGGTGAGTAACACACACGGTGACACCTGGGTAGATGGTGACACATAGGGGGACAGACACGGTGACACACAGGGACAGATATAGGCAGACCCAGAGTGTCTGAGACATAAACAGACCCACAGAAGCCAGTGACAGAGACACACTGTAATAGACACAGTGACAGAGACCAGGACACAATGATGGGCAAACGCAGTGCTGGGCTTAGAGACACAGCAGCAAAGCACAAGGACAGAGGACACAGCGACAGACACAGAGAAGACAATGATAGAACAGTGGCATACATGCGTACCCGGTGACACAGCACTGCAACACCTACAGAAACCCGGTGAGAAGACACCAACACAGAGACGTACAGGCACACACAACACACACTCACACACTGATCAGACAAATCATAGGGTAACACAGAAGCCTGCAAACACCTTGACATTGACACAGACTCATAAACCTCCCTGGCTGCTGGCTTCTGGGGTGCCCCCTCGGCCTCCAGGAGCAGGGTGTGAGTGGAGGTGACCGTGAGGGAGGGCTTGGGACCCGAGGGCCCTGCTGTGCAGCTGTTGCCCCTCCTATGCTCTAGAATAACGTCCTGGTTAAGGGCATCGGCTCTGAGCCTGGGTTCAGGTCCTAGCTCCCCACTCACTACCTGTGTGACCTTGGGTAAGTCACTTCATTTCTTCATGCCTCAGTTTCCCCAATAATAAAATGGGTGGTGGGAAGGATTGGGTGTATCGATTCTGTAAGGTGCTACATAATGCCAGACACATGGTAAGCCCTAGTAGCTGTTGTTATTATTATTTTCATCATCATCACCTCATGTCTTCTGCCCAAGGTGGGGGACCCTGCCTTGGCCTCTGTTTCCCCACTCACGGCCCCTCCCGTGGACTATGTCACCCAAAGCCCACAAGCCGTGCCCAGGTCCATCTGTCTCAGCCCAGGCTTCTCTGTGTCCCCATGGCTATCCCTCCATCCCTGATCCCTAGCGTCCTCATGTCTGTCCATGCGTCCCATGTCTGACTGCGGTACTTTTCCATTGCTGGCCACCAGCCGGCTGTCCCTGGGGTAGGGGTCACACCTGCCCACGCCAGCCGAGCCGGTGGCCACCAGACACCCTGACAGATGGCCCCACCCTCCCCCCCAGGACCCTACAACAACACCCGCCCCTCTGGCCACCTGAGGTCCCCACTGGGGCGGCCTGAGGCCTGAGCCTGGGGACAGGAAGCCCCAGGCCTGGCTGCCCTGAAAGCCTCTTTCAGCCTGGGCCTCCTCCCGCTGCCACCGACTCCTCCTGCGGAATAATATTTGGGCTGTTGGCCGGGGGGCGGGGGCCAGATCCGGAGGCCGCCTGGGAGAAGCCAGAAACCGCAGGGCTTCCTGCCTCGGGCCGGCATGACTCTGGGAGAGACCCCCAGGCCCGAGGGAGGGGGGTGGGCACCCAGGGAGACTGAGGGCCTTTCTCTTGACACCAGTTGTTTTTTCCAGGAACCGGGAGGAATTCCCCAGCCTGCCCAGGACAGCAAGGCTGGTGGGACGGCTGACTGGGAGCCAGCACGGCAGGGGGCGGGGTGGGGGTGACACGCAGCCGGCAGGGCGGGCACGGTGACAGAACTAGAGGGCCTGGCCTGCGAGGTGGCAGGTAGAGGCGGAAACTCCGGGAGCTGGGAGAGAGAGAGCGGAGGTGGAGGAGAGAGGCAAGAGAGCCAAAGGAGCGGGGGGGGGAGGCAGACCCCAAGAGAGGAAGACCCAGAGCCCCCAAGGGAAGGAGGGAGCCACCCAGAGGCCCAGAGAGAGACAGAGGACGGAGTCGAAGCAACGGAGAGGCTGAAGAGAGAGAGCAAAGCAAAGCATATGAAAGACAGAGGCACAGAGGATGAGCGAGCATTTTCCCATAAACCAAGGGACAGAGATAAAGGCACACAGAGAGAGGTAGGGACATAGATGACACTAAGAACCGGAGAAAGATGGACACACAGGAACTGGGAGAAACACCTCTCCCCCTCCCCAGCTCCTTCTCTCCGTCTGTCTGTCTCTCACACAAACACACACACAGGCGCGCGCATAAAGAGACAGCCTTTTGGTCTTTGAATGACTGCCTGACTAAATGAATAAGTGGCTCGAGAGCCAACGACCAAGTCAGACAAACGCAAACTAAGGAAAACACACCTGCTCCAGCGTGGCAGACGACCTTGGCCCAGTCCCTTCCCATTCTGGGTCTCTGTTTCCACCCTGTGAAATGGAGGGCGCGAGGAACACAGTTGTGGTTCACAGAGCCATCCCTTGGAACATCTGAGCCACCGACACCAGACTCAGAGCCCGGGCAGAGACCTGGAGGAACAGAAATACCCAAACCCAGAGGCTCCCAGAAGCCCCCAGCCCCCGAAGGAGGGCCCAGCTCCTTTCCCACACGCCTGCACGTGAAAGAGACAAGACACACCCGGGCCAGTCAACACACGCTCACACACAGCCACGGCCGTCACAGGCACACAGCAAAGACAGGCATAATACACAAACACGGACATACTTTAAAGAAAAACTACAGGCGCGCGCTGGTTCCCAGACATACACATGAAGCACAAAATGACCCACGACGCCGATGTAGTCACACGTAGACTCTTTAAGGCAGCAGGTATGTAGACAAATGGACATACGGGACACATATCCAACAGAGGGAGACCCAGAGGGTCCCAGGGATAGGTGTATAAGAGAACCACACGCACAAAACAATAAAGGAAACACGCACACGAGTCTGATATCCCGAGACACCGACAGTAAGCACATACCCAGGGGAGGAACAGACATACAAACTCAGACAGTTGAGGGATACAAACAATAGAGAACGCCCTGCAGCAGACCACAGGGACCTCAGTGGCCGTAGTGATGCGACCCACAGAAGCACAGGTGCACGCACACACACACGTGCAAACGAATAAAGTAACGCACACCCTGTCTCCTTCAATTAGCACCCCGTTTGTCCCTTCTCCTCCTCCCTAGCTTAACCAAAAATCGAGCGGCCCCTGGGCTCCCTGAACCTCGGCGCTGGAGGCATGTGTCTGGAGAGTGGGGGTAGGGAGATGGCCTTGGTCACGGCATAGCCACAGCCACCTCCTCCTGCTGCCCTGGCCCCACTGCTGCAGGGGCTGCTATCTGTGAGCAAACTGTCCTTGGGGTCAGGGACAGCAAAGAGCCAAAGGTCAGGTCGATGCCTCCCCCAGCCCTTCCCCCAGGGGCGGCCAGCTCTTGGGGGCAGGAAGGAGAGGGGACAGGGGACAGCAATTCAGGTGTTCAAGCCTCACAGGGCCCACTCGCCAAGGAAAAGAGACATTCAGTAAGAGGCAGAAATGGTGCCTTTAATGGTCAAACACAGCCAGTATCCCGCTTCCCAGGCAAGAACCAGACTTCAGTAGAAATTCCCCACACCCTAACCAGTCCTTTCTGGTTTCTCCTGGACCGGAGCAGGGGATGGGCTCCAGAAAAAAAACCAAGGAGTATCCTCATCTCCATCCGCCGCTCAACTCACACCAGAGACTGTGACGGCACGGCCAACACAGGGGCTGTTGGTGGCCATCACGATACACAGTGGTACGCTGGTTACGCCAGCCAGTCAAGATGGTGGCCATCACAGCGCCCAGTGGGCCCACGTCACCGTCACATCCAAAGGATCAGCCACGGGGATGTGCACCACGGCGCCCAAAGGGCCCACCAAGATGTCATCCCAGATGGTGGCCAGCAGAATACCCAACAGGTCAACCAATAACATCAATCAACATGGCAGTCTTCCCAGTACTCAGCGGGCCCACCAAGATGTCAAAGGCAGTTATCACAGTAGCCAGTGGATCAACACGGTGCCCACAGAGACGGAAGCCACCGCAGTGAGTAACGGACCAGCCAAGATGTTAACTGACAGGACAAGCCAAGTGTCCCCGGGAGGATCAGGCCGCAGGTGCCTGACGGTGTGAGCTACAGCCATGCCCCACCCACCACGCTCCCACCCCCCCGCTAGGACGCATTAAGCAGAGAGCGGGAATAGAGGCCCTGGTAGTAGATCCCAGGCTCCCCACCCTCCGCCCCGT
This sequence comes from Kogia breviceps, assembly GCF_026419965.1. Lineage (NCBI taxonomy): Eukaryota > Metazoa > Chordata > Mammalia > Artiodactyla > Physeteridae > Kogia > Kogia breviceps. The sequence continues at coordinate 8,507,929 of NC_081327.1, forward strand.
AGCCCCCAAATCCCGCGTCCAGTTTGGGAGGAGCTGGCGTCTGTTCCGACATCAGGTTGTTGATGGAGAAAGGGTGGTTGAAGTTGTAGGGTGCATCCAGCTTCAGCTCCCCTGGGAGCTCCAGGCCAGTGAAATAGGGTGTGGAGGAAGGGGGCGAACCACAGTCCAGAGTCCCCACGTCTTCCCCACCCTGGGCCTCAGGTTCGGGGGCTGGCGGCTGGGCCTGCGGCGGAGAGGCGACTGTGGCAGCGGGGGTGGTGGTCGAGGAGGCTGACCCCGCACTGTTCCTGGAGGCAGAGGTCCCGCCGCCCCCTTTCTTCACCTTCTCCTCCAGCTTGAAGCGCTTCTGGCGGCGCAGGTAGCAGCCATTCTCAAACATGTTACCTGAGCTGGGGTGCAGGGCCCAGTAGGAACCCTTGCCCGGCTTGTCTGGAGAGCGCGCCACCTTGACGAAGCAGTCGTTGAAAGAGAGCGAGTGGCGGATGGAATTCTGCCAGCGTTGTTGGTTCTCCCGGTAGTAGGGGAAGAGGTCCATGATCCACTGGTAGATCTCGCTCAGGGTCAGCATCTTGCCCGGCGCCTGCTGGATGGCCATGGTGATGAGCGAGATGTAGGAATATGGCGGCTTGGCATGTGCCAAGGGCCGCCGGTACCCTTTCGGCATCTCCTTCCCGTGCACCAGCCCCGGTCCCGGGCCCCCGTACCCTGAGCTGCTGCCGCCACCACCGCTGGCACCCAGGCCTGGGAAGGTGGGCCCCAGGGGTGCTGTGGGCGCTGGGGGCGCCAGGGGTCCAGTGGGCAGTGGGGAGGCAGGGAGCCCCCCCGGGGGGTAGGGAGAGCTCAGAGGGTTCAGGGTCATGTAGGAGTTGAGGGGGGCCATGGTGGGTACTGGGGTCACCGGAGAGTAGACCTATCGGGAAAGAAAGAGAAACGGCGAGCGGTGAGTCTCTACTCTGTTGGTAAGCAAAGGGTCACTGGACCCATTGTGTGTCCATCTGTCTGTCTGTCTTGCCTCCTCTGTAAACAGCTGTCTGTTGAAGTCTCTCTCTCTCCCCCCTCCTCATGCACCTCCCTCCCTGACCCCATCCCCCCACGCTCCCAAATACTGAAGCTCACGCTTTAAGTGGTTCTCAGAGTGTGGTCCAGGACACCCTGGGGAGTCTCCAAGACTTTTTTGGGGTATCCGTGAGGTCAAAACTATTTTCATATAACGAAAGATATAAGATATGACTAGCCCTTTTCACTCTCTTTCCCTCATGAGCGTACAGTAGAGTTTTCCAGAGGCCACATGACAGGTGATATAGCAATAGACCAAATGTAGAAGCAGCTAGGAAAATGCAGCTGTCTTCTACTGAACCAGACACTAAAGAGATCTGCAAAAATGTAACTGTGCCACTCCTCTCACTAAATGTTTTGAAATAGTTATTTTAATAAAAATACATTGCTTATACTAACACATTGTTGCTATTTTTAAATGAATTAATGCCTATTTTTAAGACACCTCAGTTTTAATTTTGAATGCTGTTAACAATCAATATAACCCCGATCAATAAAAACTGTTTGGGGTCCTCGATAATTTTGAGTCTGGACTTCCCTGGTGGTGCAGTGGTTAAGAATCTGCCTGCTAATGCAGGGGACACGGGTTCGAGCCCTGGTCTGGGAAGATCCCACGTGCCGCAGAGCAGCTAAGCTCATGCGTCACAACTACTGAGCCTGCGTTCTAGAGGCCGCGAGCCACAACTACCGAGCCCATGCACTGCAACTACTGAAGCCCGTGCTCCGCAACAAAAGAAGCCACAGCAAGGAGAAGCCCACGTGCTGCAACGAAGAGTAGCCCCCACTTGCCGCAACTAGAGAAAGCCCGTGCTCAGCAATGAAGACCCAACGCAGGCAAAATAATAACTTTAAGAGTGTAAAGAGGTCCTGAGACAAAAAAAAAAAAATCAAGAACTGTTGATTTATCTAATAATAGAATCTATATATATTTTTTTAATGTGGACCATTTTTAAAGCCTTTATTGAATTTCTTACAATATTGCTTCTGTTTTATGTTTTGGTGTTTTGGTTGCGAGGCATGTGGGATCTCAGCTCCCCCGCCAGGGATCGAACCCGCACCCGCTGCATCGGAAGGCGAAGTCTTAACCACTGGACCGCCAGGGAAGTCCCTATATGTGTACTCTCTGTCCATCTAGCCATCATCTTTTAGGTTATACAGTTACAGTTTTTATGGGTCAAAAGCATTTGAAAATCAGAACTCACATATTTCTACCTAATATATGTCATCTGTTTATTATATATCATCAAATCTAAGACATCACTTCGTAAGCTGCAGTATTATTTTAAGTATCAATAAGAATGGGAAAAAACACTATCAATTATAATCCCGAGACACCATTGACTGAAAAACCCATTCCATTTTCAGATATGTTCAAATGGGGGGAAAATGTGCCTCTTAGCTCAGTGAAATACAGTAGACATTGCTATGTCTTTGTAAGTAACTATCTAGTCTCTCAATTATTCAATATTTCTTGGCCTACTCTGTGCCGGCACTGCTCCATCCAGGCACTTCAGAGCAAATGTCTGCTTTCATCTTTACAACCACACTGTGGGGGAGGCACTATCATGACACCCATTTTACAGCTGGGCAAGCTGAGGATCAGAGAGGTTGTCCAGGGGTCACACGACAAGGAAGGAAAAGAACGGGGATTGTGAACCCAGGCAGTCTGGCTCCAGATCGGTGTTCTGGATCAAGCTATAAAAGCAGTGACCAAGGCAGGCGGAAATGCCTGCCCTTAGGGAGCTGTCAGTCTAGCAGGAAGTGAACAAGATAAGCAAGGAAAATAGGAAGCACAGTGGACGGTGATTTCTTTCTGTGCGCGTTTACACCTTTCATCCCCTGCCTTCCATCCTTTCTCTCTCAATCTTCCATCTGCCTGTCTGCCCCGCTCCCTCCCCCTGAGGGAGGGTGGTCTCATGGCACTGGGGGGGTGGTGCTATAGCTCTGGTGGGAGCCACCTCTGCTATGAATCCGTGTGTCCCATCTCATTCCCGTGTCACTTAAGTGTCTGCACGTCCAAAGGTCCAGAGAGAAAAGGGAAATGCCAGGGTCACTCAGGGAGTCAGGGCCAGGTGGTAACCAACCCAGGTCTGTGTTCTAGTAGAGAAACTCTCCCCTCTCTCTTTCACATGACTGTCCAGGTAGTTCTTTCCTCCTATGTCTCTGAATCTCCCTGTGGCTCTGTGTGTATCTGTCCATCTCCTTCCCTGTCTCAGTACCTCTATACGCCTTCCCTCACCCCCTCCCCACGCCTGTCTCTCTCCCCTCCCCATGCTCCCTCCCTTTATCCCTCCCTGTCTCTCTCTCTCTCCTCGCCTTTCTCTCCCTCATCTCCCCACCCCACGCTACTCTGCCTTTCTTTCCTTGTGACTCTCCCATACCCCGTATCTCTCTCTCTACCTCTGTCCCCCCCTCATCTCTCACATCTCTTTTCCCCTGCCTTGGCACTCTCTCTCTGTCTCTCTCTACCCCACTCCTCTCCCACCCTGTTATTTCTTTCCCCTTCAGCACGTCTTTGCATCTCTCTGCCCCTTGCTGAACACCACCGTCTCCCCAGAAGTCTCACATTGAAATTGGAGCCACAGCTACTCCCCTCCCCCAAGCACTGGTCTCCCCCCACCACCCCCCACCACCCCCCACCCCGCCCCGGGTTGGCTGGCTCTCGTCCCTTCCTAAGAGTAAGGGAAGAGGGTCCTTCAGAGAAAGGGGAGAAGGTGATGGACTCAGGGGGATCCCCAGAGAGTTCCTAAATCCCTCTACAACCCCCTACAGTTCTCCAACTCAGTCAGACTCTCCTGTATCACAGAGGAAGACAGACTGGGACCCCAGAGCCCTCCTCTTCTGGCTCTCCATCCACCCGGAAGTCCTCCTTGAGGTCTGACCTCAAGCACTGCAGCTGCCCTAATCCACCCTAGGCTTTCACATGCCTGGGGCTGGGATGAACCCCCAGTGTCCGGGTCTGAACCGGATCTCCCCAGCGAGGGCGGAGCTGAGATTGGGGGGAAGCCCTCAGGGGACCTGCACGCCCACCCCTGGAGGCTGGAATTTCTCCCCTTTCATTTCCTTATTGTCTCTGGAGGAGGGTGTGACAGGGAGCGGGAGGCTGTGTGAAGCTATGAGCTACTTTCTAACCCTGGTCCCACCCTAGGACCTCAAGTGGCTCCCCCGACACGCCAAGAGGCTTTAGGTTTTCCACCTCTAAAATTGGGGAGCAGCTGGACCAGCCGATCTGTGAGAACCAGAGGCCAGTGGGGATGCCTTAGGGCAATAACTTTCCAGTCTCCTTCCAGACAGGGAGCCAGCCTGGGGAGGTCCACATCACCCCAGCGGGAGGGTGTGGTGGGCAAGCAGCAGCTTGGGGGCCCCTTCAGTCCTCAGTTGCTGAGTGAGTGCAGATGTTTCTCCCCACATCGTTCTGACCCAGGGGGAGGAGGTGGTTCAGTTGATGGGAAAGCTGAGGAGACCCTCACACAGTATGTCCATTTCCAGCCCCCTGTATGTCAACCCTTCCAAAATATGCCCCCAAATGCTGACTATCTCTAGACTGTCCCTCAATTTCAGAGACAATTTCCACACAAATTGTCCCCTACTAAACGTCAGGTTTTGCCCCAAATAATGACTCCTTCAGCCTAGACCCCCGCAATTTACTTCTTAAGATATGCCTCCAAAACACTGATTTGTAGTTGGTACCCTTAAATCAGGCCCCCGACTCTGAACTATGTGGGGGCTTCAGCCGGGATCCCCCAATACCTGGGAGTCTCCACCTCCAACCTGGTCTCTGCTTTCCCCACCGTATAACTGACATCCCCAGCTGCCCAGGCTCCGCCTCTCAACACTCCCAGTCCCTTCCCTGCACCACCCCACGTGCACCTCACACCTCCACGGCCCCAGGACTGGCCCCTCCTGGGCACCTTGCCAAGCCCCGCAGGCCTGGGTATTCAGGAGTCTCACCCTACAGCTTCAAACCCCAGACCCAGGACTCAGGCACTCTGGGGCCCCTGTAAACCCCAGATCTTGGTCTCTTTGGAGAACTCAACCATTCCAGTCCCATACCCCACCTCAAGCCCCACAGTCCCCTTCCATCAGAAACCCAGGTATCCAGACCCCCATAACCCTCTGACTAGGACTCCTCCACTTCACAATGTTGACTAGGCAGAGAGCACGCTCAGGAGGAGGAGTCCTTGCAGCAAGAGGAATGGGAGTTAGACCTAGGGAGGGACTTCCCGGCGGCTAGGGTGAGCGAATTAAGATACATCCCTGCCCCCTACTCCAGGGAAATCTTGTCTGAGATGGGACTGGTGAGGACATTAGCAATTAGTGGAGATTGCTGGAAGGCGGAGTGGGGGCGGGGATAGGGGGTGCGAAATCTGAAACCCTCCAGACTCCAACAAGGAGAATCCCTGCTGAGGGTCTCTGATAACAATTAAACCACTGAAGTTCAGCTGGGAGGGGCGAGGGTCATTAGTAGGGATGGGGGGCTGGGGTGGAGACCGACCCCTCCACTGCCAATGCTGTTGCCGACATGTGCTGATCTCAGGATCCCGAGTCTGACCCCTATCTATCCGAGCCCCAACTCTTAAATCACCTGTTATTTCACACTCCCCAGACCAAGCTTCATCTGAGCACCTTCGTCTCTTATACCCGAGCACCAACCCCCATTTCTGACTTTGACGTAGTCGCTGCCCCAATCCTTTTCCCGGAACCCCAATTCTTATTTCTACCCCAGACCCCCATCTTTAACACTAATTTCTAACGCTGAGCTCTCAGCTCAGATTTTCCCTTAATGGTGACTTCCCTCTCCCATCTCTTAGTCCCTTATATTTTCCCCAGTTTTGAACCCCATTTCCTAATCCCCCAGCTCTGTCCGTATCCCGGAGTTCTGAGTCTTATCTTTGGTCTGTTCATTTTAATTCCTTGTACTTTGGGTCCCTGACACCCAGCCCTCACATTTAAGCTATGACTTGACCCTTGCCTAAATCTTCCTGACTCCGTTTAAGCCCTCACTCTGACTAGCCTGCCTAAACCACACTCCCATGCATTGTCCCCCGTCCCTGACTCCTACACCTGGTCTCCGTGTCTCTAGTTCCTCCGCTCCCCAATTCTATTTGGGGCCCCCACTTGAGTCCACACCCCGGTCCTTGCCCCCATTTAGGCCCGCACCCTGATTCCTGCCCCCCCCTTCCCGCTCCGCCATCCCCGAGGACACACCTCGCCCGCCTCCGGGTAGTAGCTCCACTCGGCCAGGTCATGGGCCTCCATCTTCACCGAGCCCAGCATCCCCCGGGCCTGCGCCCCCACCCGCCCCCGCTCCGACCCGGGGGGGAACCAAGAGCTTCGGATCTCTCAGCCGGCACGGCCTGAGTTCCGACCGGCGCCCGTCCGTCCGACCGCCCAGGGTCCCAGCCTTCCCGGGCGCCGCGGGAGGCGGCCACGCTTTATAGCCGGGACACCCCCCCCAGCCCCCCCGCCCTCGCCCTCGCCCTCGCCCGCCCTGGGCTCCCCTCCCGCCTCCCCGAGGGCGGTGCGCCCGGACTGGGGCGCCCCCTGCGGGATTGCGAGGAGACAGACCTCAGGCGCCGGGAGCCGCAGCCCGGGGACGCGAGAGCTGGAGATGGCTGACGAGTGAGGAGCTACAGGTGGGAGACATTGCTGATACTAAAAGCCTCGAAGGCAGAACTCTAGGGCCCTTCTGTCCAGGGCTTTCATCATCTCGACAGGAGCAGGCGAACAGCCAGAGCCCAGCAAGACTGCCGCGGAGGAAAGGAGGCTCAGAGCCGAGTGGTCTCCATGGGTCCCGATGTGTTACTATAAGAACCTGTAGGAGCTCCTCGAAACCACATTTCCCATTGGACGGACTGGAAGACTGAAGCTTCTGATAGCTGGAAATGCTCCATACTGTGTAAATGGTCAGGACCAAGGGTTGAGGGGATCGAGGCCTCTGCTCAGACCCCGCTGAGGAAACACACCACCTTCCAGACCTAGGAGCTTCGCCTCCCGGACTCTCCACTCTCTCTAACACCTGCCGTCCAGGGACCCAGAACTGCTGTGAACTCCATTTCCCAGAAGCCTCTATCCCCCTTTCCTTCCGGACCCCGTCAAAGGACTACATTTCCCAGGAGGCATGGCTCCCGAAAGCCGGAAATGAAGGGGCTGCCCCGGCGTCATAGGGGGCGGAAAGCGGAAGGCCGGTCGCGCGGCAGAAGGTAGGGGCGGGGTACTGCCGCAGAGTGGACTCCATTTCCCAGCGACCCTCCGTGCTGGGCGCATGCGCAGTGTCACGGCGGCGAGCGAAGATGGCGGCGGCGTCTGTGAAGAGGCGCTGCTGAGGGGGCGCGAGGGGGACGGAGGCCTGAGCCGCGGTGAGAGGGGGGGCGGCGTGGGGACCCGGGGACGAAGGGAGGAAGGACCCTGAAAGGGCAGGGACGCTGCCGGGGGGAGTGGGGATGATGAGAGGGGAAGGGAGCAGTGACGCTCGGGACCCCAGTTTCTTCCCCAGCTCTGGACCCTCCCGTGGCTCCCTAGTGCCCTCAGGGCAAAGTTCCAACGTGGCCCCCAAGGCGCGTCCGCCCAGCCGGCCTCGGCTCTGCCTCTTTGCTCGTTCCTCACGTCGCACAGCTGCACTGGCCTTTCGGTTCCTCAGACTCGCCATACGCCTTCCCGTCTCAGGCTTTTTGCACATGCCGTCCCCTCTGTCTGCAACATCCTTTTACTCATTCCGCCTGGATGACTCCCATTCATTTTTCGGGTCTCGGCACCAACGTCACTTCCTCTGCGAAGCCCTCCTTTCCCGCTCTCCGTCCCGAAAACCGCCTGTTAAACGCTCTTATAGGTTCCTGTGCCTTTCCTTCATGTCACTTGGCGGCGGGTCTCATTTGTTACTGGACCTTTATTTGTGTGGCTCTTTTCGTTCTGTCTGTGACCATGAGCTCCATGGAGGCAGGTGTGTGTTGGTCACCGACGTGTTTCCCAGCACAGCGCGATCACGCCGAAAACTCCCGGTTAATGTTCGTTGAATGCTGAAAGATTTTCAGCCACTCTGTGTATATGCGGGGAGTCGTCATATTTCCAGGTGGGAGTGGGGCGGTGGGACCGGGAGGGAAGGGGAACCAATGATTGTTGGTAATAGCAAAAGACTACAAACACCCCAAATGTTCTTTAGTAGGGAGACTGGCAGAGGAGAAAAACAGATAACAGCCACATAATAAAATATCATGAAGCTGTAAAAAGGAATGAGGGAAGGGGGGCAAAAAAGGAATGAAATATAGAGAGTGGGCTCCAGCATAGATTAAGTGAAAAGCGAAATGAAAGACAGTGTTTATCATACGCTCCCTTTTTATAGAAGCAAAGGAAATATGTATATACGTTTAAAAATTAAAGAAAGAAACCAAAATGTGGAAGAGGAAGAACATGGTAAAAAGTTTGGGTGGATCAGTGTGAAAGGTTCATCATGAAAAAGTTCACTGTGTTCTGATGGGAAACAGCAGTATACTGGATTGTTGGGAACAGCCCTAGCAGGAGGAAGCAGTTCCTCTAGAGAGGCAGTCCAGCACAGCAGTGAGAAGGCTGGATTCTGCAGCCATACTGCTAGGTCTACATCTTACAGGTTGTGAGCCTTTGATCAAGTGACTTTACCTCCTTGAACTTCAAATTTCCTCATCTGTAAAATGGAAATTAAAAATAGCACTTACCTTGGGGACTTCCTTGGTGGCGCAGTGGTTGAGAGTCTGCCGGCTAATGCAGAGGACACGGGTTCGAGCCCTGGTCTGGGAAGATCCCACGTGCCGCGGAGCAACTGGGCCCGTGAGCCACAACTACTGAGCCTGCGCGTCTGGAGCGTGTGCTCCTCCGCAACAGGAGAGGCTGCAACAGTGAGAGGCCCGCGCACCGTGATGAAGAGTGGCCCCCACTCGCCGCAACTAGAGAAAGCCCTCGCACAGAAACGAAGACCCAACACAGCCACACACAAAAAAATAGTACTTACCTTGGAATCTAGAAAAATGGTACAGATGAACCTGTTTGCAAGGCAGAAATAGAGACACAGATGTAGAGAACAAACATATGGGCACCGAGGGGGGGGAAGGGGTGGTGGTAGGATGAATTGGGAGATTGACATATACACACTAATATGTATAAAATAGATAACTAGTGAGAACCTGCTGTATAGCACAGGGAACTCCACTTTGCTGTACAGTAGAAACTGATGCAACACTGTAAAACAACTATACCCCCATTTAAAAAAAAAACAGTACTTACCTCAAAGAATTGGTGTTGTGAGGTTTAAATAAGTTACTATGTGTGTTAGAATTGTGCCCGGCACATATTAAATGTTCAGTAAATATAAGCTGTTATTTTTCAGAATTCTAGAGCCAGAGGGTAGGGATACTAAGCCCAGTGATTGTTGAAGCCCTTTGGCATTCACTCAGCATTTTTATTGAATACTTACTAGGTGCCAAGCTCTGTTCCGTGCTGGGGATAGAGAAAGTGAACACACACACACACACATCTCTGCCCTCATGGAGCTTATAAATATGTAGTGTGTTGATGATAATAAATGCCATGGAGAAAAATAAAGCAACACAGATGGGGAGGGAGAGGAAATGGAAATTTGAAATGGGATCGTCAGAGGAGACCTCACTGCTGGGATATTTGAGTTGAGACCTGGAGGAAATAAGGAGGGAGGGGGTTGTGCCAGTCTCTGAGGGGAGGGGTGTCCCAGCCAGAAAGAAGAGAAGCCCTTGGAGGAGAAGGCTTGGAGGAAGGGGTATGATTGGCATGGTGACAAGGAGGCCAGTGTAGCTGGAGCAGGCAGGGCTGAGAGGGAAATGAGGGCAGAAGTGGAAGGGACCATGGGCTTCCCTGGTGGCGCAGTGGTTGAGAGTCCGCCTGCCGATGCAGGGGACACGGGTTCGTGCCCCGGTCCGGGAAGATCCCACGTGCCGCGGAGCGGCTGGGCCCGTGAGCCGTGGCCGCTGAGCCTGCGCGTCCGGAGCCTGTGCTTCGCAACGGGAGAGGCCACAACAGTGAGAGGTCCGCGTACCGCAAAAAAAAAAAAAAAAAGTAGAAGGGACCAGATCACATAAGGTCTTCTGGGCCTTGGTGAGGAGTTGGCTCTGACTCTAAGCAAGATGTGGGGATGACAGGCAGCAGGGAGACTAGGAAGGAGGTTGTTGGATAGTCATTCATTCAACAGATAACCTGTTAAGTAAACTACTGTGTGCAGTATATCTCCTTTAAAAGATGCACCTTTTTCACCCTCCTCAAATAATTGTTAACAGTTTATGCAGTAGCCTTCTGAAACTAATCTACTCAAAATAGTCCTGAGGGCTTCCCTGGTGGCGCAGTGGTTGAGAATCCGCCTGCCGATGCAGGGGTCACGGGTTCGTGCCCTGGTCCGGGAAGATCCCACATGCCGCGGAGCAACTAAGCCCGTGAGCCATGGCCGCTGGGCCTGCGCGTCCGGAGCCTGTGCTCTGCAATGGGAGAGGCCACAGCAGTGAGAGGCCCGCATACAGCAAAAAAAAAAAAAAAAAAAATATAGTCCTGACAGAGAAACACTGTTACCATCCCTGTTTTACCTATGAGGCAGCTGAGACCCAGTGGTTTCTTGCCTCCAGTGATTCTGTGTATACATACACAAACTTGACAAAAGTCAGTTGAATTGTATACATTCTTCTGTGATGCAACAGGCTGTCACTGTCATCTTTTCATGATGATAATACATTGAGATCCATCTGTTTTTTTAAACTATATTCTCCCTTTTCTACTTTTTGGTTTTTCCTTTCAGTTTTTTTTTTCTTTTTTTAACATATACACATATTTTCCTTTCTTTTGTAAAAAGGGAGCATACAGTAAACATTGTCTTCAGCTTACTTGCTTTTACTTAAAATGTGCTAGAGCCCACTGTTTATCAGTGTATATAGAGATTTTCCTCATTTTTTTTCTTCCCTCATTCCTTTTTATAGTTACATAGTGTTTTATGATGTGGATGTATCATAGTTTATCAGCCAGTCTCCCTATTTGAGAACATTTGTGTTGATAATAGTCTTTTTTTTAAAAAAAATAAATTTATTTATTTATTTTTGGCAGCGTTGGGTCTCGTTGCTGCACACGGGCTTTCTCTAGTTGTGGCGAGCCGGGGGTACTCTTCGTTGCGGTGCGTGGGCTTCTCACTGCTGTGGCTTCTTTTGTTGTGGAGCACAGGCTCTAGGCACACGGGCTGCAGTAGTTGTGGCGCTCGGGCTTAGTTGCTCCATGGCATGTGGGATCTTTCCAGACCAGGGCTCGGACCCGTGTCACCTGCATTGGCAGGCGGATTCTTAACCACTGCACCATCAGGGAAGCCCGATAATAGTCTTTTGCTATTAGGAATAGTGCTGTAATTCATACCCTTCTTATTTGTTAATTTTGCCACTGTGACTTTGGGACAAATGCCCAATAGTCCCCCGCCCCCGGCCTTTTAAAGCACAACTCCATAGTAATCCGGAAAATGGCAGAAATATAATTTAATTAGGCCTTCTCTGATGTATTGAGTACTTAACTACGTATAGGACTCCGACTTGCCCTCCTCAGAGCTATGTTTTAGAAAGCTTGCTCTGGTGTCCAGTCTAGAGTACAGCCCTGATGGAGAGACAGGAGGCACTGAGAACAGGGAGGTGGCTGCTCTGTGTTCATTTGTTCAGTCATTCAGCAGGTGTTTGTGGTCAGCCCGTTATGTGTAAAGTACTGGAGGTGAGGCTTGGTACTCCATGAGGTACTGCCTCTGAGCTGGGAGACATCAGTCTCCCCCAGGTTGCAACCTCACGGACACATACAGTCTGATCCAGACTCTGGAAGGGGGAGGGGCTTCAAAAGACCCAACAGAGACCCAGCAGGCTAGAAAGGAGGGTTGAACCCTTTGCAGCTAGTGAGGTAAGGTGCAGAGCTTGATCTGTCTTCTCCAGGGAGTACCAGGCAGCAGCCATGGCAGGCAGCAGTGGGGACAGCATCACTCGCCGGAGCGTGGCATCACAGTTTTTCACACAAGAGGAGGGGCCTGGCATTGATGGCATGACCACGTCAGAGAGAGTGAGTATGGAGAGAGGGGTTTGGAGTGGGGAGGCACAGGCCCTGTCTTGGGGCCATCCACCTCTAGGTGGCAGAACCCAGGGAGCCCCGTCAGGGCTAGGCTGGCAAGGTGAGTACTGTCACATGCCTTTCACCTTCCTTCCAGGTGGTGGATCTCCTCAACCAGGCAGCACTGATCACCAATGATTCAAAGATCACAGTGCTCAAACAGGTGAGGGGAAGCGGGTGATGCTGGGCTAAGCGGGACAAGGGGAGCTAGGATGGGAACCTCTGGAAAAGAAGACACTGATAATAACACTAGTGTCCACAGTTAAGCACTTGGGATATGCCTGCCATGGTGCTCAGTGCTATTCGGCCACGCTGTCATTGAATTCTCACAAAAACTCTGAGGCAGGGTAATTTCTTCCCTGTTTTATAGAAAAAGAAGCAGAGTCTCAGAGCTTAAATGAGCCCAAGGTCACTCTGCTAGCAGCTGGCTGAACTAGGACTTGAGTGCTGGATTCAGACTCCAAATTCTATGCTCTTGATCCTCATATTTGCTCTCTGCCAGGGTCCTATCCAGTGGGGAAGACATGCAGGTCACAAGACAGTGAGGACCCAGAGTGGGCAGGGATGGGATGGAGGAGACCAGAGGGGTGTGGAAGCCAGAGGGCGCTCCTGACCCAGCCGAGTGGTGGGGAGTCAGGGAGAGCTTTTTAGAAGAGGGACGTCTGAGCTGAGACCTGGATGATAAGGAGAGAACCAGGCCAAGTGAGAGATGGAGAGTGTCTTGACCAGAGGGCATAATAGCTTGTACAGAAGCAAAAGAGGGCATGGGGAAATGGGGAGGCAGGTGGAGTTCAGAGGTTGGGAGGTCAGGTTGCCTGGGTGAGGACCCCAGTTCTGTTTGTTCAGCATGTGGCCTTGGGCAGTCGATTGCGCCTCAGCAGTAGAGTGGGGTCCTGACCGGGCCTCCCTCGCGGAGTGGTTGTCAGGACTATTCAGCAGTGCCTTGGGTCATAGGCAGTGAGCTTCTGGGAGAATGTTTTTGGGAAGGGCTTATTCCAAAGAGCCTGGCAGGTACAAGGGCCTCAGAAAATGTGTTCTAATTGTCATAAAATGCCTAATGAATTGTGACAGTTGAGTGGGGAGTAGAAACAGAAGGAGAGTGGAGAGAATTGCTGGGTGAGCCTCAGGAAGGTAGGAGTCCTGCAGCACTTCCCTCTTTTCTTTAGCCTCCCTCTGTAACACGTACTCACTATCCACCAGGACCTGCGCCCTGTAGCATCTTCTTATTGAAGCCTCACAACAGCCCTATAAGTTGTTTACGATTCCCATTTTACAGAAGAGCAAACTGAGACTCAGGGGAAGCCACTTGCCCAGGGCATGGTAGGAGTGGCAGAGCCAGCATTTGAACTGAGCTTATCTGCTGCCTACCCCCAATGCTGTTTTCTCCTACATGTTCCTTTCTGCACTGATTGGACCCTGGTTTTATATGTGTGTTCCTCCTTCGCATCGCCAATCTCTTTCCAGGTCCAGGAACTGATCATCAACAAAGATCCCACACTACTGGACAACTTCCTGGATGTGAGTGACCGGCAGGAGAGAAAGGGTGTGGGTGTAGGGATAAGGGAATGGATCCTGGTGCAACTCTGACCTACCTTCTTCCTGACCTTGGCAGGAGATCATCGCTTTCCAAGCAGACAAGTCCATTGAAGTGCGCAAGTTTGTCATCGGCTTCATCGAGGAGGCATGGTACGGGGCCGCGCAGAGAGCCCCTGGGAGCACCCCTGCTGGAGTCAGCCTCTTTGGCGCCTGGCCCTGCCCTGAGAGTCTTGCCCTCTGCTTCTCAGACCCATTCTCCCTCCCATGCACAGTGATTCCCCAGCAAATATTTAATAAGGTCAAAATCTTGGACTCATCCACAGTTCCTCTACTTCTCCCACACTTTCACATCTGCATCATCAGTAAGGACTATCGGCTCTACCTTCAAATTGTAAACAGCATCTGACAGTTTTTCAGCCACTTCCTTTGCTGCACTAAGTACTTCATCTGCTTTCTTATTCGATCCTCAGAATAACACTGGATTATTTGTTTGGTACATTTAACTGAAGGCAGAACTGTGACTCAGAGAGGTGAAGTGAGTTCCTAAGGTCACACAGCCAGTATGTGGCCATGCTGGGATTTTAACCCGTGTCCATAACACCATTGCCCAAATTCTCAGTCTCCACCTTTTACTGGGAGAATTTTTTTTTTTCAGTTGAGGTATAGTTGATTTATAATATTATATCAGTTTCAGGTATACAACGTAGTGATTTAGATTTTTTGTATATTATATTCTACTTAAAGTTATCGTAAAATATTGGCTATATTCCCTGTGGTGTAAATATATCCTTGTAGTTTATTTTATACATAGTAGTTTGTACCTCTTAATCCCCCTACACCTATCTTGCCCCTCCTCCCTTCCCTCTCCCCATTGGTAACCACTAGTTTTGTCCTTTTTTTTTTTTAAGTTATAGTTGATTTGTAATATTATATTAATTTCAGGTATACAACATAGTGATTCAAAATTTTTATTGATTATTACTGGGACAATTTGTGGTAAGTTTTCTGAGTTTGCCAAAAAACTTTTTGTTCGACTGATATGTATCACATAACTGCTATGTGCCAGGCATTTGTGTCAGACTGTAGGACTATAACAGTGAATAAAAACAGGTATCGTTCCTGCCTTCATGTAGCTGACAGCTGAGTTTCATATTTTTGACTGATTAGCTTAATAATTCAGATTGTAACGTGTTATGAAAATACACATTCTGAGCTCTAGGTGTAGCCTTGAATTTATTCATTCACTGAATATATATTTATTGAAGGCCTTTCATTTTTTTTCCTTCAACAAAAAATGAGACTCTGCTAGTACTCAGACTAGAAAGGGTCCCCCACTTTCGGAGCCCTCAGACTTAGGTAAACAAATTAGTAAACAAAACCAGTGATTACATAAAGCAGAGTGCTTTAAAGTAATAATGGCTAATATCTATTGAATGCTTTCTATGCTGTTCTAAGAACTTTACATGTGTTGTTGCAGTTTTCACAGCAAGCCTTGAGGTAGGAACTATTCTAAATGAGACACAGTTGCTTATCCAGATTTACAGTTGTCTGGCTCTGCTGCCCCTTACGTGAACAGCAGGGCCCTAATAATACAGAACAGTGGGGGTTACAGGACCAACCTAGACAGCGTTCGGGGGCAGCTCTGTCTGAAGGTGCCAGCTGTGCTGGCAAACAAGACAGGTGCCCACCTCCATTCCAATCTCCTGACACACTGACCCTGATTTCCCTTTCCTTGTGGACCCCAGGCTCCCATCACCTGCCCAAAGACCACCTTGACCTTTCCCTTTTTCCTCCATCCCCTAGTAAGCGAGACATTGAGTTACTGCTGAAACTGATCGCGAATCTCAACATGCTCTTGAGAGATGAGAATGTGAATGTGGTGAAGAAGGCCATCCTCACCATGACCCAGCTCTACAAGGTGGCCCTGCAGGTAAGAGCTCCCTCCCCACCGGGGGCTGTCCCAGCCTGACAGGTCTCATTTGCAGACTCATCTGTTAGAGTTCAAAACCAGCGTCAGATCAGATTCGTTATGAGCAAGACGTGCTGTTGATCTTTAGGAAAAGACAGCAAAGGGTTTCTAATGTGTAATGGTCAGGGAGTTGCCATTAACCCATCCTTCCATCCATCTGTCCATTCATTTGTGCACTCAACAAACATTCCCTGAGTACCTCCTTTGTGACCAAGATGGGCCAGCCAGGTCCACACTGTGGTGTGATGTACATTTACATTAATGAAAGGAATGAATCCATTTAATCTCTGCCACCACCTTGTGAGGTTGGCACTGTTATTCCTTTGGCTTCCTTAAGATCTGAGTCTTCATCACTCTGGGTTGTCACTATCTGTGAACCTCGTGAGGACAGGACCAGACCTGGCTTGGTCACCACTGGGTCCTGTCCCCGGCATCAGCTAGCATGGGGCCAGAGATAGAGTTGTAACTCAGTGAACATTTCCCCAATGAATGTATTCATCATCATTTATGGATCTCTGGGAGTTGGTGGAGTTGGTGATTGATGTCTTTTCCCCATCTGTCTGTCCGCCCATCCCTCCCTGGCCCACTCGCAGTGGATGGTGAAGTCACGGGTGATCAGCGAGCTCCAGGAGGCCTGCTGGGATATGGTGTCTGCCATGGCGGGGGACATCATCCTGCTGTTGGACTCTGACAATGATGGCATCCGTACCCATGCCATCAAGTTTGTGGAGGGCCTCATTGTCACCCTGTCGCCCCGCATGGCTGACTCGGAGGTGCCCCGACGCCAGGAGCACGATATCAGCCTGGACCGCATCCCTCGTGACCATCCCTATATCCAGTACAGTGAGTGCCGCCTATCAGCTGGTGCCATTTGTCAGTCACGGCCCTGGCTCTCTTCCTCCTCCTTCTCCCCCTCACCCCCTTTTTTCTTGGTTTTTTTTCATGTCTGGAGTCAGTTTAAAACAGTGCTTAGGAGCCCTGATGCTAAGTTCAAATCTCAGTGTTACCACTTACTCATGTGAGCTTGGGCAAGTTACTCCTCTCTGAACTTTACCTTCTTTTTGTAAAATGGAGGTGATAGTAGTACTCCTTTCACAAGTTTGTTGGGAGGTTCCATGAAGACGTGAGCACTTAGTAGTAAATACTAGCTAGTTTTACAGTTTTTCTAATTGCAAGTTATAGAAGTAGTACATGCACATTACTGAAATGTCAAACAATAAATATAGAGAGGTATAAAGGAAAAATCCCCCCTCCCCCAGTCCTGCTTACCAGAGATGAATACTGCTAAGAGTATTATTTTCTTTCAGACCTTTTCTATGCAAAGATATTTATATGTATATATTCATAGTTTCTGTGTCTGTTGGCCCTGTTTTTACAGAAAACAGGACCATGCTTTATACTTTCAACTGAGAGGCATTAGAGTGTAGTGGCTTGTGTTTGAATCTCTGCTCTACCATTGAGCAACTGACCTATTCTCTCATCCTCTTTCTTCATTGGTAAATTGGGGGTCATTATTATGGCATCTACTTTAGGGTGTAGGTATGAGCATTTGGTGAGTTAATGTGGCTGGCATAGTAAGCATTCCCCAAATATTAGCTCTTCTTATATGTTGTTTGACAACCTTTTTATTAAAAAATTAATTAATTTGTTAGTTTTGGCTGCGTTGGGTCTTCATTGCTGCATGCGGGCTTTTTCTAGTTGCGTCGAGTTGGGGCTACTCTTCGTTGCGGTTTGCGGGCTTGTCATTGCGGCAGCTTCCCTTGTTGCGGACCACGGGCTCTAGGTGCACAGGCTTCAGTAGTTGTGGCACGCGGGCTCAGTAGTTGTGGCTCGTGGGCTCTAGAGCACAGGCTCAGTGGTTGTGGCGCACAGGCTTAGTTGCTCCACGACATGTGGGATCTTCCGAGACCAGGGCTCGAACCTGTGTCCCCTGCATTGGCAGGCGGATTCTTAACCACTGCGCCACCAGGGAAGTCCCTTGACAACCTTTTGAACTCAACAAAATTATCTTGTTACATCTTTTCCTAACAATATCATGTTCAGATGCTACAAAATATTCCACAGTATGGTTACATCACATTCTATTTTTTATTCACTATTTCAGATAATGTGGCATCCAGTATGTTTGTGTAAGAAATGTCAAGGTATCTTTCACAGTTGTTAAGAGTTAACTTTTGGTGACTGGATCAAGGAGCGTGGTGATTAAAAAGAACTTTGAGTTCTTTGTCTGTGTGTGTACAGACCTATACATATTCAAAGTTTTACATCAGTGTAGTTCAGACAGTCAAATTCCTTATAGTTGGATATTTTAAATTATTTCTACTTTTTCACTGTTGCAAGTCCATGCTTTGAGCATCAGCTCTAAATTTTTATACTGATTAATAGTCTTATAGTCAGGCTCATCAGCCACTAAATTTTCTGTGCTTTTTCAGCCATTCACAGCCATCCATGTATGAGGATCTTTCTCCTTTTGGTCCCAAAGGCTGCCTTTCTCCCTGGAGGCCAGGGAGAAGGGGCCCTACTAACTGGTTCTCTTCTTTTCCTCATTAGATGTGCTGTGGGAAGAAGGCAAGGCAGCCTTAGAGCAGTTGCTCAAGTTCATGGTGCACCCCGCTATCTCCTCTATCAACCTGACCACAGCCCTGGGCTCCCTCGCCAATATTGCCCGCCAGAGGCCCATGTTCATGTCTGAGGTGATTCAGGCCTATGAAACCCTGCACGGTAAGTTGGTCCCCTCCTTCTCCCCTTCCTCTGTCCACAGACCGGTCTCCTCTTTTCTGAGGAAATGTGAGCTAGGTAGTGGGCCCATAAGGGATTCATCATCAATCTAGTAGGTTGTGGACACAGGGAAGGATTCTCTAGGTTAGACATGTATATTTTGGTGGTTGTATGTGACAGAAACTTGGTTCAAAGCTGATTTTAATATTGAGGTATGTGTGGGTGAAATGACCTGGTTGGTGTCTGTGAAGTACTTTAAAATACTCCAGCTCTTCCCTTCTCTCCCCCAAAAAGCAGGGAGGATCGATGTGCCAAGATCAGCAAAATATTGATGGGTACATGGTGATTCATTATACTGTTTTCTCTACTTTTGTGCATGTGTGAAAACTGAAAAGTCGGGGGTTGAGGCACGAGTGTGTGCAGATCATAAATCCCTCTCCATCTCCTGGCTCTTGTGTGTCTCTTTCCTTGGGGTAGCGAAGATGGCCCCCCAGTTGTTACAGGCTTCCATTCCATCTCCTTGGGAAAAGAATGTCTCTTCCCAGTCATTCCAGCGAAGGTCCAAGGGCTCATTGTTTCTGATTGGCCAAGAAGATATTGTCAGCCTATATCTGAACCAGTCACATGGCCAAGAGATTGCAGTGTTCTTACTGGCCCTGAGTCTCTTGCCCACTTGGACTGAGAATGGAGCCGAGGTGGTTCCCTCAAAGGAAAATGGGGGTGTTGTTGGCTGAGGAAGTGGGAAGGGATGCTGGGCAGGAAAGATTGCAGGCGTCCTCTTTCTGGAACAGGGGAGGCTTACTTGTCAAGGTGATTGTTAGACATTCGAAAGTCATTCTGGTGTCAGGGACCAACGATGAACTGTTGTGGCAGTTCGGTTGGGACATTCTGGAGGTGATTATAGCCTTCCCCAGGGCAAGCATGTTGGAATTTCTAGACCAGAGATGGAGGGAGATGAGACTATGTTTAATGAAAGGGAGGGTGAGTTTTCTCATCGTTTTAAGGTTGACTAATACTGAAAGAGACCTCTCCAGGGTTTTGAGTTATCACTTTGTACAGGGGGAAGGCCATACATTAGATCTGAGAGCCAAGGAACTTTTCCAAGAGATGTCCGCCACCACTGCCGAAGCTGAGGCTTGGGAAGTGAGGGTGGCAGGGCCCCATGAGCTCTGTCCACAGCACGAAGTTCTTGCTACTTTCCTCACAGCCAACCTGCCCCCGACGCTGGCCAAATCTCAGGTGAGCAGCGTGCGTAAGAACCTCAAGTTGCACCTGTTGAGTGTGCTGAAGCACCCAGCCTCCTTGGAGTTCCAGGCTCAGATCACCACCCTGCTGGTAGACCTGGGCACACCTCAGGCTGAGATCGCCCGCAACATGCCCAGCGGCAAGGATGCCCGCAAGCGGCCCCGAGATGACTCAGACTCCACGCTCAAGAAGATGAAGCTTGGTGAGCTGAGGAGCCGAGTCAGGCCTGGCAGGAGGTGGTGGCGGGGACTCTGACCACGTTCGAAGTGTCTAGTTATTTTCAGGAAACTGTAAGCTAAATTTACATTATAAATTATGTTGTATAAATATGGTGACATATAAGTCATATCAAAGCAAAATTACCAAAGAATGTAATACACTTACAAGTAATTATGAGTTACTTAAGTTATACAGGAAGGAATAAAATGAAAATAGTCTCTTTCATCCCACACCCCAAAAGTAACCACTGCACAAGTATTAACACTTATATTTTCTTTCAGAAATGCCTTATATGTGTTATATGTGTAGAGTTCTCCTTTCCTGTGTTTCATTTATAAATCGAGTCTCTTTTTGAAGTAATTTTTTTTTTTTTTTTGGCTGTGCCACGTGGCATGTAGGATCTTAGTTCCGAAACCAGGGATTGAACCCACATGCCCTGCAGTGGAATTGTGGAGTCTTAACCACTGTACCACCAGGGAAGTCCCTGAAGTAATTTTTTAATCGTTGTATTATTTATCAATAGTGTTGACCATGGCAACCTTCCTTACTATAAAAAAAAATATTTTTAAAGTGCTCGTTTGTTTCTAGAACATTTATGAAAGAATCGAGTTTTGGATTTCCCTGGCGGTCCAGTGATTGATACTCCGTGCTTCCACTGCAGGGGGCGTAGGTTCGATCCCTGGTCAAGGAATTGGGATCCCATGGCACAGCCAAAAAAAAAAAAATCAAGTTTTGTTTTTGGCTTTTTTTTCCACTTTGAAAAATAACTTATTTTGATATAAGGAGTGAGGTAGGGATCTATTTTTCTCCCCCTAATTAAGCACACAAAGCAGAGCGTTCTGTACCTTATTTGTTTAGGAATTATCTTGGAGTTTTTTCTATATGTGCACATGGAGATCTGCATCCTTGTAATGGTGGCATAATAGTCTATAGGGTACATGGACCACTTTAACCAGTCCCCCTGTTGGTGGACATTTCATTTGTGTCCATTTTTATAAAATATGAAGATTGCTATAGTGTACAGTCTTACATGCGTGTCAAGTCATGAGACAAGTTCCCAGTAGTGGGATTGATGGGGCAAAGAGCTTATACATTTATTTTTTGCCAACCAATTTTATTTTTCTAACTTTAAACTTTTCATTTTGAAATAATTTCGAACTTGCAGATAAGTTACAAGAATAATACCAAACACTCCTGTGTACCCTTCACAAGGTGGGGATTACACATTCCATTTAGTTGTCACATCCCTTGAGTCTCCCAAATTATTTCCTCAGCCTTCTTCTGTTTCATGACCTTGACATTGTGAAGAGTCCAGGGCGGCTGTTTGGTAGAATGTCCCTCCTCTTGGGTTTGTCTCCTCTTGCCTCCTGATTGGATTCATCTTCTGCACTTTTGGCACGAACACTGCAGAAGTGATGCCCCAACCTCCTCTGTGTGTTGTGAGGAGGCACATGATGTCAGTTTGTCTCATCATTGGTGGTGGGAATTTGATCTCTTGGTCGAAGTGATGACCGCCAGGTTTCTCTAGTGTAAAGTACCCTTTTTCCCTTTGTAAATAATAAGCTGGGAAGAGATACTTAAAACTATGTAAAATACTAGTTCTGCTTCAAACTTTGTGTGGTTTTTGGCATCCATTAATGATTGTTGCCTGCATCTATTATTACTGTAATGGTTATAAAAAGGTTTCTACAGTTTTTTAAAAAAATAACTTTATTTATTTACTTGTTTTGGGGTCTTCGTTGTTGTGCACGGGCTTTCTCTAGTTGTGGTGAGTGCTTCGTTGCAGTGCTTGGGCTTCTCATTGCAGTGGCTTCTCTTGTTGCGGAGCGTGGCTCTAGGCACACGGGCTTCAGTAGCTGTGGCTCGTGGGCTCAGTAGTTGTGGCACACGGGCTTAGCTGCTCTGTGGCATGTGGGATCTTCCGGGACCAGGGCTCGAACCCATGTCCTCTGCATTGGCAGGCGGATTCTTAACCACTGCACCACCAGGGAAGTCCCTCTTTCTACATTTATTACTTGGCATTTTGCTGTAAGGAAGAGCTTTCTTTTCTTCTCCCTACTTTATTATTAGTGTGGACTTCTGGATTCTTATTTATTCTCTGGGCTATAATCCATTATTGTTGTTATTCATTTTGTTACTCAATTGCCTTATATTTAGTAGCAGGAGCCTTTGAGCTGGCTCCTGTGTCCCTTTAATGTGTCCTGTAAGTTTTTTTGAGCATTTCTTATTTTCTGGCGTAACAAGGTGTTCTAGACTCATCATGTACTTTCCTTACCCCAGCCTTCAATCAGCCATTTGTCTAAGGAGCCCTGGTTTTTTTCCTTTTCTTTCTTTCTTTTTTTTTTTTTTTTCTGGTTTCTTTTAAGTAGGGAATCGTTTCAGAAACCAAGATGTGAGCCATGGATGTGTCCATTACTGCTGGGTGCATCTAAATTCTTTTTTTTTGGCCACACTGTGAGGCATGCGGGATCCCAGTTGCCCGACCAGGGATCGAACCCATGTGCCCTGCAGTGGAAGCTCAGAGTCCTAACCACTGGCCTGCCAGGGAAGTCCCTAAATTCTTGCTAGCAGTTTTCCAAAAAGTCACACCAGCGTATACAACCCCAGCAGTGTGGGAGTGCCAGTTACCCCATTCTTACCAGCCCTGGACATTTGTTAACTCTCTGGGTATAAATGGTATCCTAGGTCTCAGCTTGCTTTTCTGCATGTGTTGGAGTCAGGCTGCAAGTTGTTTTACATTTATTAGCTACTTGCATTTCTGTGAAGTGCCCGTTCTGTTGTGTGGGTCAGCCTTTTGTGACTGTGCCCTTGGCTAATGCAGGGTATCAGCTCTTTGTTACATGTGTTACAAGCTTGAAGACACAAAGCCTTTTCTCTAAGGTTCACGTTAGTTAGTTTTTTCCCTTGAGCTAGAACTGCTGTGCTTGTAGTCACCCAGCCTGTTATTGACAGAAGTTGTGTGCCATATCTCTGTACAGTCAGTGTTGCAGTGAATTCTCTGTACATCTTACCTTAGCTATATCTGTAAGTTTTTGGGGTAGATATTTAAAAGTGGAATTGCTGTGTTGAAGAGGTGTGCGCATTTAAAATATTGACCTACTATCAAACTGCCCTTCCAAAAGGCGATACCAGTTTACATTTCCACAGTTCACACCCCTATTAACAACTGTCACTACTAACCTTTTTATTTTTTGTCAATCATATAGGCAAATTCGCTGTCTTATTAGGATGTTTTTACATTTTCCTGATTCCTGGTGAGGTTGAGCACTGTTTCAAACGTAGGTGTTTTATAAACAATAAAGCTCTGTGAACTTATTACTTAACCTTTTTGTCTTTTGGAGCTTAGTGTGATCAGCCAGGCTGGTATGGCTTATTCCCATTTCCCAGATGAAGAGAACTGAGGCCTAGAGAGAGGCAGGTAGTTCCTCAGGGTCATATGGCACAAAGGTCTTCATCTGCTGCACTGCTCCTATTTGCTGAGGCTGCCTGGAGGCAGGGACCACTGGGGGTGCCTGGGAGGAGGGGAGGACTGCTGCCCTCTCTAGAGCCATCATCTTGTCTCCTTTTCTATCCCAGAGCCCAACCTGGGGGAAGACGACGAGGACAAGGACTTGGAGCCAGGCCCCTCAGCAACCTCGAAGGCCTCAGCCCAGATCTCAGGCCAGTCAGACACAGATATCACAGCCGAGTTCCTACAGCCTCTGCTGACACCTGACAATGTGGCCAATCTGGTGAGGATGTGTGGGGGCCATTTCCCACCAGGCAGGGAGGAAGGGTCTCTAGTCTTTTCTCTGCCCCTCTGCTCCACACTGCCCACCTTTTCCAGATGACATCAGACCTGAAAAACTTTTCTGTTTTCAGTGTTGGGAGGGTGCGGTCCGGTGAGCCTTCCTCACTTTGGATGGGCCTCTTCTTGCACGATCTTTACTCCTTCGGGAGGTTACTAGTCACTGCCCCCCCCCAGTCCCCCTTTGGGTTTTCTGAGTCTCCATCTAGACCCACGCACTCGCACTCTCTCTCCTCTCCTTCGCAGGGAGGGTCTGTTAACTGGAGGGTGAACCCTGTGACTTGTTGGCTAAGTGGTGTAGGACTGGCATCGGTGGAGGGGGATGACCAGGGTCTCCTCTGGATTTTCGAAGATGACCTGCTTCAAAGTGAAAGAACCACGGGTTTGAGTTGATGAGGGAGCTGGAGTGGTCAGGGTGTCTCACATCGGTCCTCTGGCTGGAGCAGCACCGAGACCTTTCTGTTGGGTGCTCATGGAAAATAAATACCTCTTCCCGTGCTCAACAGCAGTCACCGTCAGCTTTCCCTTCTCTCTGCCTAGAGCCTCCAAGGGGCTTAGTTGTTGGGTGATTGGGGTGGCGGGGAGTTTTCTGTCCAGCTCAGATCTCTTTGGTGAGCTCCGGGCCTGGCTATGCGGCCACCTCCTGCATCTTTCTCTCCTTGGGTGTTTCACAGGCACCTCAGACTTAACATTTCAAAACTAAACTTGTGAAATTTCTCCCCCGACTCTTCTACAGGCCCTTGGCCCCTCATGTGTTCTTGGCACACATGCCTCTCGTCCCCACGCCAGAAACTTGGGAGTTAAACTCTTTGCCTCCCCCTCAGCCCGAGTCCTTCCCCTCTTCTCCATTCCCCATGGCCCACGCCCTGTCCAGGCCCCACCCTTTTCACAGAGAGAACTACCTGCTTGTTCCCTGGCTCTGCCTTCCACTCTCCCTGTGGCAGGCAGAGGCATCTTTGTAAAGTACAAGTCATGATGCTCCCCTGCTCAGATCCCTGCCTTCCAGATAAAACTTAAATTCAACTTGCCTTAGACCCTGTCTGATTTGGCTTCCATTAACTTGTACCTTATCTATCCCTGTCACACTCCGGGAAACTGTCTTTTTCAAATTATCAGCGTGAAGTTCATAAGATTCTTTTATTTTTATAATACCTGCTGTCTCTAGTAATGTGCCACTTTTTTGTCCCTAATACTGTGTCCTTCCTCTTTTTTTGTTTATTCTTGCTGTAGATTTGGTTGGTTTCAGTCATTTCAAAGGACTGGCTGTTAAGTTTTGTTGATAATCTTTTGTAACCTTTCTGTTTTATTTCTGCTGTCTTTATTTCTTTCATGTTACTTTCTGTGAATGTTCTTCCCCAAGGTTAAATGCTTGGCTTATTAGTTTTCAGTTTTCTTTTCCAGTGTAAGCATTTAAGGATCTGATTTTCCATCTAAGTAGTGTTGTAGTTGCATCTTACACATTTTTACTTGTAGTTATTTCATTATCTTTCTGTTCTATTATTTTATTATTTAAGAGCATGCATTTAAACTTCTAAGCCTGTAGGGAGTTTGAGATTATCTTTTGTTACTGATACCTGACAGACATGGTTGTGCTCTATTAGGATACTGATTTTTTGTTTTTCATCAATTTCTGGTTCATATTATACTGTGTCAGTGAACCTCCATCCACTCGCTGGGCAGGGTACCAGCTCTGCTGCCTCTTAGCCTTTCTATACCTGGAATGTATTACCCCCCAACCCCTCGCTTGCAAGACTTCACTCTGTGTCAGTCTGATTCTGTCCCTTCTCTCAGTTCTCAGCCTATGTGCCACTGCCCCGGGGAGCCAAAGCCATCCCTGGCACCCTTTACTGTGTCCCGTGGCACCCTTTACTTCTTCTCTCGTGCACCACACTGCATCAGTACTCGTTTTGTCTCTGACTTGCGCAAGAATCTGCGCTCCATGAGAGCAGGCCCAGGTCTGTCCTAGTCACTGCCATTTCGCCAGCATTGGCCTGGGTGTGGAACGAGTGTTTGTTGAGTCAATAAGTAAGGGAAGGCTCCTTTTCCTGGGCATCTCGCAGGTCCTCATCAGCATGGTGTACCTGCCCGAGGTCATGCCCGCCTCCTTCCAAGCCATCTACACCCCAGTGGAGTCAGCAGGCACTGAAGCCCAGATCAAGCACCTGGCTCGGCTCATGGCCACACAGATGACGGCCGCAGGACTGGGGCCAGGTGAGTGTCACATGGAGCTGACCAGGACCAGGGGTTGGCACTGTGGCCACTGGGTTCTCCTTAGTGGAAGAGCACCTCTTTGTAGTGCTGCAAATGGAAAATCATGCGATCTTAGGCGTAAATAGTTACAGGTCCAATAGATACAGTGACCACTCAATAGTTTCAGGCCCTGGGCTTTGAAATCCAGCAGACCTGGGTTTGAGGTCTGAGTTGAACTAGACCACCTCAACCACTTAATAGCTGTGTGTCTTTGGTTAAGTTACTTAACCTCTCTGATCCCCAGGTGTTCTCCCATTCTAATAGTACTACTGAGGTATAAATTATGTACAGTGAAACACACAGCTCTTAAGTATACACTTTAGTGAATTTTCACAAAGTGAACACACCAGTGTAGCCACCACTGAGATGGAGAAGGACTGTTACCTGCACTCTGGAAAATTCTTTCTTGCTCCTTTCCAGTTGACACTCAAAGCATCCCCTGTCCAGAGACAACCACTGTTCTGACTTCTGTCTCCACAGATTAGTTTTTTCTAGTTTTGAACTTCTTATAAATGGAATCATAGAGTCTGGCTTATTTTGCTCAGCATAAGGTTTTGTTTTGTTTATAAATTTATTTATTTATTTATTTATTTATGGCTGTGTTGAATCTTCGTTGCTGTGCGGTGGCTTCTCTTGTTACAGAGCATGGGCTCTAGGCGCGCGGGCTTCAGTAGTTGTGACACGCAGGCTTCAGTAGCTGTGGCTCGCGGGCTCTAGAGCGGCAGGCTTAGTAGTTGTGGCGCACGGGCTTAGTTGCTCCGTGGCGTGTAGGATCTTCCTGGATGAGGGCTCGAACCCGTGTCCCCTGCATTGGCAGGTGGATTCTTAACTACTGCGCCACCAGGTAAGTCCCATCAGCATAAGTTTTTGAGGTTCATCCGTGTTGCTACGTGAACCAAGAGTTTATTTTTTATTGCTAAGTAGTCTTCATTATGTGAATAGGCCACGTTTGTTTATCCACACTCCTCTGTTGATGGACCTGTGGATTGTTTATAGTTTTTGGCCATTGTGAATAAAGCTGCTGCAAACATTTGTGTACAGATGTTTTGATGCACATGTGCCCTCATTTATCTTGA
This sequence comes from Kogia breviceps, assembly GCF_026419965.1. Taxonomy (NCBI): domain Eukaryota; kingdom Metazoa; phylum Chordata; class Mammalia; order Artiodactyla; family Physeteridae; genus Kogia; species Kogia breviceps. Next base: position 8,534,897 of record NC_081327.1, read on the forward strand.
GTTTATACCAAGGAGTGGAATTGTTGAGTCGTGAGTTTGGGTGTGTTCAGTGCTATTCGAAACTGCTCATCAGCTTTCCAAAGCGGCAGTACCATTTACTACTCCCACCGGCAGTGAGTGGACATTTCTGGTTTGAGTCTCCGTTGTTGTATTGCAAAATGGAGATGAAAAAGGTACCTGCTCCAGAAAGCCATTTTGCAGATTTAAATGAGTTTTGTGTGTACAAGGCTTAGAGTAGAGCCTGTCTCACAGGACGTCCTTGGGTGGGAGCGGGTGGGTCTGACGTGCCAAGAGCCCATTTGCTGCCTCCCCCTCAGGCGTGGAGCAGACCAAACAGTGCAAGGAGGAGCCCAAGGAGGAGAAGGTGGTGAAGCCGGAGAGTGTCCTGATCAAGCGGCGCCTGTCAGCTCAGGGTCAGGCCATCTCGGTAGTGGGCTCCTTGAGCTCCATGTCCACTCTGGAGGAGGAAGCGCCCCAGGCCAAGAGGAGGCCAGAGCCCATCATCCCTGTCACGCAGCCCCGGTGAGTCCCCTTGCAGGTGCTGGTGCAGGACTAGAGGCCTGGTTCTTGGTGTGTGTGTGTGACAGACAAAGACAGATAAACAGAGATCGGTCTGGATGAGGGTCTGTCTGATTCCAGAGTCAATGCCCTAACCACTAAGGCTTAGCTATTGTTTTCTTTTAGAAAAAACACCCCTTACTTATATCTAAAATTGGGATGGGATGAGAGTATCTCTCTCTAAGGATGAGGGAGAATTAAACGAGTTCACAATGATGGTTAGATGATTAAATCAGGTAACTCTTGGGGTGGACAGTGATCATGACGTAAAAAGCACTTAGCATGATTCCTGGCACTTCCTGGGAAGTGCTGCTGGTTGTTGCTGTCCTCGTCCTCATCATTACCTGCCTTAAAGACCACAAAATCCAGCCAGTCCCTGCCCTGTCCCCAACCAAGGCTTGCTAAGAAGGCCCTGCCTGATCTGCTGCCCCTCCAAGCTCTCCATTCCCCTTCCCCCCTCCTCCAGTCACACCAGCCTCTTGGTATTTCTTGAACAGCCAAGCAGGTTCCCACTTGAAGGCCTTTGCACCTCCTGTTCCCTCTGCCTGGAAAGCTCATCCTCCAGATATTTGTGCATCTTATTCCCTCGTTTCATTCAGATCTCCAGTCACACGTTGCTTGCTCCTTATAGAGGCCTTCCCTGAGATACTGTTTACAAAACCAAAATAGCATCCTCTTCCTTCCCATCACCCTGTGCCCTGCCGTGCCTCAGAGTCACAGGGGAGTTGGAGAGACAGTGTGGGGGTTGTCTCTGTATGTATGGCCTGGGGTGGCCCTGGGCTCCAGAAAGGATGTTCCGAGTCACCGTGTCCCTGTCCCTACTCTCCCACGTAGGCTGGCAGGTGCCGGCGGGCGCAAGAAAATCTTCCGTCTTAGTGATGTGCTGAAGCCCCTGACCGACGCCCAGGTTGAGGCCATGAAGCTGGGCGCTGTGAAGCGGATCCTGCGGGCTGAGAAGGCCGTGGCCTGCAGCGGGGCAGCCCAGGTGTGCCTCTGTACCCCCCAGCCATCCTTCCAGTCCCTCTCCCCAAGAGTCTACCTCACATCCCAGCAGAGACAGGCCCCAGGGTCAACCTCCCTGGCTCCAGATTCCAGCCCTGCCGTTCACTGGCCACTTCTCCAAGCCTCACTCTGTCATCCCATAAAACGAAGAGATAGCAGCTCCACACAAGTGACAAGGAGGAAGAAATGTGTGGACACGCATGCGCTCTCACTCAGCACAGGGCGGCTGCGAGGAAGAGCCCTGCGAGTGCGGGCTGCCGTGATGCTCTTTCTTCCTTGTGGTTGACAGTGTTCTTGTTCTTTAGCTTCAGAAACACTTACACACTTGCTTTAAATCCTGATTCTGCCACTTCCTGGGATTGTAACCTCAGTCAAGCGACTTTTTCCCTATTTTTTTGAAGTTTATTATTTTTTAAATTATTATTATTTATATAAATTTATTTTTATTTTTGGCTGCATTGGGTCTTCGTTGCTGTGTGCGGGCTTTCTCTAGTTGCGGCGCGAGGGCTTCTCATTGCAGTGGCTTCTCTTGTTGTGGAGCACGGCTCTAAGCGCGCGGGCTTCAGTGGTTGTGGCGCGCAGGCTCAGTAGTTGTGGTACACGGGCATAGTTGCTCCGCGGCATGTGGGATCTTCCCGGACAGGGGCTTGAACCCATGTCCCCTGCGTTGGCAGGCAGGTTCTTAACCACTGCGCCACCAGGGAAGCCTTGAAGTTTATTTTTAATTAACCAAATAGTATATGAATGTATTCTCTCTGGTAAAAAGTATTTCCAGGCCACAGAGGGCCTGTAAGTCTCCTTTGGCCCCGACTGCATGCCATCCCCTCTACAGAGGCGACCAATGTACAAATGAAGGGAATCCTTCAAGATCTTTTTCTGTGTACCTAAGTATGTAGATATTACTTCTAGAAATTTAGATATTTGTGCTTCCCTGGTGGCGCAGTGGTTAAGAATCTGCCTGCCAATACAGGGGACATGGGTTCGAGCCCTGGTCCGGGAAGATCCCACATGCTGCGGAGCAACTAAGCCTGTGCGCCACAGCTACTGAGCCTGAGCTCTAGAGCCCGTGAACCACAACTACTGAAGCCCGCGCGCCTAGAGCCCGTGCTCCTCAACAAGGGAAGCCACTGCAATGAGAAGCCCGCGCACCGCAACGAAGAGTAGCCCCCACTCACCACAGCTAGAGAAAGTCCGCGCACAGCAAAGAAGACCTAACGCAGCCAAAAATAAATTTTTTAAAAATTTAGATATTTATATTTTAGATACATTTTAGATATTTAGATAGATATTTGTAATTTCATATATTTACAATTTAGATATTACTCCTAGAAATTTTAGGGATTACTCCTAGTTTTATTCCATGATGATTAATTTTTTTCCTCCCTTTTCATTTTTTTTCTTCCATACCAATGAGACCTACTGAGAAAAAGGTTCTTCAGCTTTCCTTCCTCACTTAACACTGGGTCTGCGCTGGGGGTCCCTGAGGCTGGGCGGGAGTAGTTGCAGGGCACCATCGTGGGGTGCCTGGGATTGCCCACCCCCGCGCCAACACAGACCCTTGCTCGTGTCAGGTGCGCATAAAGATCCTGGCCAGCCTTGTGACTCAGTTTGACTCGGGCCTGAAGGCCGAGGTCCTGTCCTTCATCCTGGAAGACGTGCGGGCCCGCCTGGACCTGGCCTTTGCCTGGCTGTACCAGGAGTACAACGCCTACCTAGCAGCTGGTGCCGCAGGCACCCTGGACAAGTATGAGGACTGCCTCATCCGCCTGCTCTCCGGCCTTCAGGAGAAGCCAGACCAGAAGGATGGGTGAGGGGGATGGCCCTGCCCCCTCCTGTCCCCACGAGTCCCCCCACCTGTGTCCTGCCTTTTCTTTCTAGTTTCTGACCACCTCTGTCTTCATCCGCACCCGAGTCAGTCCTCCATGCGCCCATCCCAAGTCCCCCTTCTCTCCCCACTCTCCCCACGTGCAGACAATGTCACCTCACTGTAGGCTCTGGGTCACGCACCCTGGGCTTGCTTCCCAGCTCTGCTGCTTGCTCTCTGACTGACCTGTGTCACTCACTTCTGGGCCTCTGTTTTCTCATATAATACGGAATAAATAACAGTGCCTGCTTCAGAGGCTTGTTCTGGAGGTTGACTTCTCGCCATCCCCATCTCTTGCCTGAATCCGTTCTGTGGCTTCCTCATTGTCCTTGACCTCCAGTTTATCCATTCTCCCCACAGCAGCGCAGGTGACATTTTATAATGTAAATACTGTCTTGTTATTCCCCACTAAAAACCTTCAGTTGTCCTCGAGATAAAATGCAACTTTCTTACTATGTTTTATGAGACCTTGTGTAATCCAGTCCCTACCAACTTCTTTAGCCTCCTTTCTTACCTCTCTGCTTTTCCTGCTCCCAGACTTTAGCTGCACTGCTCCTTGCATGGCTGGCTCTTTCTCATCTGCCAGCATTGACTCAAGTATCATCTCAAAGCAGCCTTTCGTGGTCACCACGTCTAAAATAGCAATACCCTTTCCCAGCCCCCATCATTCCCTCCCATTGCTGTATTAAACAAGCTAGAAATCCCCATTTGACAAAGGGGAGAAACTGAGTTTCAGAGAGGCAGTCTCTGCCCAAGACACCCACCTGGCAGCGTTTGAACCCTGCTCTGTTGCCTCCAAAGCTCTGTACCCAGGGGCGTTGAGCGAGCTGTGAGGGGGGGGCCCTGCCAGCTGTGAGCTGCGATCAGCAGGATGGGGAAACCAGGGGCCCCCTTCTCTGCAGCTGTTCACTGTCCCTCCCTCTCTGGAAGGATCTTCACCAAGGTTGTGCTGGAGGCGCCGCTGATCACTGAGAGCGCCCTGGAGGTGATTCGCAAGTACTGTGAGGATGAGGTGAGGACGGGCGGCAGATCTCCCTGCATCCCCGACGTTGTGGTGCAGGCAGGAGCCCTGCTGGTTGCAGCCTGGGCGGGGGGGGGGGGGGGTCTGTGAGGGACCAGTAGCTTTTGTCTAGGACCAGATCCGACTGAAGCAAGGGAGACACCCCAAAGGCACGCCATGGGTGCCTTCAGCTCTGGTTCCCTTCCTGCTGCAGAGTCGCACCTACCTGGGCATGTCCACTCTTCGAGACCTGATCTTCAAGCGCCCGTCCCGCCAGTTCCAGTACCTGCATGTTCTGCTAGACCTCAGCTCCCATGAGAAGGACAAGGTGATCCCCCGTCGCCCTTTGCTGGGTTACACTCAGTCCTTCCTCTGTCCCGAGTAACCAGCCCAGTCTTTTCCACATTCCCCTGAAAGTTTCTGGGCCTAATGTCCTTCTTGCAACAATTTTTTGGTGGTGGTGGTAGTTTTTCCATTTACAATGGCACGAGGCTGCTTAGAATATACACACATATATACACTCGCCGCCTCCCAGGAAAGGCAGTCCTATTTTCGCTCTTATTCCACCTGTGTTGGTGCGCCCCTCTTAAGGCCTGGGGGTGTGCTGGGACCTGGGGGAGCGCTGACCAGGAGGGGAGCCACTGTGACCCACACGGTGTGTTCAGTGCCAGGAGTGGAGTAGGGTGTGCGGTGGCAGAAGCCTGGAGGCTGAGGAAGGGGGGTGGTCTGAAGAAGGCTTCTGGAGGAGGGGCTGTGTGAGCCAAGACCTGAAATACGAGTAGACGGGTGTGCATGTGTGCGACTGAGAGGGCCCGTGGTCCACCCTGCTTCAGCCTTCTGCCAGCTCCTGTCTGATGTCTTGTGTCCATTCATTCAGCAGACCCTCACTGCACACCCTGGCTCAGCCCTGTGGTGCTTTTGGGGACAAAGCGGCGCCCCAGACCAGGCCCTGTCCTCATGGCTCCCAGCAGGGGGTGTCTGAGTGAAACAGGACACAGCCAGTGACAGGCATGCCGGGCAGTGGGAACCTTCTGTCCCAGGTCGCAAAGCCGGGGAGAGTGCTGTTGCTTTTGTGGAGCGGAGGAAAACTCCTTCTGGTTGGAGTATAGCAAGCAAGGCAAGAACGATAAGAGGTGGGGCTGGGCAGGTAGATGGTGAGGTGGTGCAGGGCCCTGAGGTGGGCCAGGAAACCTCTCTGCGCAGCCGGTGACCAGTCTTGGGCATCGGTAACTCAGCCCAGCTGAGCCTCTCTCAGACTTGGGCTTGTTTTCACACTGGTGCTGCCAAGCTCAGAACAGCTGTCTTCCCCTCCACCATCTTCCCCCACTCTCCTCAGGTGCGTTCCCAGGCCTTGCTGTTCATCAAGCGCATGTACGAGAAGGAACAGCTACGAGAGTATGTGGAGAAGTTTGCCCTCAACTACCTACAGCTCTTGGTCCACCCCAACCCGCCATCTGTGCTTTTTGGAGCCGACAAGGACACAGGTTTGGTGCAGGTTCTTCAGAGGTGTATTGAGCACCCGCTGTGTCTCAGGCTCTGGGCTGGGTCTTGGGGACAGAGCTGGATCTAAGCTGAGCCCTGCCCAGCCTGCTAGAGAAGACAGCCAGACAGTAATAACCAGAATGAGCAGGCCTCAGGTGGCGAAACTAGGAGTCTGTGGAAGCCCAGAAGGAGCACCTGACCCAGCCTGAGGGGTCAGGGAGAGCATCCTGAAGGAGGAGACAGCTGCACTGAAAGCCGAGGACAAGGAGAGCTAGACAGTGATGGGGCTACAGGAAAGGCCAGGCAGGATCATCACAGGCCAATTTCCTCAGCAAAGCTCTGGGTCCTCCAGAATTGCAGACAGGGAGACCCGGGCCCCAGGGGAAGGGATCATTGAATTGGAAGGTTCAGGCTGTGGCAGGAAGCACAGGGCCTTCAAGAAGCACAGGAGCCCTGGTGCAGCCCGGGTGCCAGGAAGGCTTCCCAGGAGAGGTTCTAGCTATGTGAGACCCAGAGGAGGAGGTACAGAAAGAGGAGTTGGGCAGCAGTGTTCTAGGCATCAGAGCAGCACGTGCAAAGGCTCCAAAGTGGGGGTCCTGGGGGACTGTCAAAAGTAGGGTGTAACCAGAGCACACAAGCCCAGAGGCAAGGCCACCCTGAACAGGACCTGGCAGGTAGAGCAAGGTGAGGAGGAGGAGCTGGGGGTTTATCCTGAGGGCATAGGACAGTCATGGGAGCACTGAGCAGGGGAGGAACAGGGTCAGAACTTGGAAAGATCTCTCTCACCGCCTTGTGGATTGGAGGTCAGAGGAGACCAGACGGGAATTTAGTGCAGAGACTTGTGAAAGGGGAGCAGTCCTGGTTCCACCCCATTTCCCAGATGATTGGCTTCTTGCCCAAACAATTTGCTTCCCAGGCCCAGCTCCCTTATGTGCCTGTCCCCTAAGAAGAGCCAGATGCTGGGGGTGGGAGGGGAGTGGGGCCACCCTGATCTTCACCCCCTGCCCTATTAGAGGTGGCAGCACCCTGGACTGAGGAGACAGTAAAGCAGTGTTTGTACCTCTACCTGGCCCTCCTGCCTCAGAACCACAAGCTGATCCACGAGCTGGCAGCCGTGTATACTGAGGCCATCGCTGACATCAAGAGGACAGTGCTGAGGGTCATCGAACAGCCGGTGAGGCCCCTGAGCCCACCAGGCTCTGCCCACCCATGGGTGGGGCTCAATCCCCAACTCCAGCCCTTCCCCTGGTATATTCTCCTTGTGTGCGCTAAGCACTAAGGGTTGTCACCCCAGGTTGAGCAGCTGTGTCACTTGCGGGTGGTCCACACTTCCATCTGCTCCTGAGAAGACAGCAGGGTAGCCCCGCGGTTAAGAGCCTAGAGTTGGATGGACCTGGGTTCACATTCCGCCTCTCACTTTCTCACTGCGTAAACTTGCACCTTTCAGTAAAAATGGGGAAGATAATTCAGTCCCCCAAGCTTGTTGGAGGGATTCTGTGACCTCATGCATGTAAACATCTGTGTCACCGTTACCATTTATGAGCTGTCCCTCCCCTGCCTTGCTGACAGGAATCTTTAGTGGTCATTGCCTAAGTCCCTCCTGCTCCTCTCTGGAACCCCAGGGTCACCCACAAGAGAAGCATCTCAGTTACAGACTGGCCCCTAAAATTCAGAATGTCTGCCCTTCCGATTTGTAGCTGGGTTTGAAACCTTTTTCATGTCTCTGTCCCTGACATTTTATTACTGAGAATTTCCAACATAAACAAAAGGAGAAAGTGTGGTACATTAATTCCTACATACCCACCTCCCAGATTCAACAGTGTCTTTACCTGTAATGTGGGGGTAATAGGCTCGGTGTGAGGAAGAAGCAGATTCTTCTCCCCGTTCTCAAGGTGAGCCCACCAGACTCTGAGCTCTTCGAGGGCAAAGACTGGCAGTTCCACTTGCGATTGTAAAGATTTACGGGGCAGAGGAAGGCGTGAACCCTTGAAGCCTGGCCTTCCGCTCCTTGTGTTTGGCGTTTGTGGTGGGTTGGGGGGAAGCCTGCAGAAGCAGCCGCAGGTCGAGCCCCGATCTGAGCACTCAGCCAAGCCAGGGCCCTGACAGTCCCAGAGGTGGGTGGGCCAGGGACGCTTACAGAAGCCAGAAAAGTCTTCACCGAGGAATTGAAGGGCAGGTTGGGCACTAAAGCTCAGGTTAAGTCCGAGATGGCAGAGAGGAGGCATGGTCTGCCTAGAAGGGCAGCGTGGGTGAGGGCTCAGGAGCTGCAGAAAGCCTGTGTCTGTGTGAGATTGGGTGGAAGAGACGGAGATGCTTCTGCCCAACCCTCGCCCCCTTCCCCCACTTCTGTGAACCCTTTTCCACCTGTTTTATTGAGATATAAGTGACATATGACATTATCTTAGTTTAAGGTATACAACATAGTGATTTGATATATGTATATATGGTGAAATGATTATTACAGTAAGTTTGATTAACATCCATCACCTCACAGAATTAATGATTTTTTTTCTAATGAGAACTTTTAAGATCTACTCTCTCTGTCACCACTTCTTACTCCCGAGTCCCAGCATCTACCCTGCCCCCGACACCTGGGCCTCCCCGAGCTCTCACCCTGGGCCCCTCATCGTCCTCACGTCACCTAGCCTCTTCCCCGGGCCTTCCCTGTCATCCCTCTCTCTCCATCTAGATCCGAGGAATGGGCATGAACTCACCCGAGCTGCTCCTGCTGGTGGAGAACTGTCCCAAGGGGGCAGAGACGCTGGTCACACGTTGTCTGCACAGCCTCACAGACAAAGGTGCCCCCTGGGACCCTACCTTTCATCCTTTTCTTCCATTGCCCAGGTCTTCCCCACTTCCCCTTCCCCGGACCTGGGGATCAGAGCTGCTGGGTCCCCAGATGCTTGGCCTTCTTGTGAGTCTCTCCCCATCCTTGGGCCTCAGTTTCTCCATGTGGAAGAGTATATTGCTAAATGCACTTGAGAAAGCAAGGGGCCAAGGATTTCTACTCTGAAATGGAGTTGCCCCTCCCTGCCCCTCCCACACACCCACCACCATTTCTCCTCCTCCTCGGAGCTCACCTTCACCCCACCGCCCCCAACACCTGTGCCTCCTGCTGCTTCTACCTGCAGTCCCACCCTCCCCAGAGCTGGTGAAGCGGGTCCGGGATCTCTACCACAAGCGACTGCCCGACGTCCGCTTCCTCATCCCTGTGCTCAATGGGCTGGAAAAGGTATGGAGCTGGATGCCTCGATGCCTCCACTGACGAGGACGTGGCAGGGCAGGGGCAGGGAGGAGGTAGGCACCCAGGTGCCCGTGTCAGATGCTTGTAAACACATTCTGGGGCTCGTCTGGGTCAATCTCAACTTTGCAAGACGCTCCCCTCTCTGAGCCTCAGTTTCTTCCTCTGTCAAGTGAGTATCACAGTGATCCACCCCCACCCCCACCCTCCTTGCTCCCCGCCATACACACAAGATTGTCCTGAGGCCTAAATATAGCCACAGAAGCAGCACTCTTCCTAGCGTAGGAAGCACCTCCTCTTGAGGTTGTGCCTCCCCTGCCCATGCTCGATCTTGTTCCTAACAGGCTGTGGTACCTTGGGTGAGCCTCCATCTCCTCCACTTGCAGGAGGAATCACTGAGCTGACCCAGGGGGCTCAGATGGGGGTTGATGAGGCTGGGGCTGAGTCAGGCCCAGTGAGTTGGGAAAGCTCAGCCTTGAGGGGCCAGAGGAAGTGAGAGGAGGAAAGCACTGAAGGGGCTTGGTGAGGCCAGAGCTTGCCCCCCACCTCCCCAGGGTGAGCAGTGGGGAGGCTTGTCTGGAGGGGCTGGGCGGGCATATCTGACCTGCCTCCCCTGCCTTGCCCTTGTAGAAGGAAGTGATCCAGGCCCTTCCAAAGCTCATCAAACTCAACCCCATAGTGGTGAAAGAGGTCTTCAACCGCCTGCTGGGCACCCAGCACGGTAGGTGATGTGCTCTCCGCCCCACCAGCGACCAGCTCAGCCCTGGCCCTCATACCCCTCACCCGTGGCTCCCTGTGCCCCAGCTCCCCCAGGAGACCCCACCTCAAGTGGCAGGAGGAAGGGGTCCCGGAGGTGAGATGTGGAATGCTGGGGGAGGGATGCCATCCTTAGAGAGGAAGGGGGTGGGGGCTCATCTTGCTCTCTGGGGCTACCTTCCAGACTTGGCGACATCTCAGCGTCTGTCCCAGAGCTCCCAGGTCACCCTCCTGTGATACATGGATAATGGTTTCATCCACAATGGGGACAAAATTGTGGAATTGAGGTCTGACTCTCTATAAGCGTCTTCCCTTCTAGGACCCAACTACTCTTCCTCAAACATGGGCTCCACTCCTGCCCTTCCTTAGCTCTTGCCTGAACCCCTCCAGCTGTGGGTGGGGTCTTTGTTTGACCTGGTCAAAAAGAAAGAAAACTTCCAACCTAGAAAGACTACTAAGTGGCATAGGGTAGATTCCTCACCCCTCACCCCAGTGGCTGGAGCTAAGGAGAGTGGAGGCTGTCTGCTCCACATGTAATCTGGTGATTTAAAACATACACACAAGAGTGACTGGGACCCTCAAAACCCCACCAGAAGACTGCCATCTCCCCCAGCCTCCTCCGCTGTGGCATTCAGTTCAAGCACTGTTTGCACGTCTGTTGCCTGCCCCAGCCTGTCCTGTCCAGCAAATTCCCCTCAGTATCTGTGCTGTGCTGGGCACCTGGGATGAGCTCGTCCTAGCTCTGCCGTCATGGGTCCCCAGCCTGGGGCAAGTGTGGGAGAGAGCAGCCGAATCAATCACACTAGATGTTGCCCTCACGAGGGTAGGAGTGCAGTGCTGGCGAGGAGGAGAGCACAGTGAAGGCCTCTGATGATGCTCTTCGGTTGTGAAGGATGGCTTTCTAGCTGCTTGTCTCATTCAGGCCCCTCCTTTTGCGTTCTCAGTCTCCTTCCTCCGCTCCTTTAGCCCTTTGTACCCCTAATCCCAGAGGGCGCCTGTCTTCATTCGCCGCTCCCCCCAATTTGGGGGATTTGGACCTGTCTCTTAGGCCTCCATACTGTCTCTTCCACCTCCCCGCCACTCCTACCTGCTGCAGGTGAAGGGAACTCAGCCTTGTCCCCCCTGAACCCTGGAGAGCTTCTCATCGCATTACACAACATCGACTCCTCGAAGTGTGACATGAAGTCCATCATCAAAGGTGAGGCGTTCCCCCCAAACCCCCTTGAGTGGTCTGGCCACTTGGGACCTGGGGAAGAACCCAGTCGCCCATGTGCCCCTGCTGGAATCTGCCAACTTGGAGATTGTGCCACCTGCAGCCCCATCTCAGAGCTCCAGACACCCACCCTCGTTCCTTTCCCTCCCTCCCCCCACCTAAGAACTGATGCACCCACTGTGCACTGACACAGAGTAGTCCTCAGGAAGGGTGGGGAGCCCATCCCTCCCAGCACCAGTCTGAACTAAGTAAGCAGAGCCCTTGGCGAGGCTGGGCAGATGCATAGCCAGCAGAGCCGAGAGTGCACCAGGGCAGTTGTTGGACCGGGAGTCTAGTCTGGCCTCCAGTTGAGACCAGAGAGTGTGCCTCCAGGGCAGGGGAGTTGGTGGCAACCTGGCGGGCTCACCACGATTAGCAGTTTCATAATAGCTGCTGTCACTGTTTACCTAGCACTTACTCTGAGCCAGGCTTTCCTCAGCGCCTTACAGGCCTGCCTGCCAATCTGCACCACTCTTTACCTGGTAAGTATGCTGACTTCCGTTTTGTAGACGAAATGGAAGTTGCAGAGAGGTTAAGTAACTTGCTCAGGGCCACAGAGAAGCTAAGTGGTATAGTGCAAAAAAACAGAATCTGAAGTTGGGTGGATCTGAGTTGGAAACCCGGTCCTCCTGGTTCCTCCTGCAGATGGCATCCTGGGTCCCAGGGCTGCCTCCTGTGGGACAATCTCTCTCCCTCAGCTCTCCACAGCGCTCCCCTCCACGTCCTCCCTGAAAGAGGTTTCTGGTCCAGAAGCCATGCTTCCCCCCAGAGGTGGAAGCCCTTACTGTCGCCTGCTCTTCTCAGAAGACAGCTGTCCTTTGCTCCCTCCTCTCCCTTCAAAGCGGGGAGGGGGTTCCCTCCTTGCCACTTAGTTTCATGTCCAGCCTGAAGCAGCTTCTTCAGTGACTTATTTCCTAGTCTTCCTCAGCAAATTCTCTCAGAAACTTTTCGGTCAAGAGAGGAGCTTATGAAAATTTTAAACACACACTAAGAGAAGGAACTGAGAAGGAACTAAGGCCTCTAGTGGAAGCAGCAAAGTGAAAAGTGTCTCAAAGCTGAGACTCCAGGAGTAGTCTTTTTACACACCCTGGCCCCTTAGATGATCTCTGGAAAGTTACGAGCCCATTCCCAAGGACGGTAGCCTCACGTGATTTTGTGTACAATTTGAGGGGTTCGGATTATGCTAGTATGGCCTGATTCTGGAACTGCAGAGCGGACCCTGTCTAGGTCTGGTGGTTCGGGAGAGGGGGCCTGGTCAAGAGATGGGGTCAGGTGGTAACCGTGTAGGCCCCGCCCACCCCTGCCACCTCACTAAAGCCCATTCATGGACCCAGATTTAGTCCCTTATCTTATACATGGGAACCAAGGCCCAGGGAGAAAACAGGCTTTAGCACAGGTTACACACGAAGCCAGCGACCAGGCCCTGGAGATGTCAGCAAGTCCTGGCCTTCAGAACCCCATGTGTTTCTTCCTACAGACCCAGGCCCACACGGAGCCTCTATATTGGTGAGCTCTTGGCAACCCTTCAACTGGTCACCCTACCGGCTGTTCATCCCCAGCACGCAATCCAGTCAGTTCCCAGAGCATGCTTCTCTGCTCAGGCACCAGTGCTTTTCTTAGTTGCACTAGTAACCCTACTTGACTGTAAGCTCCAGATCCAAAGTCCGGATACAAAGTCTAGTCCTGTTTTGGGCCCCAGTGGAATCCCCAGTGCCTAGCAGTATAAGCAGTCATTCCTGGCATTCACTCTCCCCTTAAACCACCCTTTTTCTCTGGTGAGTTTTTCTACAACTGGACCTGTCCAGTGGACTGGTTCAGTGATTAAGAAAACTCACTGAGCGCCTCTGCTCAGTCCTTTGCTGGGCAGTGCTGAGGATACAACAGGGATGGGGATAGTCCTGGCCTTGCCCTGCTGGGGCTCACAGGCCATCCCCAGAGTAACAGTCTAGAATGAACAGGACTGGGACAGGGGGCCCAGAGCGGCCACTGACTCTCCCTTGTTTGGGACGTTAGGGAGGGCTTCCTGGAGGAAGGGACACCTGAGCTGAGACCACAGAAGGATGAACAGGGGTGAGGTAACAGGAGAAAAGATGATCCCAGAGAACGGAAGAACGTTTGCAGAGGCCAAGAGAGATGCTAGCGTGGCCTGGTTCTGGAACTGCAGAGTGCAACCTGGCTGGATCTGGTGGTTTGGGGGAGGGGGCTTGGTCAAGAGATGAGGTCAGGCTATAACCGTGTAAGCCCCGCCCGCACAGGGTCTCTCATAGGCCACAACTGAAGTTTGGACTTGCTCGCTTGAGGGCCTGTGGAGGTACAGGGTCAGGTTGAGCTTTTGAAAGACCCCTCAGGCTGCTGTATGGAGGGTGGATTAGAGGGTGGGTGGGAGGCCCAGGAGGAGGCTGGGGTGGAGCTGAGGGGGAGGAGAGGGAAGAGGGTTGATTTTGGAGGCTTTTAGGCAGAGCAGGCAGAAGCCAGCAACTACCTAGAAGGGAGGAGGAACAGCCTCGGTTTCTGACAGGTCCTCTTGCACTTTGTTCACCTTCTACTCTCCCTTCTGCTCCTTCAGCCTAGATATCCTCACTACCCTGCCTCCAGCCTCCTCCCTGCCTATCTACCTGTAATGCCTCCATCCTCCCCCTTTTCCTTATAGGAGCTCTCCACCCCCCATTCTTTATAGGCACCCACCCCTGTTCTCCATTAGCCTCTCAAGGATTGGGGGTCTCTTCTAGTCCAATAAAAACTTCCTGGTTGACAGACTCACATGGCCAGTGGTGTTTGGGGAAGAAGGGGTTCAGAGGCAGTTCCTGGAGTCTCCCCATTAACACAGTGGATCTGAGCACCACTGATTTTGGGGTACCACAACCCACTCCTGAGGGAACAGACCCCAGGGCCTGCCCTGGTCTGCCTGCCTTCGTGGGTGCTTGTGTTGTACCAGCCCTCCTTGGGCCCTTCCTGGCACTGGGTGCTGAGCTGGGGAGCTCATTGTATGCCCAGACTTCCTCCTCTCACCCCTCTCTCATTACTCTGTGGACCGTGCCCTCCACGTAATCCTACACCTGGTAACCCCTGAGCACCCGCACAAGCCCTTATGCACTGGCTTGAGAGTGGGCAATCTCTTGACCAGCCTGCTGGTGGAGACCGTCTCTTCTGTCTCCTGTGGGATTACTTACGGAAGCTAAAGTTCCCTCTCCAGTAGGGGTGGAGGTGCCATGCCACACCAATCAAGCCAGAATAGGTCCCCAGGGGTTGGCAACATATCTTTCTCACCTCACCCTTTCTGGGGGTTGTCCCCAAAGAGAGAGGGCCAAAGCCTTCCCACTCTGCCCAGTGGGGCTTCTAGGAGATGGAAGTGTCTTTTCCCTTGTACCCAGCTCCCAGGCTTTCCAAGGACCAGGCCACAGTGTCCCCTTAGAAGGAGCCCTTCTGGGTGGGGGAAGTCTTCTGTCTTGCCTGGAGCTTCAGGGAGTCAGGGCTGGGTCTCCCCTCACACGGGCAGATAATGGGGCTGAGGTTCTCTAAGGGGTGGGGCTCCCACTTCCCAGGGGGCAACTGGGCAAAGGGGACAGGCCCACTCTCCGCCTCCTCGCAGCCACCAACCTGTGCTTTGCGGAGCGGAACGTGTACACGTCGGAGGTGCTGGCCGTGGTGATGCAGCAGCTGATGGAGCAGAGTCCGCTGCCCATGCTGCTCATGAGGACCGTCATCCAGTCCCTGACCATGTACCCCCGCCTGGGGGGCTTCGTCATGAACATCCTTTCCCGCCTCATCATGAAGCAGGTAACCCACCCCTGGCTACCCCAGTCTCCCAAGCAGGGGACTGCAGCAGGACACACTACAGACAGACTTGAGGCAGAACCCCAGGCTTTTCCAGCCTGCTTGGCCCCTCCCCCAAGGGAGCCGTGATGCAGAGAATAAGCTCTGCCAAGACAGCCAGCTCCTTTGCCCTGCCCTCTGCTGAGACAGTACAACCCTTTAGGGGTCACTGAGTCAGACAGGTGTAGGGTGGCAGCGTGATGAGTGAGGGCTGTTGGGTGGGAGGAGCAAGCAGAAGGCTTCAGGGGGTGCACGTCCCAGGAGAGGTATGGCCGGCCCTTGCCCCCCACCACTGTGCACCCAGCCAGGATGCATACTAGAGCTGACAGATGGTCCCGTTTTTCAGGAGAAGCTAGAAATTGTTTTTAGAAATACCATGATGAAACAAAAAACAAACCCCATGCACAAGCCTTCAGACTGGATTTAGGCCACAGGTTGCTACTTTGCAACATCTGGCTTAGAGGTTAAGTGCAGATTCAGACACACCTGGGTTCAGATGTTGGTTCTGCCCCTTGGTACCGTACCTGTGTGACCCTGGACAAGTCCCCGCACCTGGGCCTTGTAGGTTTTGCAGGGCTAATGTCGCCCTCTAGAGGCTGCTGTGAATGAAATGAGGCGGTGCCATCTTGGCAAGGTCTTTCTCCCAGGTTCTGGGGTGGCTGGCTGCCTGCAGGCCCCCTGATGACTGCTCCCTCCCTGCCTGGTCCAGGTGTGGAAGTATCCCAAGGTGTGGGAGGGCTTCATCAAGTGCTGTCAACGCACCAAGCCCCAGAGCTTCCAGGTCATCCTGCAGCTCCCACCCCAGCAGCTGGGTGCCGTCTTTGACAAGTGCCCGGAGCTCCGGGAGCCCCTGCTGGCCCACGTCCGTTCCTTCACTCCCCACCAGGTACCCCAGGGTGTGGGATGGGTGGCCCCATGGGTCCAGCCCTGGGGGACTGGGTGGGATGGGCAGAGGGGAGCCCTGCACTGCCATGAAGGTCTGGGCCTCTGGAGGGTCAAGGACAGACACCAGGATCTGGGTGAGGTGGGGGTGTCTCTGGGTCAGAGCTGTTCGCAACGCCCCCATCCTGCTCTTCCCCTAGCAAGCACACATCCCCAACTCCATCATGACCATCCTGGAGGCCAGCGGCAAGCAAGAGCCAGAGACGAAGGAAGCGCCCGCCGGGCCCCTGGAAGAGGTGAGGGCCTGCAGCCCCCTCCCCAAGCCAGAAAGTCCCCGTCCCCTCCTCCCACCCACTCCACCCATCTCTCTGCCGAGGCTTCTACTGAAAGGAACTGGGGGTGGGGAGACAGCTGCCCCTTACTCCCTATGCCCAGGCGGCTGTCTGCCTTAGGATGGTTTCTGTCTTCTTTCCCACCAACCTCTTGAGAGCAGCCTAGGTCCTAGGTCCCACCCGTCCCTGAGCCTTTGTGTATCCCTCCCCACCCCCCAGGATGACTTAGAGCCCCTGGCCCTGGCACCGCCCCCAGCCCCCCGCCCCCCTCAAGACCTCATCGGCCTGCGGCTGGCCCAGGAAAAGGCCTTAAAGCGGCAGCTGGAGGAGGAACAGAAGCTGAAGCCTGGGGGAGTGGGAGCCCCCTCCTCGTCCTCCTCGTCGTTGTCCTCTTCCTCGGCCCGGCCAGGCCCTCCCCAGCCGGAGGAAGCCATTGATTTCCGGGAGGAGGGGCCGGAATGTGAGACCCCGGCCATCTTCATCAGCATGGATGATGACTCGGGGCTGACTGAGGCTGCACTGCTGGACTCTAGTCTTGAGGGACCCCTACCTAAGGTAGGGATGACAACCTCAGAGCAACAGAGGACGAGAAAGATCAGGGGCCTGGGGTTAAGTGTGTGTGCCGAGTGCCCAAGGCGGGGAGGGAGCAGAAAGGGTACGGCCCGAAGAAATATTGGAGGTGGGACCACGCTGTCTTTTGACCGCTCCCCATTCTCCTGTCACCAGGAAGCTGCAGCGGGCGGTTTGATTTCAAAGGAAGAGCGGAGTCCCCAGACCCTCACCCCTGCCGGAGAAGACACCGTGAAGACTCCCACTGCTGAGGAAGCCGGGGAACCCGAGACCAAGGGGAACAGCTGACGGGACTTGGTGGGGAAGGGGAGTGGGACTGGGAGCTCAGGGAGGCCTGGGAGGGGCTTGGCCGGCGGTGCTTTGCCTTTAAAAATTAAAAAGATCGCTGGTCTGGGGCAGGGGTGCAGTCTCTTTGCCTCCGTGTCAGCTGTGGAAGTGTGCAGAAGCTAGTGGGCGTGCCCAGGAGCTCCCTGGAAAACTGGAAGCCCTTCTGGCGCGCCGTTGCGCCTGCGCGGAAACCAGCTGCTTTGGCCCCAGCGTCTCCGCGCGCCCTCCCCTGGTAACGGGCCGCCCCCTCCCTCCCTAGAAACCGGCACCGCTGGCCTAGCGGCTGGCGAATACACACAAGCCGGGCGACTGGACTGGCCTGCCTATCTGCAAGCCTTCCTCCTAGAAGTCTGCGATCCCTTTGAACGATGGGAGACCTACCACCCGACCCTGAGCCCCCTCCTCAGCCTACCTCCAGCAGTAGGAATTCCGAGGTCTCCGAGCGGCGGCGCAGTGGGGAACAGTCTAGGCCCCAGCCCACAGTCCCTGAAGAGGTGCAGCAGATACCGCTTGACGCTCAGATCCTGCGCGGCAGTCGGGAGACGCTGTCGAACCAGATCAACCGGGGCTGGTCACAAGGGGCCAGTCTGACCTCAAATGAGAACTTCATTCTTCAGGCCGAGGAAGCCCAGCGGGGGGGCATTGAATACCCTTCCCTGAATACGGGCTTTCCCTCAGAGGTACAGCCCCAAACTTACCCGAGTGAAGGCAGGCTCCAGGCCAGCCACAACGCCAGCTTAATGCTGCAGCAGCTACAGCAGGGCGAAGGCAACCTATTCCAGCAACTGGAGTCTGCCTACCAGGAGCCCCGGGCTGACCTCTTGGGCCAGTACACCAGGTACGAGAGAGAAGACGTGCAGTTCAGCCAGGACACCCAGCACGGGCCGTCCCTACGGGATGACGCTGCGCTCCCGTCCTCGCCCTCTGAGCTGGGCTTCATGCCCTTCACTACGGAGTTGCCCGAGCCAGAGCCTCGAGAGCTGGCCGTGCAGAGCGCCAAGGCCTACCTGCTGCAGACCAGCGTCAGCTGCGACCTCAGCCTGTGAGAAGGGGGCCCCGGAGTGGGGAGAGGGCGGGGCCCAGGCAGGGAGGAGCCCCAGGCAAGGCCCTGCCTCAGGCCTGGGGTCTAGACGAGATTGCTCCTCATTGAGAACCAGCGACCACTCGGGGGGCCTCTAACTGAGCTTAGGAGTCAGGGAATAAATACTCACAATAGCTAGCATTTACTTACCAGACACTGTGCCAGCACTTCACACAGAAACATCTGGGTCTCATGGCTGAGACTAGTACACCTTCTGTTCCTGTTTTACAGGAGAGGAAACAGACACAGAGGAATTAGGTCCCATATCCAGAATAACACAGCTAAGATGTGGCAGAGCCAGGATTTCAACACAAGTGATTTGGCTCCTGAGGCCCTTTTATCCACTAAAATTTCTTGCCTGAGGAAGGCAGTTGCCAAGGCCACTTAGCTGCAGTCATAACACACCTCTCAGCCCCCTATCACATCCTCATGAAGCTGACACTCCAGTGGGAGACTAGACAGTGAATATAATAAGATTATAAGGTGATGATAAGAGCTAAGGTGAGCAATAAGGCAGAGTAAGGGGGATAGGGAGGGGATATTAAATAGTGTGAGGTCAGGGAAGGCCTCCCTGAGGAAGTGACACTTGGTCAGGGACCTGAAGGAGGTAAGGGAGAGCATCTTGCAGGTAATTGGAGGGAGAGTTGTCCAGATATAGAACACAGTGAGCTTCAGGGCTTTGAAGCTTGCCTTGTTTGAGGAACAGCAAGGAGGCTGGTGTGACTGGAACCAAGGGAGGAAGAGAGGACGTGAGAGAAGAAGAGTTGGAAGTAACGGGTCTTGCTAAAGCACAAAGCTGACTCCCATTCCTCCTATGCTCCGAGCCTGCTGTGGCTCACCAGTGCCCTCAGGAGAAGGTTCAGGCTCCTCATAACAGCCTTCAAGGCCCTATATGATTCAGCCCCTTCTCCCTCTCCAAACTTCATCTTTAGTCAGCTCCTACTTCAGATCCTAGAATCTAGTCAAAATTAACCTCCAGCTCTTCCCCAATACTACCCAGCCCTCAGGAGCTTCAAGGTCCCTTATTGTAAAGCCTTGGCCAAAGTCTCACTCCTCTTTACCCTTCCGAATTTAATGATGGCCCTCCATCACACCCAGGACTGCTGCCAAAGGGTCTGCACACTGAAGAGGGCTAGACATACATGTTTTGAAATCAGGCCAACCTGGTTTTAAATCCTGGCTGTGTTACCCACTGTGTGACCTCATGACCTCAACTTTTCTAAGCCTCAGTTTCCTCATCTGGAGAGTGGGGATCGTAATTGTTCCTCAGGTGTATGATTGTGGTGAGAATTCAACGTTGCTCTCGAGTGCCCAGCACAGTGACTGACTCAGGTGATTGGAAGCCATGATGATACTGTTATCACTCTGGCCTCCTTTCCTGCCACAAGCCCTCTCCCTCACTCCAGACCTCCTCAGTGTTCCTCCAACATGCCAGGCACACCTTTGCACTCCATTCTCAACCATATCATCTGCAAACCATGACAGTTTTGCTTCTTCCTTTCTAATTCTTTTACCTTTTCTTTTTCATGTTCGGATTGCATTAGCTGGGACCTCCAGTGCAGTATTATATAGAAGTGGTGAAAGGCGGCATCCTCATTTCCAATCTCATAGGAGAAATAGTCAGTCTTTTACCATTACGTTTGGTGTGTGCTGCAGGTTACTTGTGGCTCCCCTTTATAAGATTATAAAATATTAAATTCTATTTCTAGTTTGCTAGGTTTTTAAAAATCATGAGTGAGTGTTGAATGTTATCAGTTTCTCTGCACCTATTGAGGTGATCTTACATATCTCCTTTAACATGTTAATGTGCTGAATTACATTTTTTTCCTATTTTTCTAATACCAGTTCAGTCTTGCATTCGTGTTATTAGCCAGATTTAATCATGGTGTGTCATCCTTTTGAGAACGTTGGATGCCACTTGCAAATATTTTGCTTAGGATTGCAGCATCTATATTTCTAAATGAGAATGACATGGAATTTCCCTTTCTCCTAGTTTCCTTGAGTTTTGGTATCAAGATTATGTTAGACTCATAAAATGTCTCAGGGCCCTACGCATATGCTGTTCCCTCTGACTGAAATACTCTTCCTTCCAATATTCGCACGGTATGCCCCTCCCTGGCCCCCCTATTTAAAATTGTAAACCATCTCCAATCCCTGGCATTCCCAGTCCCCCTTCCCTGCTTTATCTGTCTCTGTATAAATTACCGCCCCCGACACACTATATGTTTTGCACATTTGGTTAATATGTCTCTATCACCAGACCATCAGTTCCCTTTCTCTTCCCTGTGTCCCCAGAGCCAGGCACAGGGCCAGGAACACAGCAGCAAGCTCAGTAAGCTGAGTGAGCGATGTCCCCCACCTCCCATTCCCCTCTCCCGGAGGCAGGTATGAGCACCTGGTGAACCTGCTGACCAAGATCCTGAACCAGCGGCCTGAGAACCCCTTGTTCCTCCTGGAGTCGCTGAACCGCACCACTCAGCGGGAGTGGTTCCACCCCAAGTTGGACACGCTTCGGGACGACCCAGAGATGCAGACCGCCTACGAGATGGCCGAGAGGCAGAAGGCGCTGTTCGGCCGGAGCGGCGGCGGCGGCGGCGAGGGCGAACAGGAGATGGAGGAGGAGGCGGTGAGTGACCCGGTGGGGAAGGGCGCGCGGCGGAAGAGCGGTGGTGGCCCGGGTTTAGGCACAGCTCCTAATAACGCGTGGAGGGGAGGGAGCGCACAGCACCACCCAGAAACACACGCGATTTCAGTCCAGAGTGTGGGTCGGGGACCAGGTCACAGAGGTCCTTGAACGCCAGGCTAAGGGGCTTGGGCTTTCTCCTGAGACCACCGGGGCGCCATGGGAGGGTTTGAAGCAGAGGAAAGTTTGGACAGCTGTGCTTTGTAGAAAGCTGACTCCAGCGCCACATGGAGGTGGAGGCTGATTTCTCCTACCATCCCTTACTTCCTTTCTGCAAGTAACTGCTCTGTGGACGTTTTCTGTGAAACCCACTGACTCCTGGAGTCTCTCAACACTGAATTTGCCTCCTATCCCCCGGACTCAGTTTCCCCTTTTGCAAGTTGAGACCCGCAGAGAACTCTTCCACCCATGATTGATGAACATTCTACTATGCTCAGAATATTTAATTCCACGATTCTGTTTCCAGCATTAGACGACGGCTTAAAATTTGGCTGAAATGTTCTTTCCCTCATTTAAGAAACATTTGTTGAGGGCTTCCCTGGTGGCGCAGTGGTTGAGAGTCCGCCTGCCGATGCAGGGGACACGGGTTCGTGCCCTGGTCCGGGAAGATCCCACGTGCCGCGGAGCAGCTGGGCCCGTGAGCCGTGGCCACTGAGCCTACGTGTCCGGAGCCTGTGCTCCGCAACAGGAGAGGCCACAACAGTGAGAAGCCCGCGTACCACAAAAAAAAAAAAAAAGAAAAAAGAAACATTTGTTGAGAACTCAGAACTCTGTTTATCATAATTCTGACACCTCCTAGGCGACACCCCCCCACCCCCCACCCGGCTAAGAGCTTTAGGAGCGTGGGCTCGTTTCCTCCCTGAAACAACCTTGTAAGGCAAGTGCCATTTATTATTCCTATTTGTGGAGGAAGGACTTAGAGGGCTCGAAACTAGAAAAGACAGGACTAGGAAGGCAGGACCATGTCCTCCAAAGCATAAGAAACATAAGAAAAATAAATAAATTAAATCCTATCTCTGGCCAAGGCAGTCAGTAAGGCTTACTTTGGGCTACAAGTGCTTGATTGAAATGGCGCAAGCAGTTCAGCAAAACATTTCATTACTTCACTTTGCCAAGAGTGAGTAGAGTGGGGGCAGTGTCCCTGTGAGATCGTGAAGACTCCCAGCTCTTTCCTCCCCTTTGTTCTGCCTTCATCACGTTGATGTTTGGTCCTTGAGTTTGTCATTTTATGTTTGAAAAATGACTGCTACAGTCTCGGACATCATATCTCCACACCAGTGCCCCCAAAAGAGAGGGGAAGCTCTTCACCGTATGTCTCCCCCTTTTTTCCCTTTCCTCTTTCTTTCTCTCTTCCTTCCTTCCTTCCTTTCCTTCTTCGTTTCTTTCTTTCTTTCTTTCTTTTGGCTGAGCCATGTGGCTTGCGGGATTGTGGGATATTAGTTCCCCGATCAGGGATTGAACCCAGGCCACAGCAGTGGAAGCGCTGAGTTCTAACCACCGGACTACTAGGGAATTCCCTCCCCCTTTATTTTTTTAAACAAGGGGAGCAAGGGAATTCCCTGGCGGTCCAGTGGTTAGGACTCTGCCCTTTCACTGCTGAAGGTACAGGTTCAATCCCTGGTTGGGGAACTAAGATCCCGCAAGCCATGCAGTGTGGCCCCCCCAAATAAATAAGTAACTAAATAAATAAATACATCAATCAATCAATCAGGGGAGCAAAAGATTCCCAGGAGCCCCTCAGAAAATCTCTGCTTGCATCTTTTTTTTTTTTTTTTTTTTTTTTTTTTTGTGGTACGCGGGCTTTTCACTGCTGTGGCCTCTCCCGTTGCGGAGCACAGGCTCCGGACGCGCAGGCTCAGCGGCCATGGCTCACGGGCCCAGCCGCTCCACGGCACATGGGATCCTCCCGGACCGGGGCATGAACCCGTATCCCCTGCATCGGCAGGCGGACTCTCAACAACTGCGCCACCAGGGAAGCCCTCTGCTTGCATCTTATTGGCCAGATTGGGTCACGTAACCATCCCTTGACTGCAAGGGGCCCTGGGAAAGTGACTGTGGAGAAGGCAAGCGGTGGAGAAGGGGGTTGAGGATGGTGCCATATGCCGTCGAACCCAAGGGCAGGAATGTAGCTGGGCCCCAGGCCAAGCTGATATTCAGGGATCTCAGGGCCCATTTCTCACCTCTGCTCCTCTCTCTCCCCTACCTCCTCACACGGCAGCATACAGCTGCCCCACAGTTCCTGATTTTTTTTTTTTAATTCCTCTAGTTGCCACTAGGAAATCTTTTCTCCCAGATCATAGATAGGATCTTCCTGGAAACTGGGAGAAGGAAAGAGGAAGGAAGATTCTGACCACAGTTAATAGAGGAATTAAGGAGTAGGGACTAAGAATATGACCTCTGGAGCCAGACCAACCCGGGTTTAAACCCAACCATCCCAAAGAAGTAATTTCTAGGCAGGGAGATGCCAGATGTACTTTCTCTCCACCCAGTTACAAATTGCAGAGGTAGAGAAGGAGAGCCTGATCTGCTCCATTTTGGAGCAGTTGTCCTCACTTGCTCCAATCACCAGTGGCCAGAAGCCAGGGTGATATCATTTAGTCACGGTTGGTGAGGCCACTCCATTGCCAAGTGGGTGGAAGACATTACCAGAAAGAGGGTGATGGCCATTGCCTCATGGGCCAGGCACACACCGCAAAGAGAGTTTTCTGTGCTCATTCCCTTATCTTCCCTGCTGGCAGCACAGTGAGTCTTGGGATGCTGGTGTCAATATCAATTAGGCAGACAAGCTTCATTTATTTATTTGGTTGCGTGGGGTCTTAGCTGTGGCAGGCAGGCTCCTTAGTTGCAGCTCCAGGAATCCTTAATTGCAGCTCGCCGGCTCCTTTAGTTGTGGCACGTGGGCTCCTTAGTTGTGGCATGCGAACCCTTGGTTGTGGCAGGCATGTGGGATCTAGTTCCCCGACCAGGGATCGAACCCGGGCCCCCTGCATTGGGAGCATGGAGTCTTATCCACTGTGCCACCAGGGAAGTCCCCTAGGCAGACAAGCTTTTGCACTGTGTTTAAGATTGAGGAAGGGGAATTCCCTGGCAGTCCAGTGGTTAGGACTTCACACTTCCACTGCGGGGGGTGTGGGTTCAATCCCCGGTCGGGGGCCTAAAATCCCACAAGCTGGACTGCATGGCAAAAAGAAAAAAAAAAAGATTGAGGGCAACTGCCAGAATCACTTTCAAAATAACAGTTCTCCTCCTACAGAGTATTAGTCAGGGTGTGCCGTTTCAAGCCGAGATAACAAACAGCCTGCGCTTCCCCGGTGGCGCAGTGGTTAAGAACCCGCCTGCCAATGCAGGGGACACGGGTTCGTGCCCCGGTCCGGGAAGATCCCACATCCCGCGAAGCAACTAAGCTCGTGTGTCACAGCTACTGAGCCTGCGCTCTAGAGCCCGCGAGCCACAACTACCGAAGCCCGTGATCCACAACAAGAGAAGCCACCGCAATGAGAAGCCCACGCGCCACAAGGAAAAGTAGCCCCCGCCCGCCGCAACCGGAGTAAAGCCGGCGTGCAGCAACGAAGACCCAACGCAGGCAGAAAATAAAATAAAATAAACATTTAAAAAACAAACAAACAGCCAAACAATCTCAGTGACTTAACGCCACACAGTGTATTTCTCACTCACACTACCCGCCCACCCAGGCTTGGCAAGGGGACTTGGCTTCTCAGACACTTGAGCTGGAGGGTGATGGAAGTGCCACTGTAACACAGGCTTCCACAGTTGCAGAGCAGGAAAAAGAAGGCAGAGCGAAACCCACGTTGTTTCTTACAGCCCCTGCCTGGGTGTGACCCGTGTCCCTTTCCCTGCCATTTCAAGTGGTCAGAACAAGTGACATGGCCACTCCTGAATGCAGTGGGGTGGGGGTGGGAACGTATAACCCTCCTGTGGACAGGCATTCGTGAGCAACGAAGCAGTCTGGCCGGCATAGGAAGAGGATGCAATAATTGTTCCTTTTAACACTGTGTTGTTCACAAACGGAGCTTGTAAGAACATGGGAACGCAGTATATACCTTTAGGAAAAAAACCTCAGTGTGCTCGTCCCCAAATCTTTTACATCAACTGTACAATTTAGGCATCATCTTTCCTTGGCACACTTACCCCTACATCTCAGTGGCCAGAAACGGTGGCATGAGCAACTGGGTTACGGAGGCGTCTCACTCTGTAGACTCTAGAAAAGTCAGGCTGGGGAGCAGGGCTTCAGCCTGGTTCCCTCCACCTTCCGCCCCGCCCTCTGCAGGCTGAGACGGCCGTGCCCAACATCATGGAGAAGGCCTTCTACCTGGAACAGGCCGGCGTGGGCCTGAGCTCAGACGAGAGTTTCCGCATCTTCATGGCCCTGAAGCAGCTCGTGGAGCAGCAGCCCATCCACACCTGCCGCTTCTGGGGCAAGATCCTGGGGCTCCGTCGCAGCTACCTGGTGGCTGAGGTGGAATTCCGGGAGGGCGAGGAGGAGCTGGAGGAGGAGGAGCTGGAGGAGATGATGGAGGGCGGAGAGGTCATGCAGGAGCCCGGCGAGGAGGAGGGCGAGGAGGGCGAGGAGGGCGAAGAGGTCGCCGACGTCATCCCCAAGCCCACGTGGAAGCCGCCGCCCGTCGTCCCCAAGGAAGAGAGCCGAAAGGGCGCCAACAAGTACGTGTATTTCGTGTGCAACGAGCCGGGCCGGCCGTGGGTGAGGCTGCCCCATGTCGTGCCAAGCCAGATCGTGCAGGCCCGCAAGATCAGGAAGTTCTTCACTGGCTTCCTGGACGCGCCGGTCGTCAGCTACCCGCCCTTCCCGGGCAACGAGGCCAACTACCTGCGGGCCCAGATCGCCCGCATCTCGGCCTCCACACACATCAGCCCCCTCGGCTTCTACCTGTTCGGCGAGGAGGAGGGCGACGACGACGAGGAGGGCGGTGCCGGGCGCGACTCTTACGAGGAGAACCCCGACTTTGAGGGCATCCCGGTCCTCGAGTTGGTGGCCTCCATGGCCAACTGGGTGCATCATACGCAGCACATCCTGCCACAGGTGAGGGCCGGCCTCCAGCCTCCCCGCGGGTCGTAGCTCCAGGTGTGACTCCAGACTACCTGCTCGGCAGCTGGGCATGGTGCGCAGTAATATTCATCCATCCATTCCTTCATTCATTCAACAGATATTGGTTGATAGTCCCCTGTCAGAAACCTTTGGGGCCAGATGCACCTTGGAATTCTGAATTTTTCAGATTTTAAAACGGTGACAGGAATTCCCTGGCGGTCCGGTGGTTAGGACTCAGTGCTTTCACTTCCGGAGGGGGCTGCCCGGGTTTGATCCCTGGTCGGGGAACTGAGATCCCACAAGACTGCTGGTGCGGCCAAAAAAACAGTACTTACAAAAATAAGAGTACTTAAAAAATTTTTTTAAAAAGGTGACACACACACTAAAAAAGTGACACAGTGCACACACTATAGATTATGCAACATGTCAAGCAGGGGCTGGGGCTGCAGCCTGTATTCAAACGCATCTTTATTTCTGCAGCAAAACTGAAGAGCTTCTGATCACTCAGGTCAGGGTTTCTGCCAAACTACTTATGAAAAATCTTTTGGTTTTCAAAGCTTTTCAGATTTTGGAATTGTGGATAAGAGATGGTGGACCTGCATTTATTGACTGCCTACTGTGTCTGAACTTCACATACATTTATTTATTCACTCAAGGCAGCACGTGCTGTGTGCTGGGAACTTTTTATGCATTCATTTATTCAATAAACATTGATTGACTCCACACTGTTTTATTAAATCCAAATAACTGCTTCTGAGATTGGTACGATGGTCATTCGCATTTCATAGTTGCTGAAACTGAAGTCTGCTATATGCTCTGCACTTAGGTTCACTCATTCATTCAACAAACATTTATTGCTCTTCAGTACCTCCTGCAACCCAGCAACAATCCAATGAGAGAGGCACCCATGACACCCCCATTTCTCAGATGAGCAAACATAGGATCATATGGGCTTCCAAATGTCAACTCCACAAGGGCAGGTATGGGGGGGGGCTCTTTTCTCAAGGACGCATATCCGGCACTGAGAGCAGTGCCTGTATATGGTAGGTGCTCCTCAAATATACAGTAAATGAATGGATGAATGGATGCGCAAATGGAGGCCACAGAACCTGAGAGAGGCAGGAGTCCCCATCTCACTGCTGCAGCTCTCAGCCCATTCTCCCCTCACCTCCTACCTGTGCAACTAACCTTGTCCTTCTACCCACTTCCGGGTCCCTGAGAACAGGCCCCGTCCCCAGTATCCTGCCTGGTCCTTCACCTCCTCCCAGAGTACAGGCCGGGCTCTGTGCCCTGGGAGTACCACCTGACCTCCTCCCCACTTCCAGGGCCGCTGCACTTGGGTGAACCCTTTGCAGAAGACGGAGGAGGAGGAGGAGCTGGGGGAGGAGGAAGAGAAGGCAGAGGAGGGGAGAGAGGAGGTGGAGCAGGAGGTCGGGCCCCCGCTGCTGACGCCACTCTCAGAAGATGCAGGTAACAGCCCTCACCTCACACACAGCTCTGGTGGAGACTGGGAGAAAGGGAGGAGCAGAGAGACTGGTGGCGGGGGGCACCTCTGTGAGCTTTGGTTGTGTTCTCATCTGTAAAATCGGCATCCCATGGGGTTATAGGAATGTGTCCATCTTGTGAACCTTGTCTGGCACATGGCAATGGTCCAGATGGTGAGATATGGTCTTTCAAGTCCCATATGGGTTTGGGGAGGGGGAGAGAGAGCTAGGGAGGCCTCCCCAGAGGAGGCAGAACTTGAGCTGGATTTTGGAAGACTGGACAGGAATTTCCTGAGGTGGGGATCTCAGGCATCTGAAGGAAGAAAGGAGAGGCTGAGAGTGGGCAAGCGAACAGAGTCTGGACGTGGACCCCGATTTCCATGAGCCTGGAGCCTGTGCCCTGTCCTCTGATCCCTGGTCCAAGCTTATGGCCAACCTTGAAGGAGAATCACAGTAGCTCCCTTGTTGGGGCCTCAGGGCTCACTGCCACCCGACAAAGGAGGTGAGATAATTGCCTCCTTTCCCGGGCGCAGTCACTGAGGCTCAGAGAGGTGAAGTGGCTTCCTAGGGCCACACAGCGAGAGAGCGGTCAGAGCCAGGGTTCAAACACTGAAGCCAATGCTGTTAGCCCCACACGCCCTTCCTTGTCCTCCCTCTTTTGCTCCCTCTCTTCCTCCTCTCTACCTTCCCTCCAGGGGGCTGTGCAGGGCAGGCGGGAGCTGCAGCCTAGCCTCTGACCTCCCTGGTTCTCTCTGCTCCCCCACAGAAATCATGCACATGTCACCCTGGACCGCCCGCCTGTCCTGCAGCCTCAGCCCGCAGTACGCCGTGGCTGTCGTGCGCTCCAATCTCTGGCCAGGGGCCTATGCCTACGCCAGTGGCAAGTAGGTCTTCTCCTAGTGCCTGCCAGCAGAGGGCGCCGCTACAACTTCATCCGAGCCAGGCCGGGTGGGGCAACTCACCAGGGTGGGCAGAGATTGGGACAGCTCCCTTCAGGAAGCCCCCAGGGGCTAACCTCCTCACTCAGCTCCCAGGGGTCCCACTAGGGCTAAAACGAGAATCCCATACCGAGTGTGTGAGCCCCTGGGATGAAACAATGGAAGGTCAGGAAGGGGAAGGAACTAACTCAGGGATCACACTGCCTGTGCAGTATTCAAACTTGGATACCTTGGCCTCTTGGCCCAGGCTTTCCTGCTGTCTGAGGCATGGAGCCAGACAGCACTCAGATGTCCCCTTTGGGGTGGCCTTGATGGGCAGAGTCTCATCTCTGGGGAAGCTAACTCCTTCCAGTCTGAAGGAAGAAAGCTGAAGGGCACAAATCTTCCCCACCAGGATCCCCCACCAGCTGTTCCCAAAAGATTGGCAGGTGGAAGTCACTCCCACATCGTCCCTCCTCGGCTACACCCTCGAGGCACGTCCCTCAGCCTCTCACCAGGCACATCCCAGCTTTTCTACTCAGCCACTAGAGGGCGCAGCCTGCAGCCACGGGGCGTGCACTTACCGGCTCTGTCCACCAGATGGCATGACGGTTTCTCATAGCTTTTCCTTTTCCATATCAGTGAACAGCCTGCCCTGTATTCGATACTATGCTTCACAGTCAAGGTGGGATTTTACATCATCTTGATAATTTAACCACATTCTTGACAATTTCTTGTTCGCCTCCAGAAGCATGGAAGAAGTATGCTTGCTTTTGCCAGCGCCCTTCTTCCGGCCACACCCTAACTTGCCAGCATCCCTCTGAAAGCAAAGGATCCAAACTTGGAGCTCCACTCACCCACCCATCCTCCAACCCCCACTTACCCAACCACCCATCCACCCTCCCATCCACCACCCAACCATGCATTCATCTCGCCACTTTTTTTCTTTATAGAAGACTCTTGAATGTCACCGTTTACCAGCTGTACGCTGGGCCCCAAGTACTTTGTTGAAAAAGCAGATATGGATCCTACTCTGGGAGCAGGCAGAGGAGGCATAGGTGTTAGATGTACATCGAGCCTCACCCTCCCTCACCCCCTTACCCCCATGAAATATCCTGTTACAAACTAAGAGAAGTACCACTAGGGAGAGGGGAGGGACCAATGACGACAGCGCATACCTGTCATATCTTGAGGGGATCAAGGAAGGATTCCCGGGAAAAGCAGCCTTGATCGGAAATCTTTGGGGGAAAAAAAGAAGTAACTAGGGGAAAAGCAGGCAGAAGGACATTCTAGACCAGAGCTTCCCAAACTGTGTATGTGTGTAGGACTCACCAGGGGCTCTGGTTAAAGCTCAGGTTCTGGTCGCCTGGGTCTGGGTTGGAGCACAAGACTCTGCCTTCCTAGCAAGCACAACCTCCTGGGTGAAGTTGCTGGTTCCTGGACCCCAGGAACCAGGGCTGGCAGAGGTCAGGGGCTTCCAAGGAAGCAGTGTATTTGAAGGCTCCGAGGAAGACCCAGAGGAAAATGATTCTCGAGGGAATAGCAAGGCTATGAAAGTAAGGTCAAATCCAAACTGCTCCCCGTGGCAAACTCTCTGCCTCTCTCCCTGTCTCTTAGTCCGCTCCCTTTCCCCCTATCTACTCCTCTCCTCTTTCCTTCTCCCATTAAAATTCCGGGGAGAGGTGAACTGGTGGGCCTGGGATGCAACCAGTTATGCTCTTGTTTATTATCAGTCTCCACTCTCTAGAATGTACGCACCACAGCAGGGATTCTTGTCTAATTTGTTCACTTCTAGGTTCCCATATCTAGACCAGTGCTGGTCAACATAAACAAAATATGAGCCACATATGTCATTTTAAATTTTCTTGTAGCCACATTCAAGAAATAAAAATAAACAGGCAAAATTCATTTTAATAACGTATTTAACCCCAACATTACATTCTCATTACAACATGAAATCAGTAATGTAAAAATTATTAACGAGCTAGTTTACACTCTTTTTTTCATACTAAGTCTTCAGAATCCGGGGTGAAGTTTACACTCACAGTACATCTCAATTCGGGTACTAAATTTTCATCAGAAATACTTGACCTGTATTCAGATTTCACAACACTTACAGTTGAAAAAGTAGATTCGTGTACCCAGGTTGTCCCAGGCATGCTTAGATGTCTTCCAATAAATGAAGTATCAGGTTTATTGTTTAAATTTAAGTTAATTAAAATTAATTAAAATTAAATAAAATCCACTCCAACAACAGTAGAACACACATTCTTTTCTAGCGCGTATGGAACATTCTCCAGGATAGACCAAATGCTAAGCCATAAAACAAGTCTCAATACATTTAAAAGGATTGATCATATAAAATTTCTTCTCTTACCACACTGGAATGAAATTAGAAATCAGTAAAAGAAGGAAATGTGGGCTATTCACAGGTATGTAGAAATTAAACCACAGAGTCCTAAATAATCAATGGGTCAAAGAAGAATCCACAAGTGAAATTTGAAAATTAAATAAAATTTGAAATTCAGTCTCACCACATTTCAGGAGCTGTTCAGCTACACGTGCTCTTAGACAGTGCAGCTCTAGACAAGACGTGGCCCTTAGTAGGTGCTAAGTGAATACTGAAAGAACAAATGAACACAGAAACGTGGTGGGCACATTCCACTCTACCACACATAACTTTGCAGGCATGCCATGCCTAGGCTGGGTCCCACCTTTAACAAAAGTCCAGGCCGGGGTCTTTGAGGGAGGATTTCCCAGCATCTCTCTGCCCCTTCAGGAAGTTTGAGAACATCTACATCGGCTGGGGCCACAAGTACAGTCCTGAGAATTTCAACCCGTCCCTGCCAGCCCCTGTTCAGCAAGAGTACCCCAGCGGCCCGGAGCTCATGGAGATGAGCGACCCCACGGTGGAGGAGGAGCTGGCCCTCAAGGCTGCCCAGGAGCAGGCCCTGGAGGCCACGGAGGAAGAGGAAGAGGATGAGGAGGAAGATGAGGAGGAGGACCAGGATGACTGAGGCCCCATAGCCCCCTTCCTCAAGCAGGTAGATAGCAGGTTTTCCCTTATGCATGGTTTTAGCTTGGTTTTTTTTTTCACTGTTGGTTTGCTTTCTGCCCCTAGAGGGCAGGGGTAGAAGAGGAAGGCAGCTGCTCTAAATAAAATTTCCTCAGGGCATGCCAGCCGAGTCACTCATTCATTTGTTCACCGCATTTGTTGACATGGCCTCCAAGTCAGGACTGTGGCACTTTGCTAGGAACACAGACTTTGCCCGGCATAGTCTCTCCCGTCTGTTCACTTATGCATTCATCTGGCCATCAAACAACTATTGAAGTGGCCCGGGTCAACCCAGCCCTGTGCTGGGAACACAGCGTCAACCCAGTGGCCCCAGATCTGCCTTCCAGAGGCTCACACTCTACAGTAGAGACAGACACATTCCCTAGGCAATGACAACCCAGATAGGGGAGCCCAGAGGACTGACAGAGCTCCTGAGCTGGCTCATAAATGGTCAAAAACAGAGTGGTGGGCGTTCCAAGCGGAGGGAATGGCATTCAAAGACCCAAGGGCAAGAGAGAGTGTGCTGCGTTGGGGTGGATTCTCAAACCTCATTTTTGGGACATGGTGTGAGGAGTCAGTGGTGAGAAATGAGGCTGGAAAGAGAGGTTGGCAGGAACAGATTACCCAGGGCTGAACTTTGTCCTGAGAGCCCTAGGGAGGCCACAGATGGGCTTTGAACAGGGCAGGGTCCTGATCATTATCATGCTTTAGAAAGACCTCTCTAGATGCCAAGTGGAGGGCAGATAGAGGGGTGAGACAGGAGTCTGGGAGAGCAGAGACAAGGCTGATACAGGGAGGGCCCAAGCAGGAGAGGAGGAGTTTAGACCAGGGCTGCACAGAGGAATGGACTGGAACAGAGGAATTCAGGTGACAGAATGCAAAAGACTTGGGGACTGGAATCAGGGAGTGAAGGGAAATGGCAGAAGTCTAGGGAGACACTGAGTTCTGCAGCCTGGTGACTGGAGGGGATGTCAGTGCCAGCCCTAAAACGGGGACACAAGAGAGGAGCAGGATTTGGAGTAAGATGTCAGTTTCATTGCAGGACTTGTTGAGTGTGAGATGCTTCTGGGACGTTCCGGTGAGAAATCTGGGAGGCGATTGAATAAGTGGGTCTAGGAAGATCTGTGATGGGGACAGGGTGGTGTCAGAAGAAGTGAGGGGCACTGGCTATCAGGGGGCTGATGGGATCAGGAAGACATTTTGGGTTACTAGTGGATTATTGGGACACTGGGGACATTGCAGGGATCAATACAATTTTGGTGGGTGTCGGAGGACCGAGTGAGATTGTTGAAGATTGTGGAGTTATGGAGATACACAGGAGGTTGGTGGGAAATGTGGAGATGTTTGGTGTTAGTATTAATCAGTAGTGGGTTAGATGAAGTCCTTGGACTTTTATGGAGGCAATGGAGATCAGTGGGATTTGCGGGATCATCAAGGGTGGGGAGGAATGGTTGGAGATGCTGTGGCCAGTCGGGGACTTTAAGATGTAAGTGGGAAACACCGGAG
Organism: Kogia breviceps; assembly: GCF_026419965.1. NCBI lineage: Eukaryota > Metazoa > Chordata > Mammalia > Artiodactyla > Physeteridae > Kogia > Kogia breviceps. The sequence goes on from NC_081327.1 coordinate 8,567,767, forward strand.
GGTGTATGTTGGGAGTCTTCGGGAGACTCCAGGGTCACCTGGAGTCATCTGTGACGTCATGGGAAAGACAAGGTTTGGATGAGGCCTTCTCTTGAGGGTACTCCCGTTGCTAGGCAAACGGTTCCCAGAGCGCCGTTGCTAGGGACCTGCGCTCTTTTGATGGCCGCGCCCCTTTCCCTACGGGCCCCGCCCCCACAGCCAACCACGTCGGCCGCAGGCACGAAGGCCGCGCCCACCTTGTAGCCCCGCCTTCAGCCCAGAACTGTTACCGGAGCGACGGCTGGAGCTCGTCCCGCCTCCCTACCCTGTTGCCAATCGAAGAGGCGTTGCCGGGGCGACGACACCACCTCTTCCGGTGCGGATCCCCGGCTTCCGGCAGGGGGCCCGGCGGCAGGCGGCTGTCCGGCACTAGCGGGGCGCTGGGCTGGGGTGGGGGTCGCCCAAGATGGCGGCGGGCGGCGCGGAGGGCGGCTCGGGCCCCGGCGCTGCCATGGGGGATTGTGCGGAGATCAAGTCGCAGTTCCGCACCCGCGAGGGCTTCTACAAGCTGCTCCCCGGCGACGGCGCCGCTCGCAGGTCGGGTCCGGCTTCCTCCCAGACCCCGGCGCCGCCCCAGCCGCCGCAGCAGCCCCTGCCCGGCCCTGCCTCCACCTCCGGCCCCGGTGTTGCGGGCGCCGCGCCGTCCCCTCCGCCCGCAGGCCCAGGGCCCGGGCCCGCGCTGCCTGCGGTGCGCCTCAGCCTCGTGCGCCTCGGGGAGCCCGACGGCGCCGGGGCCGGGGAGACTCCCGCCACGCCCGCAGGGCTGGGCGCTGGGGGAGACCGCGTCTGCTTCAACTTGGGCCGCGAGCTCTATTTCTACCCGGGCTGCTGTCGCCGCGGGAGCCAACGGGTGAGCGGCCCGCATCCTGGGGCCCTGGGTGCTGGCTGAGAGGATGGGGATCCCTGAGGTGGTTCACAAGTGACAGGAGAGCCCCTGAATGATAGGGGGCCCTGAGATAGGCATCCTACATGTGACGGACATCTTAAGGGGAAAGGATTCTTGGAGGTAATACAGGGTTCTAAAAGGTGATGGGAGGCTCCCTGGGTGCTGGCCATCCTGGAGGTGATGGGAAACCCCGAGACCATGTGAGATCCCGAGGTTATGCGTGGGGGTCCTGGGATGGTGACTATTCTGGAGGTGATGGGGAATCCGAGATGGTATGGGGTGCTCCAAGGTGCTGGCTGGCAGGCATTTGGCAGGTGATGGGAAATGCAGGCTCAGAAGTGATGGAGAGCCCATGGGTATTGCTGTCTGGGGGTGTTGGGGGGACTTGGGGAGCCCAGAGGTGAGGAGGATTCTGGAAGTGATGGGGGCTTAGAGGTAATAGGGATCCTGAAGGTGAATGGGATCCTAGAGAAACTTGGGGTTCTGGAGGTCATGAGGGTGCTGGAGGAAATGAGAATCTCAGAGCTGATGGGAGATCTGGAGATAATGAGATCCCAGAGGGAACATCCTCAGGTGTGATGGGTGTCTCTAAAGTGATGTCAGTCCCAGAGGACACGAGACCCTTGGAGTTTATGGTGGTCCCCAGAAGTGATGGGGATCCTGAGAGCCCAGAGATTATGAAGGCACCTGAAATTTGGGGGACCATGAGGTTTAATGGGTCCCTGAACTGTGATGGGGATGCTGAGATTTAAGGACTCCAAAGTGAGGAGACTCCTGGGACATTGGACTTTAGAATTCTGGGGACTGGGTGATCCTGAGTTTTGAGGGTCTTGGAATATAGTGGTTCTAAGACCCAGGAGAGTTGCTGAAATTATAGGAAGGAATTGGAGCTCAGGGACTACAGGGACCCTGAAACTGACACTGTGGCCAAGGGTGTCCCAGAAGTTGGGGGTGTCCATCTTTGGGGAGGACGCACTGTGGTCTCATGTGGTGGCAGGGGGAGAAGCTTCCTGCCACTGTTTGTGATGTGGGTCCTCCTTCCTGTCTGTGGTTGCCCCTTCCCTCCCCGCTCACCCATCCACCTACCCACTCCCCTCAGGGATTTAACCCTGCTTCCTCTTTGTGGTTTTCCCCCAACCTCAACACCCTCTTCCTTCCTCTCAGTGGTAGAAGCCATTAACTCATTTTCTCCCACCACCCAAGTCCATTGACCTCAACAAGCCGATTGACAAGCGGATCTATAAGGGCACCCAGCCCACTTGCCACGACTTCAACCAGTTCACTGCTGCCACGGAGACCATCTCCCTGCTGGTGGGGTTCTCAGCCGGCCAAGTGCAGTGCCTGGACCTCATCAGGAAGGACAGCGGCAAGCTATTCAATGAGGAGGTGATAGTGGGCCCCAAGCTTCCCCCGGGCCCGCCCGCCCGCCCACCCATACACCGTTTGCCACGAGGCCTGAGGGGGCAGAATGAGGGAGAGGCGGGGCGTGGACTGACAGATACGGAGGACGGGGTGACAGCAGCTGCTGTGACGATAGCTCATAATGACAGTTGCGTCTCCTGTGCCCAGGCCCTATGCTGAACACATTACTCCTGGAGTTTTCATCAACCAATGGGCTAGGATTGTGATACCCATTTTGTAGATTAGAGAACTGAAGCTACTTACTGGTTGGGATTTGTTTGAAGCCACAGCCCTTGCTTTTCAAATTCTGGGCCCTGTGGGCGTTGTATTCAAATCTTTGCTGCACCATCTACTCACTGTGTGGCTTTGGGAAGGTGACTGTTCCTCCCTTAGCCTCAGTTTTCCTCCTCTGAAAAATGGGATTCCCATCCCTACCTCACGGGACTGTTGTAAAATCATACATGGAGGTTGCTCAGTCCTGGGTGGACCTGGCAGGAGGGGAAGTGCCAGTGAAAGACCTTATCTGTGTCCAGAACTACTCTTGTCCTCCATCTCTCTCTCTCTGTTCTGAGAAGGTGTTTCAAATGTACAGAGTGCACGAATGGCAGAGGGGAGCGAGTGGAACAGGGAAGGGATTACAGTGGACCAGGTCATCCACTCACAGAATATTCCTTGAGTTTTCGTTCTTCGCCAGGCATTGTTCTAAGCACTGGGAATACTACATCTCCGTGAACAAAACAGAGGGCCCTGCCTTTGTGGAGCTTCTGTCTAGCTGGAGGAGACAGACAGTTATCAAATAACTAAGTAGGCTGTGTGTCAGGGTGTCGTGGAGACAGACGCAGCAGGGAAGGCGAATGGGGAGAGCTCGGTGAGGTTAGCAGAGGTCTCACTGGAAGGTGACATGGAAATAAAGTCCTAAAGGAGGCAAGAGAAATTTCTGGAGAAAGGGACATTCTGAGTAGAGGGAACAGCTAGGACAAATGCCGGAAGCAGGACAGCAGAAAGGCTGTAGGGCCAGCGCGGTGTTGATGGGGAGGGTAGTAGGTGAGCTCGGAGAAACAAGTCGGAGGGACCAGGGGATGTAGGGGCTGGCAGGTCATGGCAAAGACCTTGGCTTTTAGAGCCTCTTGCCACTGGGGTTCGTCTGAGCCATAGGACACAGAAACAATTTGATTTAATTTCTAAATTCTCCAGAGAATGGAGAATGGGAAGCAACTTGGGTACCTGGGAAAGAAGTTAACTTGTTACCGACGGTGGAAGCCAAAGGGCTTTAGGGCTTAGTTCTCCCCAGAATCCTGCTTGAGAAAGGCTGCCATGGTGTTCAGAATGGGAGAGACAGTGCCGGGTGCTGACTTAGGTCTTCATAGCATCTCTTTGGCAACTGTGCAGAGAAGAGACCCGGGTGGTGGAGGCCAGTCAGTTAGGCCGCTGCAGGCCTGACGGCAGCTGAGACCAGGGTGGTTGGAGCTGGGGGTGGTGAGAAGAGATCAGGTTCTGGGCACAATTTGCAGATCAAGCCCACAGGATTTCTTGCAGGTCTGGAGGTGAGTTGTGAGGACAAAAAGGAGCAAAGATGCGCAGCTGACAGGATGGGGTTGTCATTCAGGGGTCCAGGAACTACTTTCCAGGCCCCTCCTGCGGGCACAGCTCTGTGCTCTGGGGCTAGAACAATGAACCAAATAAACAAAGATACCTTCCCAGGGGGAGCTGATACTCCGTGACTCGATATCCTGCCTTAAGCATGACATGGTAAAGATGGTGGAGGGGGTTACCCAGGAGAGTTCTCTGGAAGGCAGCACTGTCCTCCTGCCGAAGAAGGGACATCGAGGCTCCACGGAGCGCCCCTCACGCAGCCCTTCTCCCCCGGCTTTCCCCTAACCTGGTGTCTGTCCGTCTCCCTCAGTTCCTCCTCTCCGAGGAGGCCCGGGCCACTTATGATGACCTTCTCCGGGGAGGCAGGCAGGGGAGGAGGTGGGCCGCGGGAGGATGGCCTTCTCCCAACCCCCGCTCTCTCCCCTGGCAGCGGCTCATCGACAAGACCAAGGTGACATATCTGAAGTGGCTGCCTGAGTCAGAGAGCCTGTTCCTGGCATCACACGCCAGCGGCCACCTGTACCTGTACAACGTCAGCCACCCGTGCGCCTCGGCCCCGCCGCAGTACAGCCTGCTGAAGCAGGGCGAGGGCTTCGCCGTCTACGCGGCCAAGAGCAAGGCGCCCCGCAACCCGCTGGCCAAGTGGGCGGTGGGCGAGGGGCCCCTCAACGAGTTCGCCTTCTCGCCCGACGGCCGGCACCTGGCCTGCGTCAGCCAGGACGGCTGCCTGCGCGTCTTCCACTTCGACTCCATGCTGCTGCGGGGGCTCATGAAGAGCTACTTTGGGGGCCTGCTCTGCGTGTGCTGGAGCCCCGACGGGCGCTACGTCGTGACGGGTGGTGAAGATGACCTGGTCACCGTGTGGTCCTTCACCGAGGGCCGCGTGGTGGCCCGAGGCCACGGCCACAAGTCCTGGGTCAACGCCGTGGCCTTCGACCCCTACACCACGAGGGCTGAGGAGGCGGCGGCTGCCGGTGGCGAAGGGGAGCGGAGTGGCGAGGAGGAGGAGGAGCCGGAGGCCGCGGGCACGGGCTCGGGCGGGGGCGCCCCCCTCTCCCCGCTGCCCAAGGCCGGCTCCATCACCTACCGCTTCGGCTCGGCCGGCCAGGACACGCAGTTCTGCCTGTGGGACCTCACCGAAGACGTGCTCTACCCTCACCCTCCCCTGGCCCGCACCCGCACCCTCCCCGGCACGCCTGGCGCCACGCCGCCTGCCACCGGCAGCTCGCGAGGTGGTGAGCCAGGCCCCGGGCCCCTGCCCCGCTCGCTGTCCCGGTCCAACAGCCTCCCACACCCAGCGGGCAGCGGCAAGGCGGGCGGCCCGGGGGCGGCGGCGGAGCCGGGGGCGCCCTTCAGCATCGGCCGCTTTGCCACGCTCACGCTGCAGGAGCGGCGGGACCGCGGGGCCGAGAAAGAGCACAAGCGCTACCACAGCCTGGGCAACATCAGCCGCGGTGGCGGTGGGGGCGGGGACAAGCCCAGCGGCCCCGCCCCCCGAAGCCGGCTGGACCCCACCAAGGTGTTGGGCACCGCGCTGTGCCCGCGCATCCACGAGGTGCCGCTGCTCGAGCCGCTCGTGTGCAAGAAGATCGCCCAGGAGCGGCTCACGGTCCTCCTCTTCCTGGAGGACTGCATCATCACCGCCTGCCAGGAGGGCCTCATCTGCACCTGGGCCCGGCCGGGCAAGGTGGTGAGTCACCCCACACCAGCCCACCTGGGATCCAGGCAGAGGCGGGAATTGGCAGAGAGGTTTGGTAGCATCACAGCCTCTAGCCGTGTGGGATGAGGGGAAGCCATGGAGATCTGTGTCCCAGAACAAGCCTTCTCAGATCTGAGAGTGACTTCTAGAACGCTTGGCAGGCAACGGTAAGCAGAGAGAGGGTCAGGCATAAGAGACATCTGGGCGTGGTGGAGAACATGGCCAGTTATCAGAAGGGCAGCCGGTGGGCCCACGTGGCTAGGTCTTACGGAATGGTGAAATTTTATTAATACTGCGGCTCGAGCTCTATGGGCAAGGTTGAGCCTGTGCACCCAGCTTCCAGCCTGAGTGTCAGACTCTTGGGATCTGAGCCCACTGCTGGAGGCGTGGGCTGCGGAATCCCAGGCTCAGGGGCCAGTCCACCACTTCTGCTCCCTGTGTGACCTCGAGCAAGTCACTGCCTCTTTATGACCTTTCTCACCTCTTAGGACAGGGAAGCTTGAAGATGGGTAGGCCATGGGGTTCAGAAATGTGCTAGTAAGGTGCAGTGCGGGCCTGGTGCCTTATAACTTGGGACCTGTGTTCTCAGATGTCTCCTAAGGGTTTGGGCTCTGGGGCCCAGGATGCCAGATCTGAGGGCTCTGCCTGGTTCCTTGGAAGAGCAGTTTTGGAATTGTAGGGTCCTGAATCCCTAGAATGTAAAGTACAGTCTGAGAGGCAGGGGCATTGGGATTTGGGGAATCTGGTAAGTCCTGAAAGAGATCCCTCTGTCTCCCTAGTTCACAGACGAGGAGACCGAGACCCAGACAGGGGAAGGAAGTTGGCCCAGGTCACCCAGCAAGTCAGTGGTAGAGGTAGGACTGTCCCTAAGTTCTTCCCTCCCAGAATCTTAGGACCCCCTCCGCAGTCAGAAGGGGCCCCCAGTTTCCCCCTCTCCTCCCTACCTCCACCCCTACCCCATCCTCTTTGCTCAGGATCACCTGAGGACTTTAATTATTGTATAAAAGTGCCACCTGCTGGGACAGGGAAGCTAGCCGACATGTAAGTTCCTGAGCCTAGAGCAGCGGCCTCTGTCTGGGTGGTCTGGGGTGGATTGAAGGGAAAGGCCAGGGTGGCTTCCCCGCCCCCCCCCACCACCCCCACCCCACCCCCCGCACACTGCCCCGCGGGACTGGTGAGAGCCCCAGGCGGTCTCTAACCCCCTCCTTTCTCCGCCCTCATCTTCCCCAGGGCATCTCCTCCCAACCAGGCAACTCCCCGAGCGGCACAGTGGTGTGAAGCCATGGATGTCGGGGTCCCCCACCCCATGCCCCCAGCTCCTAGCATAACCGTCCCCGCTGACCTCATGGATCAACGTATTAACAAGACTAACCATGACGGATGGACTGCTCCAGTCCCTCTCCCTGTACAAATTTGGGGCAGAGGGTCCCTCAGACCGGCCCAGACTCGGGGGGGATGTAGTGGCCCGTGTGGCCTCAGCCTTGTCCCCACCCACTGCCAAGTACAATGACCCCTTCCTCTGAAACATCAGTGTTAGCCTCACCCCTGTCCCCAGCATGTGACTGGTCACTCCTGGGGGAGAAACTCCCCGCCCACAAGAGCTCCAGCTCTGCAGCGCGCCTCTCGGTCCTGTGTGCAGCGCAGGGGTTGGCCCAGCCCTCCCCTGCCCCCCCCCACCCCGCCCTCGCTGTTACTTGTGCTTTTGAAGAATGTTAAATTATGGAAGCCCCTGGGGTCCTCGCTGTCCCCCAGGACCTCTTATTTATACTAAAGTTCCCTGTTTTCACAGTGTCTCTGTTCCCTTCCGCGGAGGTATGGAGGAAATGTGTGGGTGCTTTCGATGCAGCCCTAGAATCAATCCACTTTATCCAGAGGAAGAGCTAGGCCCTGCCTCCCCCCAACCCCCTTTTGAGGGCAGGAAGAACTGAAAAGCAGAGGACGGATGTGCCCGAGGCACACAGCTGCTGGATCTGCCGCTGGCCAGCCCCGGGCAGGGCCCTTCAGACAGAGGAGAGTATCCCTCGCCCCAGTCCAAACTCTCGGAGGGAAGAGAGCCACCAGGACCCCCTCTTCAGAGTCTTCAGTGGGAGTTTTAAAAGTTGTTTCAAAGTGTCCAGATATTACAGGGCCCCCCGCAGACGGTTCCCGAGATGCCCAGAGTGAGCTGCCACAGCATAGGCCCTGGCCTTCTGCTGCCGCAGGCCTGGCTTGGCCGGGCCCAGGCATCCCGGGCCAATTAGAGACCATGGTTTCCTCTGGGAGAACTGTCCACCCTGGAAAGAACAGCGAAAAGCCCTCCTGGCTGGCTCTCTGGAGCCACAGGGAGTGGTGTCTTCCCGCTCCACCCTCCACCCCCCGAAATGTTTCTGTTTCTAATCCTAGCCTGGGCAGGAATGTGGCTGTGCTGCCAGGGTCCAAGGAGCTATTTTGGGGGCTCCTTTGCCTCCCCCAGGCTTTGGCCAGTGGGTCACCCCTGATCCTGGCTCCTAAGGGCCTCCCTTCCCGATTCTCTCACCACCCCTTCCCCATCTCTTGCCAAAAAAAAGTGTAAAGCAGAGGGCCTGAGGGCTAAATTTAAACCATCCCAAAGTCTGAATCCTTGGCTGAATCACCCGCAAAGCTGCCCTGGCCTCTCGCCCCCCTTCCCAGGCCTCACCCCATTGCCTCCCCCCAGCCCCCCCCCCCGCGCTCCCAACTCAAGAGCTTGGGAGGGGTGTTACCAAATCACACTGAACCTCAATTGGTCCCCTCTGGGGAATGGGAGGGCTCATCTTTGGCATCTGTCATACCTGTAGCGTTCCTCTGTGCTTTGCCTTTTCAGTGAGGGGGGCAGTTTGAGGGTAGAGATTCTCCACCACCCCTCATCTCACACTGAAGCGTTCCGAGGGGCCCTGGAAGGAGCAAGTTGGGGGGGGCCTGGCTTGTGAGGGGTTAAGGCTGGGAGGCTGGAGGGGGCCGGACCGCGGGGTGGGGAGAAGGGGAGGAGGCCTTAGCAGCCAGCAGAGAGAAGTGGCCAGAGAGGCCCAGGGGACAGCCAGGGACAGGCAGACATGCAGCCAGGGCCCCAGGGCCTGGACAGGGCCCTCCAGGCCCCGTGACGGGAGGACCCCGAGCCCCTGGCCCGGGGAGGGGGCCATGGTGCTGCCTGCCCGACATGTCAGCCGAGGTGCGGCTGAGGCGCCTTCAGCAGCTGGTGTTGGACCCCAGCTTCCTGGGGCTGGAGCCCCTGCTCGACCTTCTCCTGGGCGTCCACCAGGAGCTGGGCGCCTCTGACCTGGCCCAGGACAAGTATGTGGCCGACTTCTTGGAGTGGGGTGAGTGCCTACCTGCCTGCATGGCACCCTCCAGATTTGGGGGTGGGGCAGGGCAGAGGGAGGAGGTGGGTCTGGGCTGGGTGTTGGGGGCAGGATGGACATGGGGAAAACCTCCCACTCAGGGGCCCAGAACTTGGGGCTGGGTCTTGGGGCGACATATTCCTACCCCTGTGCCACCCTGGCAGGGCAGAGTGAGATGAGCAGAGGCCAGGGCAGCCATGACTCAGAATCATGACTTGGGAGCCATGGTAAGATGGGTTGGGCACAGCCTCTCATGGTCCCCCTGCACCCCCTCCCCGAGTCTAGGCCTAGGGACATGCTGGGGAGCTCTGTCTTCTAGGACCCCTCCCCACCAAAACGGGCCCTGTGGCCCTCCACCCTGGTTCCCCAGAGCGCAGGGGCAAGCGGAAGGGACAGCACAGGGCAGCTGCCAGGGGCGCGGCCGACGGGCAGGTGTTCGGCGCCAGCCTCTCCAGCTGCTCCAACAGGTGCCCAGGCACTGGGAGGGCTCGGTGACTCAGGCAGGCCCGGGGAGAACCAGCTCTGCACACAGGCCCCACCGAGCACCCCCTCCACCCCCTGGTTGGAGGAGGAAGAATTAGGATTCTTCTGAGTGGGCCCGCTTTCTCTGTAGGTTCCTCCTCCACCCGAAGTCCCTTTGGGCCAAGTCTTCCCCTGGAGACAGGTCCAGAGGGAAGGCGCCTCATCTTCAGCCTCAGCCTCCTGCCTCGTCTGCCCCACTCCCTCCTGGCCCAGGCTCAGGCTGACTTGGGTTTTTGTCTCTCTAACATCTGCCATTCTGTCCCTCCACTTGTCTGTCCCTCAGTGGCTTGCTCTTGGTCCTTAGGCTCTGTGTGTCCCTGTCCCCGTCCGCTTCCCGTCTCTCTTCCTTCTCCCGCTCCCTCTTTTCTTGTGTCCATCTCTTTCTGACCCAGGCCCTGCTTCTCTCTCCCCATTTTGCAGATGCGAAGGTGGAGGCCAAGGGCTAGACCACTTGGCCTCTGGGAGAACCTTCTCCGCGCATCCCCCCAGCCCTTAGTAACTCTCTCAGCCCCTCTTTTGCAGAGCATGAACTGAGACCTGAGGTGGGGCAGCTCTCCTGAAAGGAGCACTCCTTTTGTGGCCCCTCCCCTGCCAGGCCGCTGGGGCGGGGGAGGGGGCCTGGGTTCCCGCTGCCTTAAAAGGGCTCAGTGTCTTGACTCTCTCCTCCCTCCCCTATGCTGGGCCCTGGCCGCTGCTTCCCTGCTGGCCCACTCTTCCTGAACCCCGAACCCTCTCCATAGCCCACTGTATCTTCCCTCATTCCTAGTTGCACCCACTGCTCTCTCCCTCCTGCCTCAGAAGCTCCCAGCTTCTTCCAACTCCGGGAGTCCAGGCTTCCCCCTCCCAAACTGCTCTCTGTAACGCTGCTAGCTGTAGGACCTTGGGCAGAGGACTTCACCTGTCTGAGCCTTGGTTCTTCATCTGTAGATAAGGGGTAATAGTAAAAACCTCCTCCTGGAGTTGAGAGCGTAGAGGTAACACACTTGACTGTGCCTGCAGCTCTGGAGCAGGGATGCGGACCCATGCTGGCTTTGTCTCCCTCTCCCGTTCCTTCTCCTGGCCCAGCCCTAAACTCAGGGTTTCCCAGAGTGTGGTCCCAAAGCCACCAGTATCTGAGCCTAGGATTAAACTGCAGGCTCTGGGCCGTGACCCAAAACAGACTGAATGAGAGCCCTGGGGGTGGGTGGGGTCACCGGGAGTAGGGGCCCCAGAAGCCCAGGGAGCTCTTAGAACTGGGCCTATTTCTTCTTCCTCTGTTCTTCAGGGCCTCCCTTCGGCAGACTTGTTACCTCACCCTGTCCACCCAGTGTTCTGTCCCAGAAAGGGGTTCCCAGGCATCCCACTTTTCTCTGTACAGGAGCACTTTTGGGTCCCCAAAGCGTCACATAATGTTTATGTGAAGTCTTTAAGGAGGCAGACCAGTGCTAAGGGGAGGAGCAGGGGCAGGGGAGACTCAGCGACAGAGGGTGGGACTCTCTCTCCTCGTCTCCAGTGTCAGTCCCTGTGATTCTCGGTTCTCATCCCCCGCCTTCGCCCCCTCCCCCCCAGTGGAGCCCATCGCGGAGAGGCTTAAGGAGGCCCGACTGCAGAGGAATGACTTCGAGATTCTGAAGGTGATCGGACGCGGGGCGTTCAGCGAGGTGAGCCTGGGGCAGCGGAGGCAGCTCAGTGGGGTTAGAGACCCGACCTTTCCTGCAGTGGGCGGGATGTTGGAGTTCCGGTCTCGCGGGGCCTTAGAAATTGATGAATGACTGAGTTTAGAACCTAAGGCGGGGCTTGAGGCCGATGGACGTGGCTTGTCGAGGTGGGGCGGGGCCAAGTCTGGCCCGGGTTAAGGGTGGAATCCAATCTGGGGGACCCTGGTGTTTCCCCGCCACCTCCGCTCCATTACGCTGTTTGGGCTTTCAGGTGGCGATGGTGAAGATGAAGCAGACGGGCCAGGTGTACGCCATGAAGATCATGAATAAGTGGGACATGCTTAAGAGAGGCGAGGTGACGGCCGGGCTGGGTGTGCGGGGTGCTGAGGATCCCCCCTTCCGTCCCGCCAGCCCCGTCCGCTTCAGCTCCTCCGGGTGCCCCGCAGGTGTCGTGCTTCCGCGAAGAGAGGGATGTGTTGGTGAACGGGGACCAGCGCTGGATCACGCAGCTGCACTTCGCCTTCCAGGATGAGAACTACCTGGTGAGCCCCAGGCCGGGCGACTAGAGGGACGGACCCCCACCCCTGAGGCTGTCGATTATCGAGGTGCGGGCAGGCAGAGGAAGTTCTAGGATCGGGGAGCCGCCTCGAAACGCACGCGGCAGTCCCTGGGTGTGGTGCGAGCTGGCCTTCCTTTCCCGGGATGGGAGATGTCCCTTTACCGCCTTTTTCCCCAGGTTGATTCTGGGGGCACTACCTGGAATGAGATAGTCTCTAGAGTCTATGTGGGAGCCACTGGGCAGGGGGTAGCTGGGCTCCATACCCTGGACAATCGGGAGGTCTCTGGGTTCTCTTTGTCCTGACTCCCTTGGTCGGGGGTGGGGGAAGTGAATCTCTGTCCAGTGACATCGTGGGGGAACGAGGATTGGGGGTGGGCGTGTCTCTGATTTGGCCTGGGAGATCTCTTGGGGCTGGGGCTGCCGAGTCTCTGCCCAGGGATGGGGCGTCTCTGGGAGTCTTTGTCCCGGGCTATGGGCCATGGGCGCCCAGGCAGGGTACCTACCCCCGTGACACGCCCCCTCCCAGTACCTGGTCATGGAGTACTACGTGGGCGGGGACCTGCTAACGCTGCTGAGCAAGTTTGGGGAGCGGATCCCGGCCGAGATGGCGCGCTTCTACCTGGCCGAGATTGTCATGGCCATAGACTCGGTGCACCGGCTGGGCTACGTGCACAGGTGGGCGCTGCAGGGGCTGAGGGCCGCGGGAATTGGACGGGAATTGGAGAGCGTGGTCCTTAAGAGGGTGGGGCCCAGGCGGTGCTGCCTAGTGGGGTGGAGCCTGGTGAGATGGCTGGAGAGAGGCTCACTTATCCCTCTCCCTTCCCTTCTTCCCTCCGCGTAGGGACATCAAACCGGACAACATCCTGCTGGACCGCTGCGGCCACATCCGCCTAGCGGACTTCGGCTCCTGCCTCAAGTTGCGGGCGGATGGAACGGTGAGCGGTGCACCGCTCTCGGGCAACCGGGACGACCAATGACGGGTCGGGAGCAGGAACCGGAGGTGCAGCGTGGGGGCGGGGCTGAGGCGCGCGGGCAGAGCCAGGGTGAGGGCAGGAGTAGATTTGTAGGGGAAAGAAGGAGGCGACCCAGGCCCTAGCCTGCCTGTGGCTCAGGCTTAGAACAGGCAAAAGGAGGGACTAAGCTCTAGGGTAGTGGTTAAGAGGGGGCGGAGCCAGAGCTAGGAGGGGCGGGGTCAAGCCTAGCTCGGATCCTGTTGGCTCAGGTGCGGTCACTGGTGGCTGTGGGCACCCCGGACTACTTGTCTCCCGAGATCCTGCAGGCCGTGGGCGGTGGGCCCGGGACTGGCAGCTACGGGCCCGAGTGTGACTGGTGGGCGCTGGGCGTGTTCGCCTATGAAATGTTCTACGGGCAGACGCCCTTCTACGCCGACTCCACAGCTGAGACCTACGGCAAGATCGTGCACTACAAGGTGAGCACAGCCCGGGGAGCCCCTCACCTCTCCGCACATGCTCCCGGGTAACATCCCCTCTTTCCCCTCCCTCCGAGCAGGAGCACCTGTCTCTACCGCTGGCAGACGCAGGAGTCCCTGATGAGGCTCGCGATCTCATCCAGCAGCTGCTGTGTCCCCCCGAGATGCGCCTGGGCCGGAATGGGGCAGGCGATTTCCAGAAGCATCCTTTCTTCTTTGGCCTTGACTGGGACAGCCTCCGAGACAGCGTGCCCCCCTTTACGCCGGATTTCGAGGGTGCCACGGACACGTGCAACTTCGATGTGGTGGAAGACGGGCTCACTGCCATGGTTAGCGGGGGCGGGGTAGGTACCTGCGATCTCTGGTCTGCAGAGGGTAGCCCCGCATCCGACCGCCGTTAACACCGAGGTTAGGAGAGTACCCTCCTCCGCGGGTCCTGAAATCATTCCTTCCCCCAGAACACCTGCTCTGTGTGGCCCCAGGGCTGGGAACCCAGCAGTGACCTAGACTCACAGTCCAGTGGAGGATACGGACTTGTCCCCAGACAGTGATGCCCCAGAGAGATCAGGGCTGAGATGGGGGCGGGGGGTGCAGGGGGGCGGGCCTCCTGACCCAGCGTGAAAGGTCCTGGAGGGCTTCCTGGAGGAGGGGGCTATCTGAGCTGAGACCTGGAAGGATGAGAGGTGAGAAAGCACCATAGAGGAATCTCCCTTGCTTAGACCATCCCTCTCTCAGCTGTTGTATGAGCTATCCCGTGTTTGTTCAGCTTGACTGCCTTTGTGCTGGGCACAGCGGGGGACACACATGGACCAAGCCAGCCCTGGTCCCTGCCCTCATCTACTTACAGTCTGGAGAAGTGTATAATTATACTGTGGCAAATGCCCTGAGGGAAGCAGCAGGATGTAATAAAAGAAAATGATGCAGGGTCCATTTTAGATAGACCCCAGGCTGGGGTGGGAGGGTGGGAGGGCACTTAAGCCAAGACTGGGAAGGGGTGAGTGAGGGCCCATCCCTGACAGCCGCTGGTCATCTCACATTGTGTTTCTCTCCTATAGGAGACGCTGTCGGATATGCAGGAAGGCATGCCACTGGGGGTCCACCTGCCTTTCGTGGGCTACTCCTCCTATTCCTGCATGGCCCTCGGGTAAGTGCTGCCCCTGTGCAGCTTGAGAGGAGTGGATGGGGGTGGGGGTGGGTGGGGGTCCTGCCTCCAGAGGCCCCAGGAGGCTGCTCGGGGTTATTACATCCTGGCCCGTTGGTGCCCAGGAGAATTGCAGGGTCAGTCTCGGAACCTTATTGTCTTGAGATGAAGGGCTTTTAGGAGCCCAGAATGGTAGGACCTTAAATTCTCAGACCGTAAGTACTTTGAAATGTAGACTCAAATGTAAAACCTCAGAGTCAGAGGCTCGGCCTTCTGGAATCTTCTGACCTTCCACTTTTAGGTTTCTAGTATACAGTCATGGGACCTCAAAATCTTAGAGAATAAGAAGTTTAGAATTGTTAAGTCAATCTTAAAAGAACACGGACTCACTAAATTACATAACCACAAAGCCTTCTTAAACCATTGATTCTGAAAATAATACATTGCTTATCACAAGTATATTAGAAAATAGGGATGAGAAAAAGGAAGGCCGCCAGCAGCAACGGTCCCTGGCTCACAGCACACGTACTTAACAGCTGTGAGAACATGCTGTATTCTAATCTGTTTTGTTACTGGACAATGTGCCGCAAGTGCCATTTCTTGAACAAACTATAACACAACCCTGACCCGCTGGGGAGTGTTCTCCTTACCGGGCGCCTCTCTGTCAGGACCCAGGCTGGATGAACAGCTGCAGGTTGGTCTTGGCGCTTGTCGAGCACCATTGGGTCCTTGAGACAGATTTCTACAAGAGGGACTGCTGGGTTGGAGGGGACATCACTTTTATTGCAATTTCATATTCCTTGGGAGGGTCTGTCTTCCTCCCAGCACCTGGGTCTGGGGGTGTGTGGGGGGTGGCTGCTGTCTAGAGTCAGTCTTGGGGTCCAACACCCAGTCTGAAGACCACCTCTTTGGAGGTAGCCAGAGCTGGGAGTGTCTCCCTGACTTCCTGAGGCCCTTAGGAGAGGGGCCTGTAAAGCGCACAAGGAGACGGAGATGGGCAGATCCTAGAACATGGGTTTCCTGACCCCAGGTTCCCGAGGAAGGTGCAGAGAGGCCAGCTTCCAGGGGCCTGAGGCCATGCCAGGGGCAGGCCTTTTCCTAACAAGAGGAGGACCTGTCCCACCAGCCTGGCAATTTGTTCCCTTCCCTCTGGCCCTCCCTCTCCTCAAGCCTGGAGCCTTCAGGTCTGGCTGCCCCAGGGCACAGGCTAGGGAGTCCTGGCTGTAAATGCAGGGGGTCGGCAGCCTCTGGGGTGAGGCCGGCTCTTCCTCCCCTCACCCTCTTCCTCTCCCCAGGGCTGATGAGATCCTGGGCTCCGTGCCCATGGAACTGGAGGCCGAGGCGTTGTCTGAGCCATTGCAAGAGCCCAGCCCGGAACCCACGGTGCCCCCACCAGAGGAAACGGTGAGTCTTTAGGAGTCTTTAGAGGAGAGGGTCAGTGAGGGACGAATGGAGAGAAAAGGGGGGGCCTTCAGGGATAGTGTGCGCCATGGAGTGCTAGGCCCTCTGGGAGCTTCCTCGACAGAAAGAGATGGAAGGCAAAGTAGAGACAAGGTTACTTCAGTCAGAAATGATCCCCACAGAGAAATTAGAACAGGTCAGTGAGTGTGCATGGAGGGGAGCTCTCTGGGGAGGGGAAGCCCTGGAGAAGGAGGAGGACCACCCATTGGTCAGCAAAGAGAAGGGTAAGGGCTCTGAGGTGAGAACCAGCTGGTCTGCTCTGAAACATGAAAGGAGGGTAGTAAGGCTGCGTTGTTCCAGGAGGAAGGAGGGTGAGGAGTGAGGAGAGGGGAGGCTGAAGAGGCCAGCAGACACACACCAGACAGGGCCTTTCGTTTTCATGTAACGGGCCTCCTCCTCAGGGCACTGAGGGGCCGGAGAGATTCTCCCGGGGAGGAACGTGGTCAAGCTGCGTAGTGTTATAGGAACAGCCCTTTGGTGTGGAAGGTGGATGGGAGGAAACCAGATTAAAGGCTGGAGGCGAGGGCTGGGCTGGGTTAGGGAAGGAGGGGGCTTGGATCACTGCAGGAGCTGTGGGGATTCCAGAAAGATCTCAGGGGTGCAGGAATAGAGATCAGAGGAGGATCCCAGGCCTGGAACCTATGCCTAAGTCTCGAATGCTCCAGGAGCCACAGGCAGCCCTAAGCCCGGTTCCCATACCCAGGCTGAAGCGGCAGTTCCGAAGGCCATTCCGGAGGCGGTGGCAGAGGCCGAGGTGACGCTGCGGGAACTCCAGGAGGCCCTGGAGGAGGAGGTGCTTACCCGACAGAGCCTGAGCCAGGAGCTGGAGGCCATCCGAACGGCCAACCAGAACTTCGCCAGGTCGGGGTCGGGAGTCGGGGACAGTCAGTACCTTTAGCAGTCTCTCTAGCCGAAATCCCGAAGGGCTCACGGTCCTTACCTCCCCTGCAGCCAACTCCGCGAGGCCCAGGCCCGTAACCGAGACCTGGAGGCGCACGTCCGGCAGCTGCAGGAGCGGATGGAGTTGCTTCAGGCCGGGGGAGCCGCAGGCGAGTCCCTCATCCACCACCTTTCCTGAGGCGCCGGCGATGGGGGGGTGGGGTGGCGGGGAGGTGGGCCCGCGGCGTGTGTATACACCTGGGGGAGGGTGAGGGGCCCAGGCTGGGGCACGCCGCGCCACCGCCCTTCTCCGTCCCTCCACGCGCCCTACGCCTCTCTCTTCTCCTTCCAGCTGTCACAGGGGTCCCCAGTCCCCGGGCCACGGATCCACCTTCCCATGTAAGACCCCTCTTTTTCCCCTGCGTCAAGCCTGCTGCCCCCTTTGCAGACTCTGTCTCCATCACCCCGTACCCCTGTCCAGACTTAGAGGTTCACCCCTACCTCTTTGAGGTTCCAGTCAGCAGACACCCTCCATTCATGCCCAAATCTACCAGATCTCCCTCGGTTCAGGCCTCTCACCAAATCCCATCCAGGATCTCCCTAGATGACCTCCCCGACCTCGACTCCCCTCTCTGTCTCTTGCACCCCGCCGAGGGCGGCCGTGCCGAGCTGGGCTCGGATCGGGTCACCTGTCCCTTCTCTCTCCAGCTAGATGGCCCCCCGGCCGTGGCTCTGGGCCAGTGCCCGCTGGTGGGGCCAGGCCCCATGCACCGCCGCCACCTGCTGCTCCCTGCCAGGGTACGTCCGGCTGCTCACGCCCGCCCGCCGCGCGCCCCCGCCCAGCTCCACGTACCCCAAGCCGCCTCTGCTTAGCTGCGCCTCTGCGGGGTGGGGCCCACGGCGGGGAGGGAGGATGCTCGGGCAGCCAATCAACACAGGCCTCTAGGAGGCAGCCAATGAGGAGTTGGGACAAGACTTAGGCTTCCGAGCCGACCAATCACGGGCTCGCTCTGAGGGGGCGGGGCGGGTGCAGGGAGTGTGTGGACCCTTTTATGGGCGTAGGCGGGGCTGGTCCCAGGAGCCAACCAGAGGCCCGCGTCGCCAGTGCTGACCACCCCCCCTCCCCCCCGCCGCCCTCTCCCCGCAGGTCCCTAGGCCTGGCCTATCGAAGGCGCGTTCCTTGCTCCTGTTCGCCTCTGCTCTGGCTGGTGCCGCCGCCCTGGGCTGCATTGGGTTGGTGGCCTGCGCCGGCTATCTTGCCGCAGTCTGACCCCGCCCGGGATCCGCCTTCGCCGCCTGAACCCTAGAACCCGAGCCTGTCCTCCACTCGGGCTCCGCTGGAGGGTTTGGAGACCCAGGCACGGCCCAGAAGCCACTCCCACCGCCTCCCAGTTCACAGCACTCCGAGCGTGGGTTTCCGCCCCAGCTCCAGCCCTGTGATCCGGGCCCGCCCCCTGGCGGCCGGGGAGGGAGGAGCCGGGGCCGCGGCTCCAGGGAGGCTTGTAGCCGGGAATGCTGCTGCTGCTGCTGCTGCTGCTGCTGCTGCTGCTGGGGGGATCGCGGACCTCTTCCTTTCTCCGGCCTAGCTGAGGCTCCCGACGTGGATGGGCAAGCTGCGACCTAGAGAAGGCAGCAGGGCCAAGGCTCGGCATCTGTTTTTCACCCTCCAGGCACCCCACCCACATCGGCTTGCAAACCACAAATCCTCCTTGTGCCTGAGGCCCTGCCCTCCCGGGAAGACTCTCTTTCCGCGGTGAACGTCTAGCGCGAGCTCCTCCTTTGCCTTTTGACAGTCCCGCTTTTTTCGGGGACTCTCGCGCCCTCTTCACGTGCGCTGCTCTCGGAGCCACAGCCGGCTCTGCCCGCCTCGGCAGCATGGGTATTTATTGACCTTTCCTCCGACCCGCTGACTGGCTCCAGGACCCCAGCACCCTAATCCACGTTTTGGATGCACTGAGACCCCGACATTCCTCGGTATTTATTGTCTTTCCCCACCTAGGACCCCACCCCCGATCCTCGCGAATAAAAGGCCCTCTCGTCTGCCCAAAATTCTGAAATTCCTTCGTGTCCGCTGTTTGCTTTGAGGGCAGGAGGCTTTTCAGTGGGCCAATAGGAAGGCGAGCGGAGGTGGCCAATGGCCTGGCAGCAAGCTAGCGGGAGGCGAAGCGGACGTATCAGGGGTGGGGGTGGGCTGCGGGGCGCGGCTTCGACACCCGGCCAATAGGAGAAGAAGAGCGGGCCACCAGGAGGCACCGCCTCTTGTCCAGCTGTGGCCCAGCTGTGCCATCAGACCGCGGTGAAGGGGGGGGCTGGGCTGGCAGCTAGCGCAGCCATCCTCCTACCACTGCGCCTGCGCGGGCCACGCGCATCCGTTCCGGGGACTCTGACTTAACGCTCAAGAAAAGTTGCTTCAAACTTTCTAGCCCGTTTCCCCCGCCCCTTCTCCCAGCCAGACCCGCCCCCCTGCGGAGCCGGGAATTCCGAGGGGCGGAGCGCGCGGGCCGAGATGGGGAGTGAGGGGGGCCTTCGGAGGACCCTGGAGACGGAGGCGTGCAGAAGCTCAGTCTCGGGGCGGAGGCGGCTTCGCGCCCTTAGCCCTCCCGGACGGCCTGTTGCCTTCTCCGTTGTCCCGATGGGGAAACTGAGGCCCTGAGCCAGAGGCACACGCGGGGGGGAGGCAAAAAGCGCGGCCTGAGGCGGAGGGAAAACAAAGGGAGAATCACGGACTGACGGGGAGGGGGACGGGCACACACACAGACACTGGGACAGAGACCCTAATAGAGAACTGGGCCTGGCATCGGTGGTGAGGGGGGAGACGCGGGGTCGGCGGGAGAAGGTCGGGAAGCGCGAAGTTGCGGGGGGTTGCGGGGAGGGGAGACGGACGGGGGAGGGGGCTGGGGAAAGCCCGAGGGAGGAGGAGAAGGAGGGAGGAACTTCCCAAAGTTGCAAAACATGGCTACCTTGCCTGCGGAGCCGAGCGCGGGGCCGGCGGCTGGGGGGGAGGCGGTGGCGGCGGCGGCGACCGAAGAGGAGGAGGAGGAAGCGCGCCAGCTTCTGCAGACTTTGCAGGCGGCCGAGGGTGAGGCAGCGGCGGCGGCCGGGGCCGGGGCGGGCGAAGCGGCGGTGAAAGTGGAGGGCCCGGGATCCCCGGGCGTCCCCGGGTCGCCCCCCGAGGCCGCTGCCGAGCCGCCCACGGGCCTCCGCTTCTCGCCGGAGCAGGTGGCGTGCGTGTGCGAGGCGCTGCTACAGGCGGGCCACGCTGGCCGCTTGAGCCGTTTCCTGGGCGCACTGCCCCCGGCCGAGCGCCTACGTGGCAGCGATCCGGTGCTGCGCGCTCGGGCCCTGGTGGCCTTCCAGCGGGGCGAATACGCCGAGCTCTACCGGCTGCTCGAGAGCCGCCCCTTCCCCGCCGCCCACCACGCGTTTCTGCAGGACCTCTACCTGCGCGCGCGCTACCACGAGGCCGAACGGGCCCGCGGCCGCGCGCTGGGCGCGGTGGACAAGTACCGTCTGCGCAAGAAGTTCCCGCTGCCCAAGACCATCTGGGACGGCGAAGAGACCGTCTACTGCTTCAAGGAGCGGTCCCGAGCCGCGCTCAAGGCCTGCTATCGCGGCAACCGCTACCCCACGCCGGACGAGAAGCGCCGCCTGGCCACGCTCACCGGCCTCTCGCTCACGCAGGTTAGCAACTGGTTCAAGAACCGACGACAGCGCGACCGGACCGGGGGCGGCGGCGGCGCGCCCTGCAAGAGGTGAGGGGACCCGGGCGGCGCCAGTCCCGCTTTCCCGGGGACGTGCCATCCACCAGCACCCCCTCCCCTCCCCCCAATGCCCGTTGTCCTCGGACACTCCCCGCTTACACTCTCAGGCGCCAGCCGAGCGCGGGGAATCCGTGTGCATGGAACGGGCACGCGCCCCGGCCCTCTCCCAGACACCCGGACACCAATGCACCTCTCGCGGAGGCCGGGAGGCCGCCTCTCTCTGCTCCACTCAAGGCTCCGTCCCAGATCCCATCCGTGTCCGCGGCTAGACTCGGGGCGGCAGTGAGGAAATGAGGGGCTGCGGGAAAGGAGGAGGGGCCTTTGTCCTCCCCACCGGGCGTAGGGGCTTGTTCAGTCTCCTTCGCGGCCAGGCCCTCCCTGACCGTTGCTCGGTCTCACCTCCCCCCTTCCCGCCCCCCCTCAGGGCCCAAACAGCGTGGTCCGTCTTCTGTCTTTGTTGTGAAACGTGAACCTTCCCCAGCTCCGGTTTCCCTGTAACCCAAGCCCTTCTCCTCCCACCCTGCGCGTCGGCCTCCTACTCCTCCGACGCCCGGGGAGGAGGGGGGTCGGGGGAGGGCACCGGGAACTGAGCGGGCGACTACCTCCTTACTCTCGCCAAAGCCACTCGGCTGCTTTCAGGCCGACTCAGGAGACTTCAGGCAGCCTGGTTGCTCAGCCTCCGGGGCCCTGAGGCCGAGGAGTTGGGAGAGGAGGGCCTCCTCCCCCCCAAAGCGGCCAGCTTGAGCCTTTAGTCAGTGGTATTGCAGAGGCTCCTCCCTGGGGCCCTTGGGTGGTCTCAGAGAGGAGGTTTCATAACCCCCTGAAATGGTGCACAGGATCTTGGGCTGGGGAAAGGTGGGGAGGCAGTGGGCGGCTTGTGCTTCCTCCGAGCACTTTGCAGCCGGCTCCGTGCAGGAATCGGGCTGTCCAGCGGGGAAACACAGCATTCGGGACCACAACTCACAATCCTTTCTCCGGCCAGCGAATCTGATGGGAACCCCACTACGGAGGACGAATCCAGCCGCAGCCCTGAGGACCTGGAGAGGGGGGCGGCTCCAGTGGCGGCCGAGGCCCCCGCCCAGGGCTCCATATTCCTGGCCGGGGCCGCTCCTCCCGCGCCGTGCCCCGCCTCCTCCTCCATCCTGGTGAACGGGAGCTTCCTGGCCGCCGGCAGCTCTCCAGCGGTGCTCCTCAATGGGAGCCCCGTCATCATCAACAGCCTGGCCCTGGGCGAGGCCTCCAGCCTGGGCCCCCTGCTGCTCGGCGGGGGCGGGGGCGCCCCTGCACCGCAGCCCAGCCCCCAGGGGGCCAGCGAGGGCAAGACCTCCCTGGTCCTGGACCCTCAGACTGGGGAGGTTCGCCTGGAGGAGGCTCAGCCTGAAGCCCCTGAGACCAAGGGGACCCAGGTGGCTGCTTCGGGGCCACCTGGAGAGGAGGTCCCAGGACCTCTGCCCCAAGTGGTGCCTGGCCCCCCGCCGGCTGCCACCTTTCCTCTGCCCCCAGGACCAGTGACTTCCGTGGCTGCTCCACAAGTGGTGCCACTTTCCCCACCCCCTGGCTACCCTGCCGGCCTGGGCCCCACCTCCCCACTGTTGAACCTGCCCCAGGTGGTGCCCACCTCCCAGGTGGTGACCTTGCCTCAGGCTGTGGGGCCACTGCAGCTGTTGGCAGCTGGGCCGGGCAGCCCCGTGAAGGTGGCAGCTGCCCCGGGCCCTGCCAACGTGCACCTGATAAACTCTGGGGTGGGCGTGACTGCCCTGCAGCTGCCTTCGGCCACTGCCCCAGGTACCCCTTTCTGGTGGCTGGGCGGGGGGTACAGTTACCTCAGGGAGGGATGGCGCTGTCAGTGGGCTTCCTGGGGCAACGGTGGGGAGTGGGGAGCTCACCCCCGGCGGGTCCCAGACCCTCCCGTGCCAAGCAGTACCCTGAGGCTCGAGCCGCGCGGACTTGGCCTCACCCTGACCCTGAAGGGGCTCCTTTTGCCTCCGGCTGATCTCCCTGCCTGCCCTCCAGCGGCGTACTCTTCACCTCTGCACCTGGCCCCTCTCCTCTCCCCACAGGAAACTTCCTGCTGGCCAACCCCGTGTCTGGCAGCCCCATCGTGACCGGTGTGGCCGTGCAGCAGGGCAAGATCATCCTCACCGCCACCTTCCCCACCAGCATGCTGGTCTCCCAGGTCCTGTCGCCGGCCCCCAGCCTGGCCCTGCCCCTGAAGCCAGACGCGGCCATCTCGGTCCCCGAAGGAGCCCTTCCGGTGGCCCCCAGCCCCGCTCTGCCGGAGGCCCACGCCTTAGGCGCACTGTCTGCGCAGCCGCCCCCCGCCCCAGCCGCCGCCAGCCTGCCCTTCTCCCCAGACTCCTCCGGCCTTCTGCCCGGCTTCCAGGCACCCCCGCCCGAGGGGCTCCTGCTGTCGCCCGCGGCCGTGCCCATCTGGCCGGCCGGGCTGGAACTGAGCGCCAGCACCGAGGGGCTGCTAGAGGCGGAGAAGGGGCTGGGGACGCAGGCCCCCCACACGGTGCTGAGGCTGCCGGACCCCGACCCCGAGGGGCTGCTCCTGGGGGCCACGGCGGGGGGCGAGGTTGACGAGGGGCTGGAAGCGGAGACCAAGGTCCTGACCCAGTTACAGTCGGTGCCTGTGGAAGAGCCCTTGGAACTGTGACCCGCTGGGCCCTGTGGCCTCCCCTGACAATGGTGCTCGAGGACGGCGGGGAGGAGGGAGCCTCTCAAACACGAGGACGGCTGCCACCCCCACACACTACACCCTCCCCGCGGCCACTCAACCTCTCCACGCCCTGGAGGCCCACTCCTGTCCGGGGCACCGTCCTCTGACGGGACGCCTCCTCTGTTACAGCCCTCTCCTTGTTCCGCCTCCTGATCTACATGGGGAGATTCGGGGCTCCTGACTTAGGGGCTCTGCCCCCCTCAACCTGGTACTAGCTGTGAGCTGAAAGCCCTGCCGAATGGCTGGATTTCCAACCCCCTTGAGCCCTCTCCCTGTCACTCCCTGAAACACTATTAATAGCTCCACTGACATCCAGTGTTCCCAGAACTGCTTGGAATCCGAGGGTGGAGCACGGGCAGTCCTGTGCCCGGAGACCGACGGACCCTCCCCGCCGGGCCCTTTCTGCCCACGAGGGATGCCGGTGTGCGGTCTGTGGGCCAGGGTCCTCCGTTAGCTCCTCCTGGACTAGAGCCCTCGGCAGCTCGGCCAGCCCCAGACCAAAGATCCCTTGACCCTCGGGCCAACCCTGACCCCTGTGTCTAGTTTGTATCCTAAATCTTTATTTTTCTAGGACATGTTATGCCTTCATTTCAATTAAAATAAAGTTAACAGACAACTAGAACCTCGGGGGGGTGTGGGTTATCTTCCAACGACTTGCCCGAGGAAAAGCTGAACCACAAAAAGCTCACCTTGAGATTCTGGCTTTCTGACCAAATGTTCTCTGAGGGGAAACAGGGTTGGAGGTCAGATTTGTGGTGCTGCTCGGGAAGGTGCCTGCCGTGAGCAGAGCTGAGAAAGCAGGGGCCCGGCCCTGTCTCTTGCTGGGAACAGTTTCCACTTTATTTAGTTGAAAGCAATAAATAATCTATAAATAGAACAGGGCCGGAGGCAGAGAGTGAGGTACGACTGAACAGGGGTGAAAGCATTTGATTCTGGGCTGGGCAAAGGACATGCAGAGGGCAACTAAACCTCCTCGCATTTCATTGTGCGTCGGGGGGCGGGGCGGGGGTCCTTCCTCCCCACCGGCGGCTCCTCTGATAGGCCAGGCCGCGGTGAAGGGGGCTGTGAGACGCCTGTAGACCCCGGGCAGGAGAAGTTCAGGCTGCCCCGCGCAAGACGAACGCACAAAGCACCGGGGTCAATAAATAGCCGCCTCCCAACTTGGGGGTGCCTGACCGAGGGGATCTGCACTAGCGGTGGTGACGCCCAGGACGAGACAACCTCTTCACCACCGGCGCCTGGTTTCAGACCACGGCTGCAGGAGCCGCGAGGCAGTGGCGGAGGGGGCGAGGCTGCGCTCACGCGCGGTAAGGAGGCGGCGGAGAGGCGGGGCCTGCGGAGCTGCGGGCCTTCTCAGCCAGCAGCTGGTAGAAGGGCTTGGGGGTCTCCCAGTCCTCGTCCTCGCTGCTGGAGCTATCCTTCTTCACGATCCGGTTGTGCCGGCGGCTGAACCTGCGCGCTTTGGCGCTGGGGGAGAGGTGGCAGGATGGCCGGGGTTCCTCGGTCTCCTCCCGGCCATCTCTGTCCCACCCCTAGTGCTCTGGCCCCAGCAGTGACGAGGGCCTGGGCTGAGGGGGCGGCCAGGGCTTTCTTTGGCCCCAGCGGGGGAGCCACTGGCTCCCGTGAGACCTGTCACCATCTGCACACGTGCACGTGTGTTTCCGGGGCCAGTTGCGAGCTGGGCAGGTGGAGAGGAGAGGGTTTCAGGAGGGAGGGGGCATCAAGAGGGGAAGAGAAGGAGAAGACCAAGCGACAGGGAAGTTAAGACCCAGTTTTCTGCTCTGAGAAACTCCCTGTGACAGAGAGGGCAAAGGAAAATTAGGGCAGTGGGGTCCAAATCCAGAATAAAGCTGTTCGCCCTTCGAAGTTACAGGCAGGGGTAGAGCACCACTCTGCTTCTGTCACACCAACTCTTTCATAAGAGCTCGTGACACCCAAATCTCTTGCCCGAGGAAACTCCCAACCTGTTTCCAACATCACAGAGCTCAAGGCTCTGAAAATCAGAGCAGGATGAGGAGCAGCAGGGCCTCACCTCCACGACCCACACCTGGGCAGGGGATTCTCACCAGTATGGTCTCCGCTCCTTCAGGGTCATCACCCGCCAGAGTTGGGCCAGCTCCTTGGTGGCAGACGTGGATGCAATCCCAGGGCAGGCTCTGGGGCAGGAGGGAGGAGAAGGTGAGGAGAGGCCTGCAGCCTCGCCTGGCTTGGGCGAAGGCCAACGGTGTGACCATACAAGGGTCCCTGGCCCTGTCAGAGCCGTAGCTCTCCAAATCTGAGAACTCATGTCTTTCCGTGTTGCCCTGAAAGATGCCCCCTTTCGCGCCCCCTGGAGCAGAGGTGGCAAAGAAGGGAGCTGGACTAAACGGTGGTTGGAAAGGGGCCACCTGGTGTCCTGGGACCTGCATCTGCCGCTCCGATACCAGCACCACCTCTTCTCCACGGAGGCTGCAGGCTGGCAAGATCGGTTCAGGGCTAGGTGCCTGATAGATCATATCAAGTCGGCCCCGAGAACTTTTGCTTGAAATCTTAGAAACGAGGCGCTCTCTTCCCACAGGGTTGCTGGGGCGGGAGACAGGACACGAGCCTGAACCTCCTGTGGGTGAGCCTGCCCACAGCCCAGCCCAGCGTGATGGAGCACAGAGCCGGCCCAGAGCGCGGAGTGGAGGGCGACAAGGATCCCGGGCGGTGTCCTTTGAGCCCAAGGACCAACCACATCCGAAGGTGGCTCCTCTTTTTTCAGGTTGTATAAATTTAATTAATTATATTAATTAGTTCATTATATTAATTAATGCAAGCCAGTTAGTTTCCTTTTTTTCCTAAGTCTGAGCTGAGTTTCACTGCTTGCAGTACACAGGCCCTGACCAGTGCCACGGGGCCAGGGGGAGGCTGGGAGAGTGTGGCTGGGGAATGTGTCGGCAGCAGCGGGTGGCGTGCTCTGCGGGTGGATGGACAGTGAGGTGGGGCCCCAAGCAGGGCCGAAGAGGACGCCCTCCCACCTGATGTACTGCTTCCGGTTCATCCTGCAGAACATGATGAAGCCGTTGACACACTTCTTCTTCGTCTGGGTGGGGCAGGGGGCTTGCTTGCTCTCCTTGGGCTTCACCAGGCCCCTGCCCGCCCTGCCCCCGCTGGCCTTCCTCCCGGCTGCGGGCAGGGCCGAGGCCTGCCAGGTAGGGGGCCACGTACAGTCCTCATCCTCATCGCTGGAGGACTGCAGGCCCTCGAGGTTGGCCTCAGCGCCCTGGGTGGGAGACAGAGAGGTGAGGGCGGGCAGGAGACGCGGGCTGACCACGCGGATGGCTTTCTGTCTCCCTCACCTCCTGCTGCCTCCACGCCATGTCTGTGTCCGTGTCCTCCGAGCTGGGGCTGGACGGCACCTTGCTGTTCTCACTCAGCGACAGGTAGCAGTGGTCCAGCGAGACCAAGGACCGGCACTGGCTGTGGGAGTCGGGAAGGTCTTCGGGGGCCTCAGGGGGTGTGTCCTGGGGGGTGAAGGAGAAAAATGGGAGGAGACGGAGGGGGACAGTGCTGTCCCTTCATGGCCCCCACTCACTGCTTTCCTAGGAGGTCACACGAGCATCATCACAAACAGCTCAGGCTCAAAACAGCCTCATCCAGATGCCTCCTCAGAAATTCAAGCAAAGTTTCCCCAGTTCCCACAGGGGGTCGGAGAGGAGGTGGATGGGGGTCTTCTGCCTCCTATTCTGGGGCACTCTCTCTCAATCCCATCAGTTTACCACCTGTCGAAGTAGCCATGATGCCCCGGGCAAGTCTTAACTCCTCTGAGCCTCAGTTTCATCCATGGATGGTGTCACTACACATCCTCCGCAAGGCTGAGAGGCACTTGGTGCAGTGGCTGCGCTTCCAAGAGCTCCGCTAAAGGTGTCTATTTTTGTTTCTACATCAGCTTCAGCTGTTCATTGAGGCAGGGGGCCACCTTCCCACACACTGGAGGGAGAATCATTTGGGGGCCGGAGCTGGGGCTGCCCCTCTGGCAGTCAGACGTTGAACTGCTGGAGCAAACAATGCTACGGAAATCAGCCTGGGGGCCTGGGAAGGAGGCTCTTTCCAACTGAGGATCCTGGGGGTCACCTGCTATTTTCAATTTCCTCATCTGTCAAATGGGGTCACAAGAGAGCCTGACTCATAGAGCAGTCGTAAAATTATGTGGGGTCTTTTCTGGGCACCTGGCAGCTTTTAGCTTTTATCCTTTGTGTCTGGTTCATTCTAAGGGCCCAGCACAGAGCAGGGCGCCTGGTGGCCAGCAGGGAGTGCTCAAAGGACGGGCAGGCAGGTGAGGGCACAGATGGTGGATGAGTCTCTGGAAGGATGAGGAGAAGCATGATGGATGGACAGGTGAGTGGGGGAGGAGCTGAAAGGTCGAGGGGACGGATGAGTGGATCAGGCAGGTGGAGAGAAGGTTGGACGTGTGTGGACAGATGCGTGGGCAGACGCCTACCTTCTTCTGTGGTCCCTCAAGCGTGCAGGCAGAAGGTGAAGACGCAGCATCTACGACTACTTCTTCAAAGAGAGCTGTCGGGGGCGGGGAGGGAGACCAGAGAGGTGGCTGGGACAGAACACCTCTCTCAGGGCACCGTACCTCTGTCCCGCCAGCCCTGCTATCCGGAATGCTCTTCTCTGGCTTTGGCTTTGGGATCTTCTGCCCCAAGTCCAAATCCAGCTCACAGGCCAGCTCCCGTGGGGAACCACCAACTGGGCAGAGCGAGTGGGTCCCCATTCCAGGCTCCTGGAGGCTCCCACACGCCACGCTGGCCTGGGGCTGCTCCCCACCAGGCCGTGGGCTCCTCGAGGCCCGGGATGGGATTCATCCCTGGTTATCCAGCACTGCCAGCACAGGGCTGCACACTTGGTGGGCGTTACTGTAGGGGTTTTTTCTGAATGAACCAAGCATCGGGTCCATCCCTGGGTGCTCACCTTGGGTCAGGTACTCGGTGCCATCCTCCAGGATCTGTTCTGGCAGCAGTTTCCCCGGGGACCTGAAGAGGGAGGGGCTGAGCCCTAGGATCTCGCTCCGGTAGCCTGTCACATTCCAGTTGTCAATCTGGGGAGGCCCCAAGGCGAGTGGGCTCCCTGAAAAGGAAATACCAGGCTCGAGGGTGTGTCAGAGGTTGCCCTCTCCCCCAGCACAGTAGCTGGCTTTGAGCAGATGGTGCCAGACACTGGGGAAAGGTGACCGTGTCAATTCCTTGTTGTGAGTGCTTGGAAGAGGAAATGACGAGGCACGATGCCTGGCATCTTGTTAGGGACGGACGGGAAAAAAGTCAACATCATGATATGCCAGATCCAACAGACTGATTTTAGCTGTCTGGAGCTCTGTGTTAAGAAAGATTCTGAGGCAGTGTCTGGGATCAACAGAAAGAGTAACGATTGATCTGCAACGTCTGCCATGGCAACCGATGGCTCAGGGACAGTGGGCAGGCTGTGTGTTGCCATCCCTGTGCTTAGCGGACATCCATCCCTTTCCCGCTCTCCCTGCTTCCAGAGACATCCTCAGAAGGAAGGTACCAAGAAGACCCCACACCAGGCTACAGGGAGGAAAGACAGCTTCAGTCACCATGGGTGCTGCCCTTGGGGGTCCAGGCAGGAAGCCAAGGGTCAGCATCTGGGGACTCCTTGTCCACCTCCTCGCTGTATTCGTACAACTCCAGCTTCTGCCTGCAAGAGGTGGAATTGAAGAGGCAGACCTGGAGCCCCGGGCTGGAAACACCGTGGGCCCTGGGGCGAGCCCCTTCCCCTTTGGGTGTCTCAGTGTCGCCCACTGTGGACTGAGACAGGGATCTCTCCGTGCCGGCCGCTGGGGGGGTGCCCGCCCTCAAGGAGCTTCAGGGCTTATAAGGAGAGGCCAGCTGTAATCAGCTGACTAAATGGGGCAGAGATGTGATGGGGCTCTGAGGACCCAGGGAGGGCAGGGAGGACCGAGCTGAGCTAAGCTTGAAGGATGGGTAGTTTTCCAGGTGGACGAAGGGATCAAGCTTCCAGGAAGAGGGAACAGAGGGTGAGAAGCCCAGAGGGGGACACAGGCATGGCTTCCGCAGGGAGTGGCGAATATTTGGTGGTGTTAAGGGTGAGGTTCGCAGTTGAGGAGCAGGAAAGATGGGGCTGGCAAGGTGAGCTGGGACCAGAGAGGGTCTCAAATGCCAATTAAGATATCTGGGCTTTACCCAACAGGAGGGAATAGCTTAAAGCCGAAAACTGACATGATCAAGGTCTTGTGTGTTAGAAAAGCCATGCAGGTGACTAGTGGGGACAGGCTAGAGGGCGGGACGGGAGGGGACGGGAGTCAGGGAGGGGCTGCGGCCCTGGTCAGCACCTAGGAAGCAAGGCTTTGAGCTCACGATGCCTGACGCAAAGCTAGGCCCTCAGAGGTGCTCACTCCACAGACACCAGGCAAGGGTGGTGATTGACCCCATTTCTCACCAAGTCTTAGCCAATCCCACCAAATGCCTCAGCCTCCTCCACTCACATCCCTGGGCTTCCCTTACCTGGGAGGGGGCTGGGTCCTGTTGAGAAGATGGATCCTCTCAACCCCTTGCTGGGCCTCGAAGGCAGGGTAAGGCCCCGCATCCTGGGCACTGTTTTTGCAACAGCAGCCTACGGGGGGTGGGGCAAGTCAGCATGGTCACTCCTGTGACTGGCCAAAATCCCGGGACTCACACAGGCAGGGACAGGCAGGGACCGACCCCATCCCAGCCAGAACCTCAGGCTCTGGGGCCTCTGTGTGAGGTCTGGGGGCTCCCTGAATCACCCGCAGGTTTCTGGAATCCCACATCCCTATCAGAAGCTCTAAGGAAGATAAAATCCTTAAGCAGAATGATGATGATGAAGATGATGAGAGCAAACAAGTATATAGTGCTTACCGAGGCAGCACGGTTTTAATCGTTTTGCATACTACTCGGTAGCCCTTTACCAAAGGGTACGGTTTTTATAATACCCATTTACAGTTACGTAAACTGAGGCATTGAGATATCAAGTAACTGGCCCAAGGTCACAAGATTAGCTCAAGATCTGGGACACCTCGCTCCCCAGGTGGGTCAGGCGCCTCCTTGGGGCTCCCACAGCCTCGTGGGCGACCCCAGGAAGTGAGAGCGTGGGATTTCTTCACTGGACTGTCACCAGCACCGCGCACATGGCCTGGCCCAGAGGAGATGCTCTGGGAGGAAAGGCTGAAGGAACAGACAGAGGAATAGGATGGCCTGAGGCCCCACCTTCCAGTCGCGCCCGTATCTCCTGGGGGTTTCACACCTTTGCAAGCTCGCAGAGGGATGGGGACCCACAAGAGTGCTTGTCTGGCCGCGTCAAGTGAAGGAAGGCTCACGAGGCGGCCCTGCCCTTGCCCCCAGTTCTGTGACCCTGTCCCCTGCTTACACCCCCAACAGAGCCTGAAGGGAAAAGGAAACTTGGAAAGAGGCTGTGAGACAGCGTCTCTCTTGTCCGTTGTAGAATCCCTGGCGACTAGGACTGTGCCTGGGACGTCGAGGGTGCCTGACAAGTGGTATATAAACGAGTGGCTAAGTTAGTGGAGGGGAAAGACACCAACTTGGGATGTCACAGTGGACGCTGTCCTCAGCCATATGCAGCAGTGTCAGCCAGGATCTTCCTCCCTTACTGTCACCCTGAGATGGTGATGACACAGCCTTGGGGTGACTGCAGGAGTCGAGGCATCTTGGAGGGGTGATGGTTCCCACCATGTTTCCTCCTCTCTGGTCTGGGGATGGGGTCACCTGCTTCTCAGGCTTGTCCAGGGCCAGACAGCGACGAGGGTTCTGGGCCCGGGTCTGGCGTTCTGGGAGAGCAGAGATGGCATCAGACAGGGCTGGGGGCCTGACTGTCACCAGAAGGTGGCTGAGGTGGGGGTCTTTGCTCTGGGCCCAATAACCTGCTTCAAAGCTTTGCCTGGCCTGGTCATTCAGTCCTTCCCGGAGAGGCCCAGATCCTCAGTTCAAGATCACCTAGTCGGATACCCCCTTCCCCTGCCCACACGTTAGAATCACCTTGCGAGCTCTGAAAATACTGATGCCCAGGTTCCACCCAGATCACTGAAGCCCGACTCTCTGGGTGTGAGGCACAGGCAATAGGCATTTGTAAAAGCACCCCAGTGATTCAGATGTGCAGCCAGAGCTGGAAATCATTGATTAGGTCCAACTCCCTGTTTAAGGACATGGAAACGGAGGCTCGAAAAGGGGAAGGGACAGTTAGTGTTAGTAGCGAGGCTGAGGTGGGACCTGGGACACTTGCCTCCCGCACTGGGGTCCTTCTGTCACCCACACTCCCTGCTGCCCTGGCCTGGGGATGGATGACTGGGTAGAGGGATGATAAATGCTGACACTGGCCATGTGCCCCATCACTTAAGCACTGCTTGAGCGGGGTGCGCCTGGCTCCTAATCTGAGGGCCACCCTGTGGCAGGCCCTCCAATTTCCAGGCCAGGAAGCTGAGGCTTACAGGAGAAGAGTGGCCCACCCCCAGGCCTCAGAGCTAGGAAGAGGAGGCACCACAGCTGAACCCGGGCACATCTGAATCCAGAGCCTCGTCAAGGGCTCAGGATTGCCGACTGGGCCTCCCAGGAGTGGGGACGGTCCTGGAGAAGGAGCCCCGCTCCCATCTGACCCCTGCACCCTCTTCTGTCTCCACTGACGGCTGTACCTGATGCTTGGGCCAGCTTCTTCTTCCGAGGTTTCTGGCAGCCTCCCCAAAGATGGGATTCATGAGAGTGTGGGTTGCTGGACGGGGTGGAGTGTCTCCACTCTGCTGGGCCTGCGGCCGGCTTCCAACCCAGCCCTGCACAGGACGGAGAATGAGGCGGGTCAGATGCCCTCACCCTCTTCCATCCCGAATTCTGCCTCTGGACAGCACTTCATGATGGACAGGGAGCAGAGAGGCTGCCACGGTCCCCAGACTGACTTTACAAATGGGGAAACTGAGGTCCCGGGAGGAGATGGGACCTGGCTGAGCTTGCGCAGCCAGGCGGCATAAGTACGGGCGAGAACTCAAGTGTCCTCAGGGCCATTCCGGGCCTCGGCTGAGAGGGAAGACAGACCCAACACTTCCCAGATGCTTCCCCATCTTCCGCCTCCCAAATCAGTTCTTCCTCCAGCCTCCTCAAGATGGTAGGGGCTCCAGCATCCACTCTGGGTGGCCTGGGGCCTCTCCCCCAGGCCTCCCAACTCTTCCTCATTAACGCCTCCCAAGAACTTCCCTGGCCGTCCAGTGGTTAAGACTCTGCGCTCCCAAGGCAGGAGGTATGGGTTCCACCCCTGGTCGGGGAACTAAGATCCCGCATGCTGTGCGGCATGGCCAGAAAAAAACCACAAAACTCCCAAATTTACCTACTTCT
The DNA here is from genome assembly GCF_026419965.1 of Kogia breviceps. Classification (NCBI taxonomy): domain Eukaryota; kingdom Metazoa; phylum Chordata; class Mammalia; order Artiodactyla; family Physeteridae; genus Kogia; species Kogia breviceps. Next base: position 8,600,187 of record NC_081327.1, read on the forward strand.
GTCTACACCCTCAGCGACGGTGCTACATTGGCCTCATCATCTCCCATCCAGATCACCCCTAAAAGTATCTTCACTCATCTCCCCCACTCCAGCTTCTTACTTAATAGCGAGTCCCCACATTAGATGTCAGGCACCTCTTCCTCAAAGAAACTCTGATCATGGCTTTCCTCTGGCTTAAAGGCCTTCAGTCATTCTCATCTTCTTCATCTCCCTCCTCCGCCAGGCGCTCGGGGCCCTTCAGAATCTCGTCCCCGCCTCATCTTCTACCCTTCTTGCCCGTGTATTCCTCACACCGGTAACCACGGCAGCCAGCGCACGCAGCATGGGGTGACTGGCTTGTCCCAGGTGCCGTGTTACAGCACTCTTTACGTGTATTAACTCATTCAGTCCTCACAACAGACACAGAAAGGGGGTATGGGTCCATTTTGCAGTTGAGGAGACTGAGGCACAGAGAGGTGTAGGTCACAGGACGTGTGCCTGAGTTGGGACCTGGCTCAGGAGTCTGCGCACATCATCTGGGTGCTACACGGCCCCTCCAGTCATACCCACTGCTTGCCTGTCCCCAGATGTCCCACATGTGTCTTCTCGTGCCTTCAGACTTGTTCACCTTGTTTCTCCTGCCTGGCGTGGCTCCCCCTTCCCTGTCCTCGAAGGCCCGGCTCCAAGGCCCCTCCCACCACAGTCTTCCCAGACACCCTCCTCTGGGGTCACAGCACTTTGGACATCCCTCTGACTTGTCCCGTGAGACAGGCTGTGAGATCCAGGAAGGACTGGACCCGTCTAAGCCCCTCAGCGTCCCTGACGGCCAAGACAATGCTTGGCACGTAGCAGGCGCTGGGAAACGTTGGCTGAACTTACTTACCCCCCAGTCCACCGTGCCCGTCGGTGGCGTGGAATTCGAGCAAGGCCTTGGCCGCATCGATGTTTCTCTGGAGGTGGTGAATGTAGTGCAGGACGTACAGCAGGATGTCCTTCTGCCCGCAAAAGAAAGACAGGGCTGAGCGGGGGCCTGAGATGACGTGAGGCTGCTGGGGACCGGGAACCCTGCCCCAGCGATCCCCCAATTGGCAGAGAGGTTCCTATCCTGCTCTTTAGTCCTCACTGCGGCCCAGTGAGCCGGTGGTTACAGCTAAGGAGACGGAAGCCCAGAGCGCTAAAGGGACTTGCTGGGTTACAGAGAGGAAGTGGCGGAGCTGGGATCTGAGCCCGGGCCTGCCTGCCTCCTGGTCCAGTTTGGGGGGCACACACTGCTCAGCTTCCCAGCCCTGGCCCTCAGCACACGCAAAGCCCTCCTCTTCTCCCCACAGACTCCTTCCCTGGCTTCTCCTCCTTTGAGCCTCAGCGCAGTGTTCTCCCCTTCTGGAAGCTTTCCTGCCCTCCTGGCCCCTCACCCAGGCTGGCTCAGATGTCCCTCCTCCGCACTCTTGTAACACCCTGGGCCTGTTTCCACCAAGGCACTTGCCATGGTGTTTTATAATTGTCTGTTTATGTATCATTCTCTCCCATTGACCTTGAACTAGCTGAGGGTAGAGACTGCAGCTAATTGATTTCTGGATCCCAAGCACACAGAATCGAGAGGTGACTTAGTTATCCCTGAAGGAACGACTTCCTCACAGCATCAGCGGGCACCCCCCAACCAGCCACCGAATACCGGCTGAGCTGGTACTGGAGACACTAAGCTAAAAAAGATACTACCCACTAAGAGCCACGTGGAGGGCTGAACTAGACATACTTTTGTTTGCCTTCATGAAACTTGCAGTCCAGAGAGGGCAGCAGACCTTAATAAACTCATAATTCATACAAAATTATCAAGTGTGTGATAAGCATTATGAATAAAAGAGCATGACATGTGACTCTGAAAGTGGACTTGGGTGTCCAGAAAGGCCTCTCTGAAGTGGCAGCATTTAAACTGAAGACTGAAAGGAGTTAACCTGGTGAAGGAAGAATACCCATAAATATTTTCTGGATTGAACTGGATCCCCAGAATAACAACAAAACCGTTAGCAGGAATCTTCCAACACCAAATCAGGAAACGTGGTCTGGGGGGTGGGGGATACATTGGGAGACTGGGACTGACATATACACACTACTATATATACAGTAGATAACTAATAAGGACCTGCTGTATAGCACAGGGGACTCTACTCAATAGTCTGTAATGGCCTTTATGGGAAAAGAATCTAAAAAAGATTGGATATATGGATATGTATAACTGATTCACTTTTCTGTACAGCAGAAACTAACACAACATTGTAAATCAACTATACTCCAATAAAAATTAATTTTAAAAAAGGATGGTCTCATGAGATGACTTACGTGAAATCGTTTCATGAAATATAATACAGTCACTGAACTTATTTAACCTGATCCAGGGAAGGAAGCTATAATCTAACTAAGGAATAGCGTGACACAGCCAAGAAATTATTGGTTTGGGGCCTGGCTCCAAGCTGCCACTTACTGGCTGTGCACTGGGAGCAGGTCATTTTACTTCTCTGGGCCTCGGTTTTCTCATCTGTGCAATGGGAACGAGGATATTCATTCAGCCTCAGAGGATTATCATTAGGACGAAATAAATTGGTGTGTGTGAAATCGCCCAGCACAGAGCCTGATAAATCAGTTGTCCAATAAATGCTTAGTTGATACCTGGATGAGAACACCTTCATCGGCTTCTCAAGGGATTAAATAGAAACCTTTGGGGGCTTCCCTGGTGGCGCAGTGGTTGAGAATCCGCCTGCCAATGCAGGGGACACGGGTTCAATCCCTGGTCTGGGAAGATCCCACATCCCGCAGAGCAGCTAAACCCGTGTGCCACAACTACTGAGCCTGTGCTCTAGCGCCCGCGACCCACAACTACAGAGCCCGCGACCCACAACTCCTGAGCCCGCGACACACAACTACTGAGCCTGCGTGCCGCAACTACTGAAGCTCACGTGCCTAGACGCCATGCTCCGCAACAAGAGAAGCCACTGCAATGAGAAGCCCGCGCACCGCAATGAAGAGCAGCCCCCGCTCGCCGCAACTAGAGAAAGCCCACGTGCAGCAACAAAGACCCAACGCAGCCAAAAATAAAATTAAAAAAAAAATAAGATAAAGGGAATCAGAGAAATGGAAACGATCACAGTAATGTGCAGAGGGCTGTGATGGTCAGACGGCTGGGAAGCCACGGACCAGATGGGGCAGGGGTACTTCATCAGCCAGGATGGTGAGGAAGGATACCACGGACCTAAGCTGCAGCCTAAATCTCAAACATGGGTGAAACAACGCATAAGAGCTCCCGCAGTTTATTCGGCAGTGGACTGAGCACGTCACACAGCCCTTGGACGAGCTGTGATGATGCATGTCAGGCAGACTGGTCTGGTGGGAGGCTGGGGACTGACTGGGACACTGGTTGTACATGGAGCAGGGGGCCCAGGACTGAATTTAAGGGAGGATGAAGATGGGGAAGAAGTGGGATTATTAAGACAGCAGAGAATCAATGGTAAAGAAAGTGGGCTGAGGCCTGGGGACGATTCCACGAAGAGATGTGGTCATCTAGTCAGTGAGGAAATGCTGCCTGTGCCCTGACTCAACTGTCATTCCTGCAGGGCAGGGGCTGTGTCCCAGTCATCTCTGCCTTCCCCGACAAGAATTTATAGTGCCTATGCACAGCAAATACTCAAATGGTGGAGGGCAGAGGGCAAAATCCCTCAGATATTTTTTGAGCACCGTGGTGCTCTGCGTAATGCCTCCCCCAAAGGTGTCCATGTCCTAGTCCCCGGCACCTGTGAATATGTTGCCATGTATGACAGAGGGGTCTTTGCAGATGTGATGAAGTTAAGGATCTTGAGATGGGGAGATTATTCTGGATTATCTGAGTGGGCCCAGTGTAATCACAAGCGTCCTTATGAGCAGGAGGTTGGAGGGTCAAGGCAGAGAAGGCGAAATGACAAAAGCAGAGGTAGAGGAGAGACTAGAAGATGCTACGCTGCTGGCTTGGAAGGGGCTGTGAGCCAAGGACCATAGGCGGCCTCTAGGAGTTGGCAAAGGGAGAGGAAATGGATGCTTCCCTGGAGCCTCCTGCTGACACGGTGACTTTAGTCCAGTGGGACTGATTTTGGATTTCTGACCTCCAGCACTCTGAGAAAACAAAGTTGTGTTGTTTTAAGCCACTAAGTTTGTGGTAAGCTATTCGAGCAGCCACGGGAAACTGATACAAGCACCTACAATTGAGAGGGATTTATGAGAGACAACCAGCGTGATCTGGTGATTGACGGGCTGTGGTTGGCAGGGAGAATAGGGTTAGGGTCAGGCACATCTCTCCCAAACACCCGCTCCCCTGAACCTCTCTGAAGGCAAGTAGAACATTCTAGATTGGATCAGTTATTGTGCGTTCAAATCTTCCTCTTTTTTTTCTTTCTGGCCATGCCACACAGCTTGCAGGGTCCCAGTTCCCTGAACCGGGGATCGAACCCAGGCCCCAGCAGTGGAAGCACCGGGTCCTAACCACTGGACCACCAGGGAAGTCCCTAAATCTTTATCTTCTTGACCCGATTCTAAGTTCTCAGAGGAGAAGGGCTGGGTTTCAAATTTCTTTGCTTCCCCTTGTTGCCGGCAGAACAGCTTCTGACATCTGACAGTCTTTCCATAAATGGCTGATGAATGAATGAATGAGGGACTGAATGAGAGAAACTATAGCAAGAAAACATCACACCAAACCTTCCAGATCTCTGAGTCTCATATTAAGTTGTTCATCCTGGGAGCAAGTGTTAGCTCAGCTCTATAAACATTTATTGAGTAGCTGCTGGGGAGACACCGAGAAGCTTTATCCCGACCTCATGGAGATGACCCCCACGAAGTCACCAAAGAAGGCACCCGGAAAGGGAACCGACACTTACTCAGGCCCCGTCATGGTTATCATGTCACTTTGGGCTCACAACGTCTCTGAGTAGGAGGAGTTATTTTTCTTGTTTTATAGCTGGGACACCTGAGGCGTGAGCGGCTGATAACCTGAGCGAGCTGCCCAGAGTTCTGCAGGTGTGGGGCTGGAGGGCTCAGATGCAGGCTGTGTGACCCCCAGAGGGATGACCTTGACCCAGCACCTTGCCTAGTCTTCCCCTCCCAACCTCCCCCGCCTCCTTTGCAGGAAAGAACCCCCCAGGCTTCTAGTCATGGGATCGCAGACTCCCAGAAATTCCCAGTCAGGACCATTGCCATCTCAGTGCTGTCACTGGGTGGGTCTGTCTAGGTTTCCTAGGACAAGGGAGGTCAACCCGATTGCTGATATGTTCAGATCTGCCTCCCAAATCCACCTCCTCTCCTTCAGCCCCCTCACCTTGGTGAGCTTCTTGGTGCTGGTCCTCAGGGCCACAGGTAGCAGCAGTGCCAGCTCTTGCAGTTTGTTGGTGTGGTCTTTCCTCTGCCTCCTGTTTTGGGGCAAGAGCTGGTTTGGATTAAGACATCCAAGATGGCATTTGGCATCTGACCTCCCAGAGCGCTTGTCTCAGTGTCCCCCATCTCGGAGAAGCTCCTTGCCCCAGGCGCCCAAGACAGAATCCTGGGCGTCGTCTGGATGCTCACTTGCCCGCATCCCCTGGTCCAGTCCGTCACCAAATCTTGCCCATTCCTCCTCCATTCCCTCCTCTCCGTCCCCTCGCTCCTGCCCTAGTCCATGTGCTGACATAGTTCCCCCAGCCTTCCATCTGGCTGCCTCCAGGCCATACTCTCTACGAGAGTCACGGTGATCTTTCTGAAACACAAACCTGTCTGTGGTTTTCTCATCTGTGCAAAAGGAATGAGGATATTCTTTCAGAGGCAGAGGGCTACCAATGGGACTGAATACATTAGTTACTTAATAAGCACTTCGAACCTCTCAATGCCATCCCATTATCAAGGATCAAGTTTCAACCCTTACTTAACATGGCTTTTAATGCCCCCCATGGCCTGGCCCGCCTGACGCTTCTGGTCTCATCTCTTACTTCCTTTCGTTCTCTCCCATCAGTGGACCCCAACTCCACAGGACAGGTGAGGTATCTCTGCTCAGGTCCCCCTGCCCCTGTGCTCATGCATTTCTCTGGTCCCTGCAGTTGGGTGAGAGCTGAGTGGGGGGCACCGCTGTTTCTCCAGCACCTAGAACAGGGTCTGGCACACTGCGGGAAGTCATCGCCTATTTGCTAAATGATTGATAAATAAGGGCATGAAAGAAGTTGACTCCTGAGCAGGTGCAGAACTTCCAGGATCCAATCCCTGAATTCATAATTCATAATATATCCATGTACACACACCTGTACCCCTCTCTCCTGACAGATGGAGACACGGAGACGTTGGAGTCTCTCTCCCAAATTACACACCGCTGCCACTACTCCGGCTACTCCTTTGGGAAGGCCCAAACACCTCGTCTCCACCAATCCTTATCTCACCTTCCTTCAGGGCCTGATTCAATTGCCACCCGAGGAAGCCTCCCCCGACCTCCCTTGTTTTTCTCCCCAACTCTGAATGTCCACAACACTTTGTGTCACCTGCAGCACCGCCCAGCCAAAAACATTTCCTTGATTACAGATGTATCTTTGGTTCCTACTCAGACCCACGAACTGACACCCCCTCTTTGCCAGGCCCTGTGCTGGACACTGTGGAAAGGGAGAGGAATCACTGTCCTGCCCTCGAGGACATGGAGGAGCAGTGTGGGAGACACTTACCTCCCTAACCAAACTCTGAAGTCCTGAAAGAATCGTTCTCACTCATTCATTCAGCAATTACTTATTAAACCCCTACTATGTGCCAGGAAGTGTGATCGCTGACAGGGACGAAAGGCTATAAAACAACTACAGCCCCTTCTAGAGCCTACAATGCAGTCGGGGATAAAGTCATTCATCACATTGTCACACAAATAAACATAAAATGGCAACTAGGACCAGAACCGGCTGTATAATTTGCTGGGGGTGGGGGCATTGCAAATGAAACTGTGGGTCCCCTTGTTCAGAAATTAAGAATTCGGGGAATTCCCTGGTGGTCCAGTGGTTAGGACGCCACACTTTCACTGCTGAGGACCCGGCTTCAATCCCTGGTCCGAGAACTAAGATCTCGCAAGCCACACGGCCTGGCCAAAAAAAAAGTTAAGAATTCCAAGATGGTGAGAGCAGAGCATTAAACCAAGCATTGGGCTCCTCTAAGCTCAGGGCTCTGTGACTGCATGAATCAATCACATGTCCCTCCTGGGGACAAAGGAGAGGTGCTGCTCCGTGTTATGGAAATTTGTGATAGGTGGTTTTGATCTAACCTATGAGGTTTTTCCAGAGGAAATAAATCTGGCCCGAAGCTGTTCGGAAGGATGAGTGGAGCTACCTCAGCGGAGGGGGAGAGGGAACATTTCAGATAGAGGGAGCATGGAGAAGTCAGAGCAAATAAAGCTGAAGTGTCTGGAGCACAGAAAGCAAGGAGTCCTGTGGGGTGAGATGAGGCTGGAGGACGAGGTAGGGGCCAGATGACACAGGGTCTTATGGGTCTTACAGGCTCACAGTATGAAGTTTTGCCTTTATCTGAAGCCCAACGAGAAGCATTAACGTGTTTTCTGCAGGGGATGGCATTTCTAGCGCACCCTCCCAGAACCACCACGAGTACAGGAGACTATACGTATTAGTCAGCTGAATGAAGCAATGAAAGAAAAACAAAACCACCAATTGGTCTCTAGTTCTTTCCTGATAGAAACCATAATTTCGAGGGGCAAGGGTGGGTGCTAGGTTTTTATCCATGGAGAAACACTGGGTAGGCTGAACTCTAACGTCTTGCCTGGCCCTGATATTTATTTTCTGCATGCGACTTTCCTGCTGTTCTAGAGGACTCCCTAGAAGCTCCAAAGAGAAACAGCACAGAAAGCCAGGAAGAAAAAGTATCCAGGTCTATTTAAGTTCAAGGTGCTGTTTGACCATGTCTGAGAAAAAGGGTTTCATATCAACCAGCCCCTGGGTGTTTCCTCTGGGTTTTGCAAAGTACTGAGAGAGCCTTCTGCACAAACACAGGAGTTCCAGGAAAAAAAAAAAAAAAAAAACTTGAGGGAGAAAAAGGGTGACTAGGAAATGCAAAATCTTGGCCGCTCTTGGGCAGCGGTCCTGAAGAGGTGTGACATGGGGCTCTGCTCACAGGGGCCTCCGGGAACTGGGCACTCACTCTCAAGGCTGCTCCTTTCCTGGCTGGATGGTTTTGGTTTCAGCCAAGTTCTTTCCTCAGAGTCTGTTTAATTTTCACCCACTAATCCCAGCTCTGCCCTCTGATTCTGTGGGGAACAGGTCAGCTCCAGCCACATGGGTCTTTTTCTGCTTCTCTCAACTGCCAAGTTTATTTCTGCCTTAGGGCCTTTACCATTGCCTCCACCTGGAATGTTCTTTTGGCCCGATTTTTACATGGCTGATTTCTTGCCATTCGGTGCTTAGCTTAAATGTAATCTCCCGAGAGGCCTTTCCTGACTACCTGATCTAAATAAGCACATTCTTTGTCACATCCCCATATCCTTTATCAGCATCTGAAATCTTTCTTTCTTTCTTCCTTCCCTTCCTTCTTTCCTTCCTCCCTCCCTCCCTCCCTCCCTTCCTTCCTTCCTCTCCTTCTCTCTCTCTCTTTCTTTCTTTCTTATAAATATAAACATAAGGAGAGGGATTTTTGTCTCTTTTAATTATTGCTATATCCTGGACTGACTTATCCATCAGGTAGCGTAAGCACAGTGCCTAGGGCTGGTGCTACTTTTACGGGCTTATGAGAATGTTTTCATTTCTTTTAAAACCAGAGGAGAAATAAATGAATATAATTCAACTTGGATTATAGTCATATTTATACCAGTGCTGTCATAAACTATAATTTTTAATGTGTTTTTTAAAATATTTTATTTATTTGGTTGCTCTGGGTCTTTTGCGGCATGTGGGCTCCTTAGTTGCGGCTTGCCAGCTCCTTAGTTGTGGCAGGCAAACTCTTAGTTGCGGCCTGTGGGATCTAGTTTCCTGACCAGGGATTGAAGCCAGGCCCACTGCATTGGGAGCGTGGAGCCTTAACCACTGTGCAACCAGGGAAGTCCCTTAATGTGTTTTTAATGTAGGAGCTGGAAGGAGCCTTAATCAAGAACCAGTCCAAATTTCTCACATTAGCTATGGGAAAACCAAGGCCCAGACCCTAATTTGCTTTAACATGTGCAGGAGCTTAAGAGTAAGAGCTGTTCCAAAGTGGGACAAAGCAGGGGCAGTCCCAAGAAGCAGCATAATAGTTGGTTACAAGGTTCAGCTTTTGAAGCAAACAGATCTGGTTGAAATCCCAGGTCTGCCACTTGCTGTGTGACTTTGGGTAAGTGCTTTCATCTCTCTGAGCCTGTTTATAATTAATTTACAAAATGGAGGTGGCTGGAAAGTGTGATCTTGTCCAGAAGGTGTTTCGCACATAGGGAGTGCTCACGAAATGTTAGTTCAAGACAGAAGGTAGACAGTCATTTGTTGGAACGATTTAGGGATAAGGGATGTTGGAGAATGGGGTGGGGGTATTGTACTGGATGACTACTGTTGATAAAACTGTTGTTTTTGGTTGACCGACATCCAATTCCTCCCTTTCCTGGTAATAGTTTCCTTTGGGGAGTGATCCCTCCCTCACTCTCAGTCCATATGGTTCAGAGAAGCTGACCCCAACCTCCCCTTCCACTAGGGAGCACTGAAGCAAGGTCTAGCCAAGAAGTCAAGTGATTGGTTCAGGATTGTGGTTGTAACCCAGGCTTGGCCAATCAGAGTCAACGGATCCTGGAAAGAGACTCTCTGCTACACTTGTCACGTTGGCAGGATATGGACCTGGAGCGGCTGGGAGCCATCTTGCCCTCACAAATGGAGAGCCAACACAGACAAGAGCAGAGCAAAGAGAGGCAGATTCTTGGCTGTATCATTTAACTCCTCAACTAGAACCAGCCAAGCCTGATGCCCCGGAATTTTTTGTTTAAAGGATTCAATAAATCCCCTTTTATGCATAAGCCAGTTTTAGCTAGGTTTCTGTTCATTGCAACTAAGAGTCTTTACTAATACAAAGACCCCACATCTAGAAAGGGGGGAAAGAGGATGCATTGTTGGTGAACTCTGGAATTCCAGGAGGAAAAGGCAAGCGAGAGAGGCATTCTTCATTTTCTTCGTTTGCTCCTTCTGAGCAACGTACCTAAGTAGAGAACCTGAACAAAGCAGACACTTATTTTTGGAGTTAATAAATGAAGACATAGGTGGGCGGCCGATCCAACCCTCAATCTGCTAGGAAAATCCCCTCTATAAGATTCCTGACACTTGGTAGGTGCTTGATGGCAAAGTGAATATGTGAATAAAAGAAAGGAAGGGCATTTAAGAAAATCAGAATGTCAAAACCTTCAAGGGCTTAGAGATGATCTTTGCCAACTACCTCAGAGTTATCTCATCTTGAAATGGCGGTAATATTCGCACCTCCTTCCTCGTGGAGTTGTTTTAAGGATTAAAGGATTTTATACAAACAAAAGGCTTAGCAAAAGTCTGGCAAACTAGTAAATGCTCAGTAAACACTACTGTTACTATTCTTCAACCACAGTGGCTGGAGCTGTAAGGGAGGTGGGCCCGGGAAACACTTACCTGTCCCTGGGACCCAGGGAGTTGGTCCTGGGCTGTTCAGGGGAACACAAGTGCTTGCTGGAATCCCACATCTGCAAAGAGGGGAAACGAAAGAATTATTAGTGACCTCTGGGATTCCAGGAGGCATGCACAGCTTGACAGGCAGCCCCATTTCCCCCATCATACTCCTTTGAGCACTCAGAGATCCCCAAATAAGTCCCCAGTCCCCATAAACACAGGGCAAGAGACCAAATTAAAATGCCCAAACTCTAAACTGAAGTCCATGAATCTCAAATTGCAAATTGGGGCCCGTAAATCATGATCCAGACCTAAAACTAAAAGGAGCAGATTCCCAAACTTTGACTTCAGAACTTCAGTCTTAACAGTGAAATGTCAGACCCTGCAATGGGAACCAGATCTGAAAACTGTGGCTTGAGATCTCTAAACTGTGATATTAAGACACGAAAACTATGTCTATAAACTCCCAAAGTGAGGACCTAGAACATAAAAAGGAGCCCTTCCCAAACCTAAACGCCCTAAACTCTACTACTGAGATGCTCTAGACCCCTCAACTTAATTTCTGATCTCTAAATATGAACCCAATCCTAGTATTAAGAACACAGACCAGGGCTTCCCTGGTGGCTCAATGGTTAAGAATCCGCCTGCCAATGCAGAGGACACGGGTTCGAGCCCTGGTCCGGGAAGATCCCACATGCCACGGAGCAACTAAGCCCGTGCGCCACAAGTACAGAGCCTGCACTCTAGAGCCCGCGAGCCACAACTACTGAAGCCCGCGCGCCTAGAGCCCGTGCTCCGCAACAAGAGAAGCCACCGCAACAAGAAGCCTGTGCATCGCGACGAAGAGTGGGCCCCGCTCGCCGCAACTAGAGAAAAGCCTGTGCGCAGCAACAAGACCCAACGCAGCCAAAAATAAAAATAAGCTAATTAATTAAAAAAAGAAAAAAACACAGACCACAAACCTTAATATTGAGAACCCAAGCCCTAAAGTAAGAAATCCAATCTCCCCAAAGCAAACCTCAGCCCCCCAAATTGACCTCAGATCCTAAAACAAAGACCTCTAGATCCCCAAACTGTCACTTCAGACCCTCAAATTGTGACCCCCAACCCTAAACTGAGATCTCACCTGTGAGTTCCACTCTGAAACCCAAACTCTAAAATTGAAGCCTCACACTCAACGTGGGGGACTGCAGGCCCTAACAATTCTCAAAGCTCCAAACTGTGACTCCAGACCCTACATCTCATACCTCATACTCTACATTGAAATTCTAGACGCTAAATCTACACTGAAGCGTCAATCCTCCCAAATTAGACCCCGGACCCCCAAAACGCTATTCTAGACTTTCAGAGACTCCAGATCCTAACTTGTGACCCCCCCAAATCCCCAACACTATTCAGAGACTTCGTATCTCAAACTTGAGCGTGGATCCCCAAACCTAGGTCCAGCCTCAAACCCAAACTCTGGCTCTGCTGCTCGGGTCCTGCCTCCCCCAGGGCCCCGGGCACCCAAGGCAAAACCGCCCTGCCGTCTGCCTGAAAGTCCCAGAGGGAAGCCACGACCACGAAGTGGACCCCAGGCTCCCCTCTGGCCGGCTAGTCAAGCGCCCTGTTCCCCTTGGCCTCCAGCACCCGCCTCAGGACGTGCACAATGGCGTGAGCACCCCCCTTCTGGTTTTCCGCCAGCCCCACACTTGGGAACCCGATCAGACAGCGTCTCGTGCGGGTCCCGGTAGGCTGGCCGCGTGCGCGAACCTTAGGCCGGCCTCAGCCACCACGTTCCCAGCCCAGACGTGGGGTGGACGCGAATCCCCCTTGGCGCGAGTCTCCTGCGCGAGCCTGAGGAGAGCAAGAGCGAACGCTTGAGGCCAGGCCACGCCCTCACCAATTCCCGCCAAGATGTGTTGGGTGCGAGACTGGAGAGGGGAAACGGCAGGGTTCAAGTGGCCACGCGCACGCGCGTCTGGGGAAAGCCCTGTCTGACAGCACAGCGCTCGCCTGGCCTCACGCCTCCTGACACAGTTTGCCGGTGCGCGCCAAACTGCCGACCAATCAGCGCTTGCTCAGCTGCCCGCCTTTTCGGCAGGTACCGCCCCTCAGGCCCCTGCCCCCAGACCACTTCTGAGGTCCTGAGCCAGTGGAGCCTAATGAGGAAGCGGGGTCTCCCTAACTGCCAACTCACCGGAAGCAAGGGAGATGTGACCAGTCTCCCTTCCCAACCTCTGGTGTCCCGTTGCCAACTTTCCCCTTTAGTGCATGTCTAATGAGGGCCTACTGTGTGCCAAGCGCTATGCTAGAAGTTGGGAATTTAGCCAAAGTCTTCCCAGTGCAGTTGGGAAGGCTCACAGACCATGAGAATCTAGTGAGGCAGAGGCTGCATTAAAGAGAGAGAAATTGAGAAAAGATTCAGAGGAGGGCCATTGGAATCGACACTTAATAGCAGTTCCCCTCATGAAGTTGTTATGTTCCTTAATATAGCAAACTTTCCATTTTAGAAAGTTCACTCTCATGGCCCGTGAGGAGTATGGACAGGAAAATATAGCTTAAGGGGAGACGATCTAGCAACCTAGCGGAGAGAAGAGGCCCTGGGGTCCAACACATTTCAGTTCAAATCACTTTCTTGCTGTGTTGCCCTGGAGAAGAATCTCAGTCTCTTGCTGCCTTAGTTTTTATCAATTTGGGATAATACTTGGGTTCTGTGCAGAGTGTCTGGCATATAATTATTAACATACAATAGGTATTTACTCAACATTTATTTACACTCTTCTGCGTGCTTGAACAAGATACAAAAAGATGCCTGTCTTCGTGAATCTTCTATGATACGCACAAATTTCTAGTGCATGGAGCTATCCTCCCTCCTAAAGCTTAAGGCTAATTTCCTTATTTGTAAATTAGGAGGTGGTGGTAAGAAAACCAGGGGGAAAAATGGATGGGAAAGTATTTGAGAAAGTTCAAGGCACTGTTAATTATTATGTTAATCAGTTTAAGTGAATCGGTAAACTTGCTCTTACCACCTCTCCACCCCTCACAAAAACTGCCCCTTTGCAGTTTTCTCAACCCCTTTTCCAAGGGCCCCGGGCCAAAATGGAGGAGGCTGCACTCCAACTCCCAGTGCGCCTGGAGGGGGCGCTCTGTGCGCCTGCGCTGTCAGGCCCCCTTGCTACCTCCTGGGAGTTACAGTCATTCTCCTCAGCCCGCCCAGTTTGCTTCCTTCCCCACCTCCAAGCTTGACCGTGCTGCCTTCTGGGAGTTGTAGTCCGTGGCCGCCCGGACTCCAATTCCCAGCGGGCTTCGGGGCGGGAACCCGGAAGGGGAGGCTGGAGAGGAGCGAGTGGGGGAAACCCGCGTAGCGGAGGGAGCTGCAGCGCGGGGAGATGGTGAGAACCCCGAGAGGGGGCCGGGGGCGCTTGAGAACCCGGGCGGGGGTTCGGGACCCTGTGGCGAGAGGGAAGAGGCAGGGGCTAAAGAAGAGGCTGGGGGAGGGGAGATCGCTTGGGGGAGGGGATTGGGAGAAATGGGAGCCGGAGGGAATAGTAGAAGAATGGGGGCTGGGGATGGGTCTTGAAGGTGGGGAGAGAGTCGAGCTTTGGGATTGATTGTGAGGGAGCTCAGAGCTGGGGAAATGAGTCCCGAGTTGGAGAAGGGGCTGGGCGTCCTGGCAGAGGCCCTGAAGGGGGCAATTTCGAGGAGTTTAGCGTAGGGGATGTGGAAAGGCATGGGAGTCAGTGCTAGATGAATGAGGGGGTCTGGAGGCTCCGAGGGAAAGGCCAGCTGTGGATGCGGTGGGTTGGAGCCTCTGGATCGGATTGGGGGCAGGAGGGCAAGCTGAGATGATGGAAGAGGGAAATCAGTGGTAGAGTGGTGTGTAGGTTAGGATACAGAACTGTGGGTGGAGTGCGGAGCATGAGATGAGGGGCCTGCCTGTAGCGATAGTTTGCTTAGTTCAGCCAGAGACTCCCGATAAACTGGACAGTCACGGAACTGTAGGATAATATGGCCAGCAGGGGCCATAAAGACGACCTTTTGCACTCTCGTTTCTCCAATGGGATTAGAAAAGTGTAGCGGATTATGTGTATGGACATTCCAGCATTCAGATCTTTTCTTCTGCTACTCCTTTGTGACCTGGGCAAATGTCCCCTCTCTGAAACTCAGTGCCTTTATCTATTGTGGGAACAACATGCCACTGAGAAGAGAGGAGGCTTCATAAGATCGTCGTCCCGGCTCGGGGTAAGTCCTTAGTCTAAAAGCTGTTGGTGGGAAGTTCCCCACCCCAGGAATGTGACTGGGTCACAGGTGCTAATGGATTCCCTCCTTTTTAGTCCAGCCCCAGGGGTGTTTTCTCAAAACCTGACTCTGAGCTGGGCACACCCCAGCTCAGAAACATGCGGGGGCGGGGGTGGGGGGTGGGGTTCCCCACAGTCAATTCCAGCTAACACTTATTGTTTAGGAAGTGCCTGGCCCTGTTCTTAGCTACTTGTATGTATTAAGTCCTTTAATTCTGACAACACCCCTAAGTTGTAGGTTCTGTTATTGTCTCCATTCTACAGAAAGGAAGCAGAGGCACAGAGAGGTTCAGCAACTTTCCCAAGGTCATCCAGCATTAAACGATAGACTCAGGATTCCAACCTAGACATCCTGGCTCAGAATCTGCTCTCCCCACTGTAATTTAGTCCTCTCTCCTTGTACCGAAGTACAATGTCATGAGTATGGCAGAGACTTGAGAACTGAAGCAGTCCTCAGTTTGAATTTTAGTTCTGCCATTTACTTGCTGTGTGACCTTGGGTAAGTCTTTTGGCCTCTCCTCAATTATAAAATGGGATTAGAACCCCTAGGAAGGTTAGAGGGTTCGGGCAGGTAAGCACGTGAAGTGCTTGGAGTAAGTGCTTTATACACCTGAGTTGTCGTTTTTTTTTGAATGGGAATGGGAAACGCAGACCCGAGAGAGGGCAGTAGAGAAGGACCAGTGAGGGAGACATCAGCCAGGCTGCCTTTCCTTTCTGTTCCAGGTTCCTCCCATATCCTGACTCTTGTAGTTCCCCACCCTCTACCCCTGGGCACCCAAGCTCAAGAGTGACTCCCCAAGGGGGTGCTTAGAAACTCCGTCTGTCCCCATTCCCATTCCTAGCCCCAGCCAAATATAAATATTTCACTTGCCAATGCCCAGCCTGGCCCAACTCCACGTATTTCGGTGAATATGAAATATTTCTAACAACTGTGTGCTTTTTTTTCTCCCAACTTTTTGGTCATTAGGACCTCACTGGGCAGTTTGGCAACTTTGTCAGTCATTTTGAAACAGTTTGGTTCATTTGTCTTGAGGCTTCCAGAGTTTATCCCCAAAATTGTCTGACCCTGATAGGAAAGCTTATGGTTAATAGCATCAGCGTCAGATAGGACCACATTCCTGTCCCCCACCTCTGCTGCCGTGTGTCCTTGGCCAAGTTACTTCCCCCCCACCCCCACCCCCGCCTCAGTTTTCTCATATGTAAAATGGGGCCACATTCCAACCGTGTTGCTCTTGTAAGCAGTTGATGAGGTCACATGTATAAAACGCCTAGTGCATATTAAGCTCTTAATAAGTGTGAAGTATTTTGATTAATTTTATTCTTTCAAGAAAAATTTATTGAACATGTGCTCCGGAACCAGAACACCCAGATTTGAATCCTGGCTCCATCACCCACCAGCTATGTGACTTTGGACAAGTCACTTAACCCCTCTGGACCTCAGTTTCCTCTTCTGGAAAATGGGGGTTCATCCCTTGAGTAGTCCGCCATGTTGATAGAGCACCTACTATGTGCCAGGGCCTGTACCAAGCACATTTTTGTCTCCAGGTCTCCTGTTAGTTTGGGGAAAAGTTGCCAACCTCTTACTCTTCCCTGTACCAGTTTGTCACATCTGGGTGCCCCGGGGTGATGTGACACCTTTTCCCCCCTTTATTTGTTTCTCTTAGAAAAGTATCTCCTTTCCAAGTTACTTTGCCTTTTCTTCAAATCTTAAGTGCGTTTTCAGCCTGTGCTTATCTGAAGCTTACTCATACAAAATGATATTTTTTTAATCATTGCGAATGGTATATATCTAGCAGCTCTGGTAAAGCTGCGTTATTCCTAAAAGCACAGGTTTTCTCAAAGACTTGGCTTGTCACCTGCTCCTCAATTAAGATCATAACCCCCGCTTTACGCTCCTCATCCCTCTCACTTGGTATATTTGTTTCCCTGTAGCACCTTGAAAATTACTATCTATTTCTTGTCCCCTCTCTCCAATCCATGAGGACAAGGATTTCTGTCTCCTGTGCCCTTGTCCCCGATGCCTGGAACAGTGTCTGGCACCCAGTAGCTGCTCTGTAAATTCTGTTTAATTACTAGGTGAGACCCAATTCCCAACAGTAACAAAGGCATGGCCATATTTTGATTATTGTGGGGGACTAGGATCGGTTTCATTTCAGAATGTGAAATAAAGAGAGATGTCTGGCTCTATCAGTGATAACTCTTCAGCAGTCTCACTTTTTTTTTTTTTTTTTGGCCACACTGTGCAGCTTGTGGGATCTTAGTTCCCCGACCAGGGATTGAACCTGTGCCCCCTGCAGTGGAAGCGGGGAGTCCTAACCACTGGACTGCCAGGGAATTCTCTGTCTCACCTTTTCTTAATAATCCTGGTGCCTTCGTATTGAACATGTCCTTGGTGCCTTGCTGGCAGTGAGTGCGCTACTGGGTTGATCTCAGTGAATCAGCAGCCAACCCATGGGTGGGTACTGTGATTATCTGTATTTTTCAATGGGGGAAACCAAGGCACAGAGGGATTAAAAACCCTGCCTATGGTCACACCCCTAGAAATGGGAAAGCTGGGGTGCTTGGAGGCCCTGTCTGGATTCTGTCTGCACCCTGGATCTCTAGATCCTGAGGATTTGGATGATTCCTACCATGAGCTGTTAGTCAGAAAGGGAAACTTGAGAAGGGGGAGAGAGGCCAGCAGACCCTGAGTCCAAAAAGCCAATAAAGGGACAGGGATGGATCAGGATTGCGGACAAAGCAGTAGTGGGGGTGACAGGGTAGAGACAGCGGAGGATAGAAGGAGCAGGACCAGGAGCAGAGCCCCGGGGCCCTGCCACTGCCGTCTGTTTGGCAGTGGGCAAGTGCGTTCCCTGGGCACCACTCTGTGCCCAGTCCTGTGCGGGCACGACCCTGACCTCCCGGGCCGCGGGATGGAGGTACCCCAGGGGGGTGGGAGGGGAGTATCCCCTGACTCGGCGTGGGGGAGTCAGGCATCTGCTTTTTACCCTTTCCTTCCTTCTTTGGCTTATTCTGTGGTTGCTACTGTTTCCAGCTTCTCAAGTCGCAGGCTCAGCTTGTTCATTGTCAGCCTCTCTCCTTTCTCTGCACTGAGAGTCGCAGGTTCTCCCTCCACCTGCTGCGCAGCTGTCCTCCTTGGAGCTTCCTTTACCTTCACCTGGGGATTCCTTCCTGTTGCCTTTTGCTGGGCTAGATCTTATTTCTTTGATCTGATAGCTTCCTTTTTCTTGGTTTATTCCTTCCTGTGCTGAAGCAAATCCTCCAGCAGCTTTCTGAGAAACGGTTCCTGGGCATGTTTTGTTTGTTTTTTCATTTTGTTTTGCCAACGTGCACCTCTTATGGAAGAATTTGAAACAGGGGAGTGCTGTGGTCTGATCTGTGTTTGGAAAGCTCTCTCTGGCTACCATGGAAAGGATGGAGCCGGAAGAGCTAAACCAGGCCAGGGAGCCACGTGCGGAGGTGGAGCAGCTGTACCTTTGAGGAGGGGTCCCAGCCTTCCAGAAACCCAGAGGATGAAGGGGAGAGAGGCCCTCACCCAGGTCACTGTCATTCAGCAAGGGCAGGTGACAGGTGCTGCCAGAGGAGGCCTGAGGAGGAAGAGATCCTGTGTAGCTTAGGATGGCACCAGCACAGCTCCTGGAGGAGGTGGCATCCTACCTTGGTCCCGGGAGCAGGATTTCCACCGGTGGACTCGGCTGGACCAGCTAGTTTTTCACAAGAGGTTCCCAGTAGTAACTGTGCAGAAGGCAGACAGTATGGCAGTGTTCGGCGTTTGTTCAAACAAATGTGCACTGCACACCTGTGATGTGCTCGGGCGTTGCTTCTCACACTTAATTGTGCTTGCAGTCCCCCAGAGAGCTTGTTGAAGTGCACATTCTGATTAAGCGCGTGTAGGGCAGAGCCCAAGATTGCATTTCTAACACACTCCCAGCAGCTGCCACTCTGGGGAACACACTAATGGTAGCCAACCGCTCGGTGCTGTTCTAAAAGCTGGCGACACGGCAGTGAAAGAAAAACTAGTCAAAAATATCAGCCTTGGGGGAGCTTTCATGTTAGTGAGGGGAGCGGACAATAAACTTTATAAAGTTCATAGTGTATTAGATAGTAACACGTGCTAAGGAGAAAAGTAAATCAGGGAAGGAGAGTGTGTATGTCTGTCTGTGGCAGGGGCTGCAGTCTTCAATCAAAGAAGGTCTTGTGAACAATAAGGTCCTACTGTAGAGCACAGGGAACTCTATTCAATATCCTGTGATCAACCATAATGGAAAAGGATATGAAAAAAGAATACGTATATATGTGTAACCGGATCACTTTGCTGTACAGTAGAAATTAATACAACATTGTAAATCAACTATACTCCAATAAAATAAGTTTAAAAAAAAAAAAAAAAAGGAAGGTCCCATGAAGGTGATCTCAGGAGGGGGTGAGTCCTGTGAATACCTGGGGAAGAGTATTCTAGGCATAGGGAACAGAGAGTGCAAAGGCCTTGAGGACTGAACAAGATGACCCAGGAAAAGTGCTCCGTATACGCAATGAATGAGCTTTGTACTCTGGAGTCATCCAGACTCTTGGAGTCAAAGCTCAGCCACAGAGCTGCATCCGACAGTATTTACTTAGCCCTTCTATGCCTCCACTTCCTAATCCCTGAAACGAGATGAAAAATAGTAAGATGACGTGAGAATTAAATGAGTTAATATTTGTAAAGTACTCACAGCAAAGCCTGGCTCACGGTGAGTGCTCCAGTGTTAAACTGCTGTTGTGATCATCATTTGCTCTGTAATGTATTCATGTTGGCCGTGATTGTTTATTTGGATGTCTGCCCCCTTTCCCATGAGCTCTTTCTGGTGAACTCAGTGTCATCTCTGTATCCCCAGCATCCAACCCAGGGCCAGCACACAGGAGGACCTCTGAATGTCAGATGAGGGATATAAAGCTGGATTCTCTAATTGTCGGGGGCATTCCAGCAAGGGTGCTGGTTGTGCGGTTCAGGTCCTTACTGATTTGATCTTTTCAACCGATGTCTTATGGAGAGATATATTAAGGTGTCCCATTACATTTGTGGATTTGCCAAACCGTTTTTGTCATTCTGTTGTTTTTTGCTTTGTATATCTTGAGGCCATAGTATTAGGAGCACGTATGTTGAGAACTTCTGTGTATAATGGGTCAGTTTGTTTTGTCACCATCTTTGTCCCTAATAATACCTTTTGCTTTTGTCAGTTGTTACTATTTTTTTAAACAGCGATGTCACTCCTCTCCTTGACTCTTGGTTCGTATTTGCCTGGTCAGTCTTTTCCCATCTTTTTATTTTCAGTCTTTCTGGCTTCTGATGTTTTACAATAAATGGATATTCACAGAGCATTCTCTAAAAGCTGTTTTAGCGTAGGGCTTTGTGCTGGGCTCAGTGTGTGGAAGTTAGAAAATTCTGCCCCAGTGACCTCGGACACAGATAGAATACTTGGGTGTGAAACAGAATTTACACTGTCAGGCTTCATGGAGTTAATGACATGGAGCCTCTGGAAAAGGAGCTTTGATCCATTCAGTCCCATGCTGGGCAGTGTTGCTGGGGTCACCATGATGAGCATGATACCTCTGACCCTTCCTCCCTCCTCTCCCCCCGGGGGTTCACTCTCCAGTGGAGGAGACAGATCCATCTCTAGACAGTGATGACTCAAGAGTGGGCAGGGCTGGGACTTGGGAACCCGGAGGTCCCCCGCTGGGCATTTGGGAGGTTTCCAGGAAGGGAGCTCAGGGAAGGCCTCTCTGTTAAAGATACAGGCCCATTAACGTTACATTTGAGCAAAGACCCAAATGACAGAAGGGATTGAACCATGTGGAGATCTGGGGGGAAAGCATTCCAGTCAGAGGAAACAGCAGACGCGAAGACCATGGAAGGAAAGAGCTTGGTGAGTGAGAAATAGATAGCAAGGAGGCCAGTGTGGGAGCCCAGAGGTGGAGCCTGACCCAGCCTGGGAAGTTAGCTTCCTGGAGCAGGGGATGGCTGAGCTGAGACCCCAGGGAATATATAATTAAACAAGAGAGCGCAGCAATCTAGAACCAGATTCCCTGGGTTCATATCCCTACTCGAAGTCACACCAGTTTATGTGTGACCTTGGGCTAGTTAGGCAACCTGTCCTGCCTCAATTTCTTCATCTATACAATGGAGATAACAGCTCCTATCGAGGATCAGACAGGGCCCCAGTATCCTAACTACTCTGTGTGCCAGATCAGGTGCTTACCTGGGTCCACTGGGGGTGTGGAAGAGTGGGGAAGGATGAGGCTGGACCAGTGGGGTATCTGGGCTTTTTCCCAAAGGCACTGGGGAGTTATGGTAGGTTCTGAGAAGGGTAGGGACAAGGTCAGGTTTATACTTTTAGAAGACCCTTCCGGCTCTGATGTGTGGGATGGTTGGTAGCAGGCAGGGTGGTGGGGATGGACAGATGCCTGCAGTGGGGCCACCTTTGAGTGTCTCTTGAGTCCGCCTGGCACTGAAAGGTTCTAGGCCAGTGCTGTTCAAGAGAAATATAAAGTGAGCCTTACGTGCAATTTAAAATCTTGTAGTAGCCACATTTTAAAAGTCAGAAGAAGGAGATGAAGTTAATTTTAAGTATTTTAACTCAATTATATCCTAAATAGTATCATTTTAACAGGTAATCAATATTAAAAAACCATTATTGAGGTATTTCATAGTCTTTTATTGTACCAACTCGGAGTCAGATTTGCGGCGCCTGGTTGGAAGGGCTGGCCGGAGAGGTCCTTTTGGCCACAGGGCCTGAGCCTTGAATGCCAGGCCCAGAGGCTTAGACGCAGTGATGCGGGAGCCATCGCAGGGTTCTGCCCATTTGTTTTTCAGGGTTAGGTGATCCCGCTGCACAGTTTCCGCCGCAGGAAATCTCGCCCCACAGGGCTCCCTACCAAAGCTAGGCACTTTTAGATCTTTCTGCCCCCTTCCTTCCGCCCTGGAGTCTCAATCCCTAAACTGCTTGGCCCTTTAAATCTCAACTGTCAATCAAGGCTCCTGTTTAGAGGAAACGTCGTAATAAACCTCTCCTTGAATGCCGTGCCCTCGGTCCTGGCCTTGTCCCTACGTTTTGTAGGAAGTTGGGAGTTGTTCCACGCTCTCTTGCACTCGGCTGTTTCCACACCCCCCTTCGTCACCTCTCGCCTACTCCTCCCTCTTCGAAGTTGGGCCCCTTCGCCAAGGCCTTCCTTATATGGGCATGGCCCCGAACGGCCGCCGCTCATTGGCTGGGGGCCTCACGCGCGCGTCTGTCAACAAAGGGGCGGAGGGAAACTAGTCAGGTGCTCGCCCGCGCGGCAGCCGGAGGGAAGGAGCGAGGGGGCGGGCCCTCTTCCCACTCGTACGCACGCGTGTGTGCAGCCACCTCCCGCCGCAGGGGGCGGGGCTCGCCGGTGTGGGCGCTTTGGGGGCGTGTCTCGGTTTCGAGGGTAGCCCCAGGGGTTGGCGGATTCCGGGGAGGCTATATTTGGGGGCTTGGGGACATTCTTGCGTGCGTGTGGGGATACTTTGGGGTTCCCTTGAGTTTAGGGGGCACCTTGGGATTTTGGTTTCCGTTTTGTTGTAGTGTGGAAGGTTCGGTTGTGTTGTAGGGGATCTCCTGTGTGGATTGGGGTGTTTGGTGGGTATAAGATTTGGGGAGCCACGGAGAGACCGAGAAGCAAAGAAAAGAGTCCAATTCTGGATCCAGAATGCGTGGGCTTTCGGCTCTTCCGACTTCCTACCTGATTGTCTCCGGACACGGGATTTAACCTTTCTGTGTCTCATCCGGAAGCTGGAGTTGTTATAACAGTACCCAGTAAGCTGCCAGCGAGCATGCCATAAGCTCATGTCTGCTTGTTAACATTTTGTAAGGTTTCTTTGGGAGTATTTTGGAGGTTCTTTTAGCTTTTGAGAAATACCTAGTTTGGGATTAGTTTTATTTGTTACGGAGCTTTTGTGCTTTAGTGAGTTGTTTGGGGGGCTTCTGTGGAATTAGGGAATACATGTGGAGGTTTAGAAAGAGTTTGAGGTGAGTATAGGATTTCAGGAAACTGGTCTTTGGGGTCATCTGTGAGGTTGGGAAATTGCTGTGTGTGTTTGAGTTCTTGGTTAGGCATGGGATCTGTGAGGGGTTCGTTGAGATTGAGGCTTTCTGTGCTGGAGGGGATATTTTTAGGTTTGGAAGTTTAAAGCAGGATTTGAGAGGTTCTGGATATTTTACATCAGGATACATTTGCATCTACAGAGAATGAATGGCCTTTGATGTGGTAGCTTCTATTCCTGGACATTTTAGATGTGTTGGTGGTTGGTAAACTTAGCCTTCTGTAGGTTTTAGGGGCTGTGTGGCATTTTTTTTTGTTGTTTTTTTAAGCAAGAAACTGGCATGTAAGTATTGGGGTAGGTGGGATTGGGGATTTTTTGGGGGGGGCAAGGATTTTTAGGATTAGGACTTTCTGTTTCTGGGGTCTGTGGATGTTTGGAGGCTGTCTAGATCTTGAATGGTGTCTACAGGGCTATGAAGTAAATGGTGATTTAGTGGTGTCTGTGGTATTGCCTGAATTTAGAGGGACCATATATACTGCGGAGGTCAGCAAACTTTTTCTATAAAGGGCCAGATAATGAGTATTTTAGGCTTTGCAGGCCATATGTTCTCTGTTGCCACTACTCAACTCTGCCATGATAGCATGAAAGCAGTCATAAACAAATGAACATGTTTCAATAAAACTATTTGCAGAGGCAGGCAGTGGGCCAGATTTGGCCTGTGGCTCAAAATAGTCTGACCAGGAGTCAGCAAACTACTTTTACCAGTCAGTAAGCATGTGGGAGTTTCGATGTTTGGAGGGTATTTTGTTGTTTTGTTTGTTTGTTTTGTTTTTTAAATTTTATTTTTGGCTGCGTTGGGTCTTCGTTGCTGCACACGGGCTTTCTCTAGTTGTGGCGAGCGGGGGCTAGTCTTCATTGCAGTGCGCGGGCTTCTCATTGTGGTGGCTTCTCTTGTGGAGCACAGGCTCTAGGCACGCGGGCTCAGTAGTTGTGGCACACGGGCTTAGTTGCTCCACGGCATGTGGGATCTTCCCAGACCAGGGATCAAACCCGTGTCCCCTGCATTGGCAGGTGGATTCTTAACCACTGGGCCACCAGGGAAGCCCTGAAGGGTATTTTGGTTTCAAGATGTCTGGAGGGAAATGGGCCAGGGAAGGATTGAGACTGAGGGATTGAGGCTGTTGGTCCTGCAGTGGAACGTGGTCGTGTTAGAGTCATTAGCAAAATTGCTTCCAGATTAGATCACGCACACAAAGTCATTGCAAAATAAAATGGTCACTGTTACAATCCCTAAACTGAAAAGTCTGGAAAACAAGTTTGCGGGCCTGGTGTTACACTATGTAAGCCTTCCCCACCCTGAGCCTCAAGCTCAGCAAGTTGTGAGCAACTTGAGGAAACTAGACTAGAAAGGCCTTCTCATCCCAGGGGTCTGCATTTGTGCTTAAGGGAATTACCTGCACAGTCTTGGTGCAAGTGTGTGCATTTTTCGGGGTGAGGATACACAGCTTTAAGGGATCCTTCAAGAGCCTCACGACCCGAGCAAAGTGAGGAGCTGAATTCTTAAAGACCTCTCTGTCTCCGACCTCTGATTTTCTTCCCCTGCCCAGCCTACCTTGTTGCTTCCTCTGGGCTCAAGCCGCAGTAGCTGTGGGCAGGGCTGGCAATTCTTGTCTTTTCAGGAACTTGTTACCAGGTGAGCAAATAGAAAAAGGAGGTGCTGTCTGTCAGTTGGTACTTTCATTCCTGCTTAAAAAGTTATGGCAGCAGGAGGCCTCTGGATCGTGACTGAAACCAGTCAGGCTGTGAGACAGCGGAGGGTTGGAGCAAACTGCCAGCTTTGGTCACACTCTGAGTTTTACAGGAGCAGGTCCTATCCCCTCTGCCGCCTTCCGTTTGCTCACCTGTGCCAGGGGGGCGGGAACAGGATCTCAGTGGTCTAGTTTGGTCTGCCCCCTCAGGTCAGGAGACGTTGAGGTCAGTGGGGTACTGGGAGGGCAGGCCGTTCCCCAGCTCCCCAGCCTCCTCTTCCCTGTCTCCAGGTGGCCTGTGGAGCCCCCCACCGCCATTCAGGTCCTGAGATGTGGTGAACCCCCGCCTGTCTGCCACCATTCCCCAGAATGGACCGAGGGGGCCTCCTTCCCTTCCAGCTGTGGTGTCCCCGGCCCTTTGGCACCTACTCCCAGAACCAGCCGCGCCCGCCTTCCGCAGCCCTCAAGCCGTCAGCCTGCCCTGAGCCAGGCGGGGGGCCGGAGCCAGACCATGGCCCTGCCCACTCAGAAAACACGCCCCCCGCCTTGGCCACGGAGGCTTCTGCCTCCCAGCCTGCCGCGCTCCTTTCAGCAGCCGCTGCCGGCGACGAGGGTCGAGTCCTGCTGGACACGTGGTATGTTATCAAGCCCGGGAATACAAAGGAGAAGGTGGCCTTCTTTGTGGCCCACCAGTGCGGTGGAGGGAGCCGGGCCAGCTCCATGAAGGTCAAGGGGCACTGGGGCAGTGACAGCTCCAAGGCCAAGCGGAGGAGGCGCTGTCTTGAGCCTACGAAGGCTCCTCCGGACCCAGGGGGACAACACGGGTCCCCTGCTGCTGAGGGGGCCCCAGCCTCAGCCAGTGAGGATGTGGACCTGCTCTCTGTGGCCGAGATGGTGGCCCTGGTGGAGCAGCGGGCCGCCCTGGCCCTGCAGAGCTACCCGCGCCCGGGCACCCCAGCGCCTGTGGTCTACGTGTCGGCCGAGCAGGGTGGGCCTGCCAAGGGGCTGGGGTCCGAACGGCGGTCTGGTGGCGGGGACTGCAGCCGTGTGGCGGAGGCCGTGGCCCACTTCGAGGCTCAGCGGGACAACCCTCCAGCTAAAGGCCTCCGCAAGGAGGAGCGGCCCGGGCCAGGCCCCGGGGAGGTGCGCATCGCCTTCCGGATCTCCAACGGCCGAGAGCCCCGTGCACCGGATGGCAGCTTGCCCAATGGGAGTGGGGGCCGGCCGGGTTGTGCCTACCCTGGCAGCCCGGGTCCTGGGGCCCGGGCCAAGGACAAGATCACCTGCGACCTCTACCAGCTCATCAGCCCCTCTCGGGATGCCCTCCCCAGCAATGTGGAGTTTCTGCTGGCTCGGGCGGATGAAGCCAGCGAGGGTGAGACCCCAGCCCCTGCCAGGCCCGAGGACACTCCCCCGGCCCCCCCTCCACCCCCTGCCCGGGACTGTGGCACGTCAGGCTTCCATGTGGATGTGGTGGTGACGGGGGTGGTGGATGAGTGTATCTTCTTCGGCAAGGATGGCACCAAAAACGTGAAGGAGGAGACGGTGTGCCTGACCGTCAGCCCCGAGGAGCCACCCCCGCCTGGCCAGCTCTTCTTCCTCCAGCCCCGGGGACCGGATGGGCCCCCCGAGCCACCGCCAGCCGACTCGCCCGCCACTGCACCTGGCCCGGACGATGCTGAGGGCACGGTGGACACCTCCCTGTGCCGCCTGTACCGGCACGTGTCGCACGACTTCCTGGAAATCCGCTTCAAGATCCAGCGGTTGCTGGAGCCGCGACAGTACATGCTGCTGCTGCCTGAGCACGTGCTGGTCAAGATCTTCAGCTTCCTGCCCACGCGGGCCCTGGCGGCCCTCAAGTGCACCTGCCACCACTTCAAGGGCATCATTGAGGCGTTCGGCGTGCGGGCCACAGACTCGCGCTGGAGCCGCGACCCGCTCTACCGCGATGACCCTTGCAAGCAGTGCCGCAAGAGATACGAGAAGGGCGATGTGTCGCTCTGCCGCTGGCACCCCAAGCCCTACCACCACGACCTGCCTTACGGACGTTCCTACTGGATGTGCTGCCGCCGAGCCGATCGCGAGACACCCGGCTGCCGCCTGGGTCTGCACGATAACAACTGGGTGTTGCCCTGCAATGGGCCAGGCGGTGGGGGCGGCCGGGCTGGCCGGGAGGAGGGGAGGTGAAGCCGGGGGAGGGGGGGGGAAGAGCCCACCGTGCACACCCCCACCCCCTCCCCCTGGGAGCCGGGGTCAGGACTGGGCCACCAGCCCATACCCTCAGCCCAGGCAGCGTTGATCCCCCTCCAGAACTGCGTTGGTGTTCAGGGGGATGTGACCCAAGAAAGCACTCGGATTGACCCCTGCTGGTTTTCTACTCTTCAGACCCTCAAGTAGGGTGTTTTTTTATCAGCATCTCAATTTCTTCTCCATTCAGCCCCAGCGCCCTCCCTGCCACTCTTCATACCCCAGGGACCTACAAGCAGGGAGCAGACGGCAGCTAATTTTGGTACTACTTAAGGGTTTCCCCATTCTGGCCCCCTTCCGTTCCCTCCCCACAGTTCTTTCTCTCTGGAGCTGTTTTTTTTTTTTTTTTTTTTCCCCAAGAGGCTGCAGCACCCAGGGTTGGTACCCTTCCTAACCTACTACACCAGGGCTCACCTCCTCTTTAGGAATCGGGGCCATCAGATCAAAGGTCACGTTTGGCAGTTTTCATGGCCGCCTGCCATTTCTAGACGTTTTCCCCATTAAAACAATACAAATCAGTTTTCTCCTTAACCTCAAGCTACCAGTCTCTCTACTTCCCCTAAAGGGGAAGAGGAGAAAAAAGTTGAAGTGTAAAAATTCTCCTCCTCCCAATATTTAAGCTATTGCCATGACTCTCCCCCCTCCCCCCCTGCAAAAAAGCTGTGAAGCCCTTTGCCTCGCTCTGGACAGCGTGGGGGGCCGGTGGGCAGGGACTGTGGGTTTGAATTTCTGGGTGGTTTTTCCTTCCACTCTGGGTACTTGTTCAGGTGTTGGGGTCTCTCCACCCCCCATCCACATGTGTTTCTTTAGAAGCCTTTGGTCAACCAAAACCTTGACCTTTAGGCAGTTTGATCTGGGGTATTTTTGTTTGTTCTGTTTGAGATGTGTTTTTGTTGTTTTTTTGTTTTGGTTTGGTTTTGGATTTTCATCCTTGTGGTTCTGGAAAGCTTCTAATGTGTGGCATCTGACCAATTCTGAATTGGTCCTTTCTATAAAATCAGTATTTATAAGGCTGGGCCCAGACTTGTTTGTGTGTTGTTCAGGGAAGGGGTTTGGGAGAGAAGGGAGTCATGGGCCAGTGCATGGTGAAATGGAAAAAGTTGAGAGAAGAATCCTTAGCCGAGTCCCTTAGCCTGAGATTATTTTTGACTCTTCATCTGTGTCGTTTTGGATTCGAAAACCTCAAAATAGTAGACGCTCAAACAAGGTAGTTTTATTGTTTTTTTTGTTTTGTGGTACGCAGGCCTCTTAATGTTGTGGCCTCTCCCGTTGCGGAGCACAGGCTCCGGACGCGCAGGCGCAGCGGCCATGGCTCACGGGCCTAGCCGCTCCGTGGCACGTGGGATCTTCCCGGACCGGGGCACGAACCCGTGTCCCGTGCATCGGCAGGCGGACTCTCAACCGCTGCGCCACCAGGGACGCCCACAAGGTAGTTTTTATTTCTTTAGAAGAAGGAAAAATGGATATTGAGCGGTGGCTAACAGTCTCTGACGTTCTTATCAAGGAATCAAAATTTCCAGAGACTAGGCTATATCATAGCAGTTATTTAATACTTAGATTTTAGAATCAGAGAATCCTGGGTTTGAATCTTGGCTTGCTTTTGTGGGATTTTTGGTTTCTTATAGCGGGAAGGCCAGATTATTTGGACTCTCCTGCTGAACACCAGAAGTAAAAAAAATCTGAAAAGCATCAAATATCCAATAAAATACAGTTAAGGATATACTAAGCCAGAAATTTAAGGGAAAGGCCCATGGGGCCCTGAAGCCACTTTTGCTCTGAGGGTATTTGTTGATGTGAACAAACTTGGATTTCCTATTTGTAGCCTTATTGGGACAAGCAGGCAGAAGTCAAGGTCAAAGCCTGTCCAAGGTGAAGAATCTAATAGGAGGTGGGATCCCACTGAACTACAAGCTCAGGTAAGGCTGACCCAGAACACTGCAGAGAAGATGTTTTAAATGCTGAGGGAGAGACTTTCCTGGTGGCGCAGTGGTTAAGAATCCTCCTGCCAATGCAGGGGACATGGGTTCAAGCCCTGATCCGGGAAGATCCCACATGCCGCGGAGCAACTAAGCCAGTGTCAGCTACTGAGCCTGTGCTCTAGAGCCTGCGTGCCACAACTACTGAAGCCGGCGCGCCTAGAGCCCGTGTTCTGCGACGAGAGAAGCCACCGCAATGAGAAGCCCGCGCACCGCAACAAAGAGTAGCCCTGGCTTGCTGCAACTAGAGAAAGCCCGCACGCAGCAACAAAGACCCAACGCAGCCAAAAATAAAATAAATAAAATTTTAAAAAGATTTATTGAACGTAAGCTAGGTCTGAAGTAGCACAGAGACCAAAAAAAGAAAAAAAGAAAGAAAATAGGAAGGAAGGTTATGGAGGATAGAGTGAGGAAGTCTAACACGTTTAACTGGCGTTCTAGAATCAGAAGAGAGAATGGTGCAATGATAATATTTAAGGACACGATGATTGCAAATTCCAGACTGGTAAAAAGACCGGTATGCCCAGTGAGTCATAGGCAGGATAAATAAAAAGAAATGAATACCTAGACACATGCAGTGAAAGTGTCCAGGTGTGATCTTCAGCAACTGATTTCTCTGAAGCTCAGTTTCTTAACCTGAAAAATGAGAATACTGACAGCTCCTCAGAAGACTGACATGTGAGCTGTTGCATCTAGAATGTTCAACAGTTGTGCTCACCAAAGACACCTCATGGCCTCTTCATAGTGTGAAGCTGAGGGAGCCTAAGTTTGGGGGACAGATGGGAGCTGGGGGAAACATCACCTTGCCAAGCATCAGCAGCCTCATCTGTAAAATGGGGCTCATAAGCCTTATCCTGGATTCAAGTGGAAAGTGTGCCCAGGCCCCTTGCCCGAACCTGGCATGCAGTACACTCAGCGAGATGACCTGCAGGGAGGCAAGGGGCCAAGGACATCACTGAACACACCGCTTCCCCTAACGCGGAGGTGATGGTTTCACCTACTTCTGGAATGGCTGTGAGGCTAAGGGGACCTGTTGCACTCTTAAGTGCTTGGCCTCGTGCCTGCCACACAAGACATGAACAAACAGGAACTAACTTTGTGATTTGAGACCCTCCTGCCGCCCTGGCTGTTGATACCTGTCGGTTTCCTTTCTGAACTCAACTTCTGCCAATTCCACCTCTAAGAGGCTGTTAGTCCCCACCCCCCAAAGCTCACTCAGACTTGCAGCCAGTTAAAAGCCTCAGGAGGAGCTACGTTTGACCAACAACCTGTTGGTCCAGCACAGGTGGTTTTTGGAAGGGAGGTAGGACATGGGGATAGGAGCACAGCTGTGGGTGAGAATCTGGGCTCTGTTGATAACTGGTTCGTAATTCTCAGCCCTGGCCACCTTCATTTGCAAAATGAGAACCGAAATTGTCCCTCAGCCCGTGAGTCCCCTCGAGTCCTCGCCAGCCTTGAGTTGGCTTACGAGGCTGATGTTGACCTTCACTCTTTAACCCTGCATCCTGGCCTGCCATCCCTGTGGCCTACCAGGCCTCCATCGAAGTCACGAAATCAGCAGGTACAGAGCCCAACACGGGACTTCCTGTCTAGGTGCCCTTTAGGTTTGCTAAGGAGCTGTGAATGAGCCAAACTTGTATCCTTAAGGACAGCATGTCCCACATTTTCTCAGGTGCTTGTTACAGAGTCCCAGCCCCTCCCTGAAGTTCTGATTCAATAGGTGGGACCTGGGAGTCTGCATTTTATTTATTTATTTATGTATTTATTTGCCTCACTGTGCGGCTTGCAGGATCTTAGTCCCCTGACCAGGGGTTGAAGCTGGGCCCGGCAGTGAGAGTGCCGAGGCCTAACCACTGGGCCGCCGGGGCGTTTTAAGTAAGCGCCCCAGTTGAGTCTGAAAAGTAGGGCTGGGAAATCATTTCTTGGGCCATCACTAGAGTTTGCAGTTACACACACCGTCTCCCACTCCTGTATCCACAGCCAAAAGGGAAAGGATGGTTTGGTGGAACTAGTTCACAGTGAGCCTGGATCTGTCTGACCCATTTCTACCATAAGTACACTCAAACTATCAAAACCCAATGTTTTTGGGCTTCCCTGGTGGCGCAGTGGTTGGGAGTCCGCCTGCCGGTGCAGGGGACACGGGTTCGTGCCCCCGTCCGGGAAGATCCCATAAAAGAAAAAAAAAAAAAAAAAAAAAAAAAAAAAACCCAATGTTTCCCAAAGTATCTTCTGAGGTACCATGGTTCTGTGAGGTGCTCCCCAATAAAGGGGTTCCGTGGTGAAATACTTTGGGGAAACATTGCATTCTCTTTCTTGAAAATCCACACTGCGCAAATGAAGGAACTCGCTTAGTGTCTCACCCCACTTTGGCCCCCCTTTTCATGCAGCACCTATGTATGCTAGTTCTACAGGATATATTTTGCAGAAACACTCGTTTATTGGCCATTGGATCCGGCAGAATCTGGAGTTCCCACGTACCGGGTTTCCATCTCCTCTGCTCCCTGCTTACGAGCACATCTTCTGCGGGCTCCCCGTGGCACATCCATGTGGGAGCTGGGTTTGGACTGATGCGGTAGCAAGGCTGCCATTCTGGAGAAGGAACTGCCACAAAAAACAGAAGCCACAGAGAATTCATTCGGTCAGGGGTATTGCTGGTCCACATGCCATTTGCCGACTAAAATGGAGAGCGGCATTTGGCCCCTGCAGACGTGCAGCCCCAGCGTTTCCCTCAGGGCGGCGGCCAGGCTCTTACTCCTTCGGCTCTGACACCGCAGCGGTCTGTCTCTTCCATGTCTCTGAAGAGTGGCGGCTTGAGATAAAGAGGGTCCTCCAGTCAGCACAAAAGCAGAGCCAAAGGTGTTACCACAGGACGAGCCAGCACACGGCGAGCAGGCCCGGCCTGAGCTCCTCGGCTCCAGGTGCCCTCGTCGCATCTGCTGCTGGGCGCTCCTCCCTCAGGGTCCGCCGGGCAGGCTAGAGCCCCAGGTACTCAGCCAGGAACACGGCCAGGATGCGGCTCAGGTTGTGTACCGTGGGGGGGTGCAGGTTGGCCTCCGAGTCCTGGGCCGTGTGCCAGACAGAGGGGAAGGGTGTGGAGATGAGGTGAAGCACAGGGACCCCTGCGGGACAGAGAGGAGGCCCAGGCTCGCGCGTGGCCCCCAACTGACCCAGGAGCCGGGGCCCACGTCGGGGGAACCTTGCCTCGTCCTGCCCAGCAGAAGATACTCTGTTGTGGCACTTGAAGAATTCTGAGCAATGATTTTTCAGTGTGTGAGGGTAACACGTTCGTTTTAAAAAGACATCCAGTGTATTATTTTCATAACGCAAATTCGAAAAACTCAAAACTTAATGGATGATGGAAAGACAGAAGAAGGGAATGAGGGCTTTGAGCTTCCTCGCTGGGTGTACATTATTCGGCTCTTTTTCTCTTCTTTACTGATCGTTAACGTTTATGTTCTATTCCAGGCCCGAGTCTCCTTACAATAATCCCGTAAGGTGTACTAGAATACCCCCGTTTTACAGATGTGGACACTGAGGCACAGAGGCAGGCAGAGTGAGTTGCCTGAGATCTCGCCTCTAGGAAAAAGCACAGTCAGAATTTGAACCCAGGCCACACGTCTCCAGAGTGTGTGCTCCTAACCCTTGCACTGCATCGGGTTCCTGTCCCCAGAGTGTCTCACTCTTTGCTTGTCCAGATTTGGTAAATACCTGTCCCCCTGCTAGACAGGAGCCACGTGGATTATGGCCCATCACTGGATCCCTGACAGCTAGCTCAGTACCTGCCTTGGGAAGTATTCAGTGAATGAATCCATAAAGGCATTGTAAGAAACGCATATTTGTTGAATGAGTAAATTATAGAATAAAAATTTAAAAAGCAGTTTTTAGCACTTACTGTATATGCCAAGCACTGTGTAAGAAGGCATTTTATATATCTAATCTCATCTAATCCTCCCAACCCTGTGATTAAGAATACATAACATAAGTTTGGTGTAGCCACTACGGAAAACAGTATGAAAGTTCCTCAAAAAATTAAAAATAAAACTGCCGAATGAAAAAAAAAAGAGAGAATACATACATACATATGTGTCTGTATGTATCTATCTCTTCCTTTTCCAGAAGAAACGGGGCCACAGAGAGGCTCGGTAATTTGCCTTAGGTCAACCAATGGTAAGTTGCAGATCCTAGAACCCAGACCTACCAATTCTAAAACCTATGTTTTGAACCCCTCTACCAGATGTCGTCAACCCTGGCTGTGCATCCGAATCACCTGGGAGTTTTGTAAAAATAATGTAGAGGCCCCAGATTGTGGTTCAGTAGGCCTGAAATGTGACTGGGCATTTTTCGAAGCTCAGGTGATTATGCTGGGTGGCCAAGGGCTTGAGAGCCAAGAACTAGAAGAAACTGCAATCACTGAGGCACAACCAGTAATAGCTAACATTTCTTGAACACTCGCTAGCGTCAGGCACTGGTCCAAGGTCTTTACATTCAATCCCCTCAACAACTCTGAGATGGGGGCCGTTATCACCCCCATCCTTACAGATGAGGAAATCAAGGCACAGAGAGGTTAAGCAGTTTGCCACCAGTCCCCTAACCTGGGAAGGGGCCAGGGCCAGGTCGCATCTGTGGCTCCCTGGGACCCCTGCCCACCACTCCTCCCCACAGCAAGTACCTCGGCGGAGGAAGGGGATGTGGTCGTCTTCCACAGAGCCAGGGGGCTCCCCGGGCTGGAAGTACATCACTTCCCAAGGATGAGACTGCAGTAGGTTCAGACGGTGCAGGCGCTTCTCTGGAGGCGGTGGGGATTAGAGAGCAAGGGTCAGCCCCTCAACGGTCAAAGGTTCCCCTGCTCACAAATCAGAGGAGGGCAGGGGGTCTGGGGGTGAAGCACTGGTCATCCCAGCAAGGGTGAATGTTAGTAACCCCTTACTGCAGGCCGACTATGTTCCCAGTCTCAGTTAATCCCTCTGAGTCTAAGGAGGTGGATACCCCTATTATTACCATCATGCCCATTTTATAGATAGGAAATCGAGGCTCAGGGAGAGGAAGCCACTTGCCCAAGCTCACACAGCTGGTAAGAAAGAGAGGCAGAATTTGAACCCAGGGCTATCTGACCCCAGAGCCCCCATCTGTAATCACTTCATTTGACTGCTGTGGGGTCTTTTTGTGTTTCTGCCCTAGTGCTTTAGAGAGAGACTAGGGAGGTAGAGGGAAGGCTGGATGACCCCTTAGAGGACAGGTGCCTGGCCTCCCTCCAGCATCCTAGGTGGGTGCCTGCCTCCTTACCGATGCTTCTCAGCCGTTGGAACCAGCGGGCCGTGCGAGGAAAGTGACTGTAGAAGGTCGGGTTGGGGGCTCCCAGGAGATCAAGAAGCATAAAGAGATCCTAGGGAGAGCGGCCAGGACTGGAGAGGCCAGGCGGGATGCTGCCAGCCTCGTGTCACCCACTTCCCACATCACCGGAACCCAGTGGGGCCTGGTCTTACAATAGCCTGGATCCTGGTGAAGCCGGGGCCATGGGGTGCAGACTCCATGAGCTGGGCCAGGTGCCGGGAGCCGTAAAGCGAGTCCTTGGGTCCCCACTCCTTCAGTGCCTCTTCACCGTCCAAGAAGAGCAGCTGCAAGGTCACTGGGGCTGCCTGTGAGGGCCAGCGGTCAGGGCCAGCCCGCAGCCTCGGTGCACACACATTTCCTGCCTGCCTGCACAGCTGACGAGGGCAAACTAAGTCTCCTCACTCGAAGAGCACAGTGGCCAAGAGTACAGACTCGGAGCCAGACTGCCTGCGTTCAAATCCTGGCTGGGCTGCTCAGTAGCCAAGCAGTCGTGGGTAAGTTACTAAGTTCTCAAAGCACTGGCTTCCTTATGTAGAAATGGGGTTAATACCAGTCCTCATCATAGGGTAGGATTCGAACCCAGGTCCTAGGACAGCGCCTGGCACGTAGTAACTAAATAAGGGTTAGCTCTGATTGTAATTGTTATTCCTCAAGTTCATGTAGCCAAAGAGACCCACAAATAAATAATTACACAAATGATGAAATGCAGTTAGGGCAAATGCTTCCAAGAACAGCAGCGTCCTGATCTGGCCTGGGGAACATGTCAGGTCTGTTGGAAAGGGATGTTTGCAGTGAGGCTCAGTAGGAGCTGGCCTGGCAAAGCGGAGCAGAGGGGAGAGTGTTCCCTGGTGAGGAAGCAACATGCATCAGGACTGGGGCCAAAGAGGTTTGAGTAGAGGCCCAAGGGGTCAGCAAGGGCCAGGGAGCTTGGGCTTTGTTACAGGGGCACTGGGGTTTGAGCCATGGAAGGGATCTGAGCAGGGGAGGAGCGTGAGGAGATCTGTTGTTTCCATTCATTCATTCCATACATTTAAAAAAAAATTTTTTCCCACAGGGTTGATGTTTTTATCTTTTTGTTGTTGTTTTGGCATGTGGGCTCTTCGTTCCCCGACCAGGGATCGAACCCATGCCCCTGCATTGGAAGCGCAGAGTCCTAACCACTGGACCACCAGGGAAGTCCCTCCATACATTTTTATTGACATCCTACTTTATGCCAGGCAATATTCTCAGCCCAGAGGATACAGCAGGAAATAAACGCAGCCAAGGGCCTGCCTATCTGGAGCTTATTCTAGTTGGGGAGACATAAACAAATCAACATAAAGCACCATGAGGCATGGGAGAGTGACAGGGAGCTGTTTTAGGGTGGCTGGGAAGGTCTCTTTGAGGAGGTGACATCAAAGTGGACGTCTGAATGAAGGGTGGCAGCCAGCCAGGAATATATCTGAGAAAATCACATTCTAGGCAGAGCAAAGAGCAAGTGCAAATGCCTGCCTGGGGTAGGAGTGAATTGTGTGGCTTGAGGTACACGGAGGAGGTGGGAGGCTAGAGTGGAGTGAGCGACGGGTGAGAGGCGGGAGGGGAGACCAGAGAGGTGAGAGGGCACACCTCATGGGCTAAGAGAAGGGCTCTGGCTTATTTGTGGAGTGAGGTGGGAGCTGTGGGGGAGAAGGGACAGGATCTGACATTCAGGAAGTGGAAACACCCTGCGGCTGTGTTGTGGAGCGGAGGAAGACAAGACCAAGCACGGGATGGTGTTGGTATGGACCAAGGTAGAGGCAGTCCCTACCCACCCACCCCCACCCTACCCCGGCTCCTCACCTGCTCCTTGGCTCTGGCCAGCTCCAGGTCCAGGGCCTGGGCCAGCTCCAGTAGGAGGGCGCAAGGCACAGCCGAATCGGTGGCCCCCACAAAGGGGGCTGACCCAGATGGGAAGAGCTTCGAGTCGTAATGGCAGGCAAGGGTGAGGTGACGGGCAGCCCTTGGGTCCAGCGTGGCCACCACGTTGCTGAAGTGCAGTGGCCCCAGGGGTGTCGAGGCTGTGAAGGGGTCCAGTTCTACGTGCCAGCCTGCCGTCAGGGTCCGCAGTGTGGCCTCCAAGAACTAGTGGCAAGAGAGAGGTGGGAGAGTGGGTGGGGACTGGGGAGAAGGTCGGAAGAAGGGCCACGTGACCCGAACCATGCCGAGCAGTCAGGTTGACTCACAAATCTCACTTTGGTTTAATCGTTCCCTTGATACACTTCGGCTGAGTACCTACTAAGTGCCAGGTGTGGAGTGACCCTATCTCTTGATGCCAAGACTAATCACAGCTCACCCTTCCATAGCACTCACTCTGTGCCAAGCCCTTGTTCTAGGAACCCTGTGGAGTGGGGACCGTCAATGGTTCCATTTTGAAGATGAGGAAACTGAGGCACAGAGAAGTTAAGAAACTAGTTCAAGGTCACACTCCAGGTGGCTGATGTGGATTTGAACTCAGGCAGTGTTCAAATGACTCTTAATACTTTCTGAGAGGCAATGTAGAGATGTTACCACACCGGCTCTGGAGCCAACCCATTTGGGTTGAAACCCTAGGTATCTCATTCATTAGCTGTGGGATTTGGGCAAAATGCCTAATCATTCTGCTCCTCAGTTTCCCCATCTACACAATGAAGATCAGATTGGTGCCCACCTTATCCGGCTGTTGCTGATGCTTAGCATATAGTAAGATTTTGGTGGGGGCAGTAAAGAGAGCAGTGGTCTGGTGGTTAGCAGAATAGGACTCGAGTCAGATTACGCCCAGCCAGAGCCCTAGTTCTGCCACTTGGGCAGAATACCTATTTCCTTGGTGGGCTGCGGGGTCACGGGTTGGAAGTGGGGCCCCTTACCTTTCTGACTTGGAGATTTCCGGGGCTGCCGGGGGTCCGCACAACCAGCAGGGGGCGCAGATAATT
The DNA here is from genome assembly GCF_026419965.1 of Kogia breviceps. Lineage (NCBI taxonomy): Eukaryota > Metazoa > Chordata > Mammalia > Artiodactyla > Physeteridae > Kogia > Kogia breviceps. Next base: position 8,637,317 of record NC_081327.1, read on the forward strand.
GTTCCAGAGGCGGTGAGGGTCCAGTTGCCCCACCACCCTCCGCACCCCGGCTTCGGGAAGACTTCCGATCGACGGGCCCTTGGGAAGGGGGTGGGGAAGAGAAGAGCAGAGCGTGAAAGCAACACCCATTCCAACCCTACCCTGGGGGCTGTCGCCCCTAAGAAGCCCCAGTTCCTCTTCCTAATCGCAGCCTCCAGCATCGGAGGTTTCTAGGATAAATCCTAGACTCGGGAAAGTCCCCCCAAGTCCATCCGGCCCAGCCCACCCGGCGAGAGTAAGGGACTCTTCCAAATAAATGACTTTAGGATTAGAACCCAGAACTCCCAGTGTTACTCCTCCAGACCCTTCCTCTTACGGGGTAACCGCTATTACAAAACAAGCCCGAAGCCTCATTCCTTTGGAAAGAGGCATGCGCTCTAAAGACGGAGACGGCGGCACCTGCGGCTAGGGCAATACGATAAAGTCACGTCAACCTGAAACCTCAAAGAAGGGGAGGCGGGGAATAAGGGCTCCCGCAGTGCCCGCGTCCCCTCCTGGCCTCACCCGCAGCTCCCGGCCTAGCGGCAGCTCCTCGATCTGGCGGTGCCAGCCGCTCCAAATGGTGTATAACACCGAGGCCACCGCCAGAGCCAGCAGCAGCAGAGGCAACAGCTGCGCCCGAGGTAGCAGGCGGCGCTTGGGCGGTGAGGGTGGCTCCAAAAGGCCGCGTTCCCCGAGCCGTAGCCGGGGCCGCCCGCGGCCCCCGGAACGCATGGCAGCTTTGCCCTGAAACCGGTCTGGGACAGCGGATAGAGTTTAGGCCCAGCCAAGTCCCACCCCGTGTAATCACCGGACCAATGAGCAACAAGAGCGGCTGCACCATCCCACCCTTCCGCGGGCAATAAAGCCAATGGGACTTTCGTTCTGAGGACACGCCTCCCTGTCTCCCCGGAGCTTTGGCGGTTGGTTCCCCTGAGGGTTGCACAACCCAAAAGGGAGCGCGAAAGAGGTAGGCACCGCCTCAGCGGAGGAGGGGAAGCCAATGAGAAGCGTTTGATCATGGAAAACATTCGACCTGCCGGGCGCAGGTCCCCGCCCCTCCCGGATGTAGGCAAAGGATTGGTTACCCCTAGTCAAAAGATCAATAGACACTTAAATGAACGGTCCCCGAAGGAAAAGGGGAGGTGTCCATCCCGGAAGCGAGGAGCGGATTGGCTTCGCGGAGGCCGCTCCCCCAAAGGCAGGGCGGGCGGGCATGTGGAAATAGCTTGTCCTTTCCTTCCTTCAACCTGTGCGGTTCTACAACAAAATGGTTTGAATCAGTCCCGCTTTCTTTTCCTCTCCATTGTCGTGAACATCCACCCCGTACTGTCCTGAATGGACTGGAATCACCACGTGAAACTTTTATCCCACAGCCGCGAAGGGCTGGCGGAAATCGCTATGGCAACTGGCCACGCCCCCATCCGCTGGTTGGGTTTGCGCAGGCGCCCACGGAAGTGGGCCGCAGGAAGCGGAAGTCCCGCCTATGTGTAGCTCTCTGCGGAAGGCTGAAGCAACGCGGAGGTGACGGTAGTGACTTGAGCGTGCGGCCACCACCATCGCCAACATGTGAGGCCGGGCTAGGCTTAGGTGGCGGGAGTGGGGTTGAGGGTGTAAATTTGGCCACTTACCGGTGGAAGGGGATGGGCAGAGCCGGGGGTGGAGGCAAACATTTTAGGGGTAAAGTGGCGTGCTTTTCTACTGATGCGTTTGAGAACGGACGTGGGGCCTTTGACGGATTCTGACTTCGGGAGGAGGGACAGCTTTATCTCATAACGGGTTGGGCTTTCCCAAATAATGAATCTTACTGAAATGAATTTTAAGGGGAAGCGCTTTTATGAATAAAGAACCTGGAAGAGGGGAATACGGACTTGTAGGAAAAACGATCTTAGATAAGGGGCTTATACGGATAATTTGAGCTGGAGATGGTTGGCTTTTCAACTACATTCCCGATTTTTACGGATAACAAGTTACGGGAATGATCTTCCTTACGTATTCATTCAACAGTTATTTATTGAGTGCTCCTATATCAGGCTGTTTTAGACACATAGGCTCTATCAGTGAATTAGCCCACTCCCCCAAGGAAGAAAATCCCCTTATGCATCTTATGGGTTGGGAAGAGGCAGGCAGTAAACGTACTGGTAATAAACAGGTAAAGTATGTGGTGTGTTAGGTGACCGGGACTATGAATAAAGAAACAGTAGAGCAGGGTGAAACAATGTAGAACGCCACTTTTGAGAGACCGGACACATAAAGGAGGCAACACTTGAGCAAAAACCTGAAGAAAGTGAGAGAGTGAACCACAGAGCTATCTGAGGAGGTATCCAGGCAGAGGGAAAAGCAAATGCAGGGACCCAAGAAGAAGTTTGCCTAATATCTATTTTTTAATATAAATTTATTTATTTTTATTTATTTATTTTTGGCTGCGTTGAGTGTTTGTTGCTGCGCATGGGCTTTCTCTAGTTGCGGCGAGCGGGGGCTACTCTTCATGGCGGTGTGTGGGCTTCTCATTGCGGTCGCTTCTCTTGTTGTGGAGCACGGGCTCTAGGCGCGCCGGCTTCAGTAGTTGTGGCTCGCGGGCTCTAGAGCGCAGGCGCAGTAGTTGTGGCGCACGGGCTTAGTTCCACTGCATGTGGGATCTTCCCAGACTAGGGCTCGAACCCGTGTCCCCGGCATTGGCAGGCGATTCTTAACCACTGCGCCACCAGGGAAGACCATGAGAGGGTTTTGAAGAGTGAGATGATATATGACTTGAGTCTTGGCACCATCCCTGAGACTGCTTTGTAGAGAGCAAACTGTTGGGGAGCATGGATGGAGGCAGGGAGACCAGTAGGAGAGAGATGATGATGGAGGTTTAAGCCATGGTAAGAAATGGACAGATTCCGATATATTTTAGCGGCAGATGACAGGATTTGCTGACAGATTGAATATAGGATGTGAGAGAAGGAAAGAAGAGTCAAGTTGACGTGAGTCAACTTTGAGTTTTTGCTCAAAGAACTAGAAGGATGGAGTTGCCATTGATGGAGATGAGGAAGGCTGTGGATAGTATAGTATAAGTTGGGGGTATTGGGGGATCTGGAGTTCAGCCTAGGACATGAAGGGTGGAAATGTCTATTAGGCATCCAAGTGGAGATGCCGAGAGAGGACCGAGCAGGAGGGTGGGTGTGTGAGGGAGACACCGAGCCAGAGGCCGTGACCACCCAGGCTCCAGCTCTGGGCCCTCTCACCTGTGGGTTCCATACTTGCCCACTTAGGAGCCTCCTCAACAAGCCCAAGAGTGAGATGACCCCAGAGGAGCTGCAGAAGCGGGAGGAGGAGGAGTTTAACACAGGGCCACTGTCCGTGCTCACCCAGTCGGTCAAGAACAACACCCAAGTGCTCATCAACTGCCGCAACAACAAGAAGCTCCTGGGCCGTGTGAAGGCCTTCGACAGGTAAACGCCTGGGTATGGGGAGGTGTTCTTTCCAGGCCTGGAGAAGCAGTCCCAGCTCCAGTCCGAGGCCCAGGGCAGAAGCCTCTCAGGACCTCAAGATGTGGTGGTCTGTCGTTGTCCCTCCAGCTGTGAAGCACAGTGGTTATGGTCGTGTACTTGGGAGCCAGTCTTCCTGGATTCATGTCCCAGCTCTGCCTCTTAACAGCCATGTGACCTTTCGCAAATGACTTTATCTCGTCTGTACAGTGGCAGTAATCATGGTGGTTGCAAAGATTCAGTCACTTAATATATGCGAAACGTAGTAAGTGATTAGAAGTCGAGCATTTGGCACACAGAGCTCTTAATCAGTTTTTTTGCAGTTATTGCATAATGAGAGCGTCCACCTGGGTCAGGTACTGTTTTAGGCTCCAGAGATACAGCAATGATGGAAACAAACATGCTTCCTATACTCAGGGAGCTTATGCTGTAGGCAGGGAAGCCGACAGCAAACACGTAAATAATGTCATAAAGACAAGTGATGATAAATTCTATGCAGAAAAGTGAAGCCAGGTAAGAGTTTGAAGTACTGGGAAGGGGGTGCTGTCTTAGGTAGATAATATAGGAGGCCTCAAAGGAAGAGGCAAAGGTGGACAGATATGAATAAAATGAAGGTGCAAGCTAGGGTCTGAGTGTTTCAGCCATAGGGAGCAGCAAATGATTTTTCCTCTCTGGGCCTCAGTTTCCTTATCTGTGAAATATGCATCACAGTAATACCCCTCAGAACAGTTGTGAGGCTTAAATGATATTATGTATGAAGAGCACTTGGCTCAGTACCTAACACATAATAAATGCTCAGTAAACATATGACCTGCAGCCTTTAGTTTGCATTTGGGAAGTGCTTTCTCATGGTGGTGTGATGAAACTTACTCCTGGAATGCTTTTGCCACTAGCTTTTATGTGACCATGAACGAGTCTTTCGCTCAGCGTTAGTTTCCCCTCGAGTAGAATGAGAATGAGAACAACAGGAAGTGCCGGGTACAGGAGGTAGAGAGGTCTGGATTCGAACACAGGCTCTGCCACTTCCAGACTCTGACCTTGGGTGAGTCACTTCAATCCCACTGGGCTCAGTTTCCTGCTCTAGAAGCTGGAGAGAACTAGTAAACTAGTGTTTGCCTCCTGGGGGTGAGATGCATGGAGGATTGATGGGTTAATGCTTAGAAAGTGTTTAAAGAGGCCTGGTGAGTGCCTGTATGGTACGTGCTCAATAGGTGGTGGATATATATATATAATTTTTTTAAAGTTAACTCTTTCCTTTTCCCCTGGCTTCCTCCTCTGCCCCCATATCATCCTCTCATCCCTCTCCCCACCCAGCCTACCACCCTAGTATGCGTCCTGCCATGTTTGATTCACCCAGAGACTCCTTTGTGGTGGTAGTTAACCGCTTTATTGAGGCATAATTGATCTGTCATAATATCGTAAAATTGTTTTTAAGATAGAATCATCCATGTGATTCTGTTGCATCTTGTTTTTTCACACAAATCAGTGGTCTGAGGACATCACTGCAAGTTAGCTAAGGCATTCGTAAGCACTTCATTTACTTAATTATGTTACTTTCTTGAGTGAGCGATGGATGCAAAATTTGAAAAATACAAAAGGCACCCAATGAAGAGCAAGTCTTCCCTCTGCACGCCCCAGGTGCCCTCCCCAGGGACCCCATCATGGCTAATTTCTCAGGTCTCCTCCAGGAGGATTACTTGCACAGAACATCATACACGTAGGTACAGGAGGGTGCTTTTTATTTATTTTGAAGTCACTACTAATGGCATGCCACGCCATTTTAGACCTTGCTTTTTTCACTTAACAATATACCTTGGAAATGTTCCCATATTGGTATGCTACTTCCTTTTTTGTTTTTGTTTTTGTTTTTTGTTTTGTTTTGTTTTTGCAATACGCGGGCCTCTCAGTGTTGTGGCCTCTCCCGTTGTGGAGCACAGGCTCCGGACGCGCAGGCTCAGCGGCCGTGGCTCACGGGCCCAGCCGCTCCGCGGCATGTGGGATCCTCCCGGACCGGGGCACGAACCCGTGTCCCCTGCATCGGCAGGCGGACTCTCAACCACTGTGCCACCAGGGAAGCCCAAGTACCTTTTTTTTGACTTATTTTCTCTGAATTGGTAATATATTCACATGATTTCCAAAACAGTAATAACAGTCCAATGAAAAGTTTCCATCTGGTTTGTCTCCAGTCTACCTAGGTCACCCCACTGCCACCAGTCTTTAGGTGTATTTCAAGGATTTAGTATTGCACAACCAGTGGTGGAATGTATGTTTTTCCTACCCACTTTTTTCCTACAGAAGATTGCTTTCCATGCATCCTGTTCCCTCCCTTGCATTTTTCACTCAACAGTATCTCCTGGAGGTTACTGCAGAGCAAGGCACAGAGCTTCCTCATATTCTCCTCATGAGCTTCCTCGTCTTTCTTTTTTTTTAAATAACTTTACTTATTTTATTTATTTATTATTTTTGGCTACGTTGGGTCTTCGTTGCTACTCTGCGTTGCGCTGCATGGGCTTCTCACCGCAGTGCCTTCTCTTGTTGCGGAGCACGGGCTCTAGGTGCGGAGGCTTCAGTAGTTGTGGAGCCCAGGCTTAGTTGCTCCGTGGCATGTGGGATCTTCCCGGACCATGGCTCGAACCCATGTTCCCTGCATCGGCAGGCGGATTCTTAACCACTGCGCCACCAGGGAAGCCCCCTCATCTTTCTTATGCTTGGAAATATTTCCCTGTATCCTCCTATCCCTTTACCTTGCTTTAATTTTTCTTCATAGCACTTGCTACCACCTGACGTATATTACGGGTGTCTTTGTTTACTTGTTTAGTGTTCTTCTCCCATCACTAGACTGCAGAGCCCATGAGGATAGGGATATTATCTCTTTTATTCATTGCTGTATTCATTGCAAGCATTTGTTGACTGAGCTCATCCATACTGTCGTCACACGTGCCCACCCAGCACCCTGAGGACAGGGACAAAAAGCAGGACTGGAGTGGAGGCGTCACGTACTGGCCTCAGGCCCCAGGGACCTCTGGTTCTCCAAAGAGAAGTTGTACCTTTGCTTATGCCACCAGAAGTACTTGGAGTTAAAAAGCACAAGCAGCACCATTTCATTTGCCTTTATCCTGTGCCAGGCCCTGTTCTAAGTACTTAACAAGAATACTGTATTGATTCATTTAATCTTCACAACAGCCCTAGGAGGTAGGCACCATGAATGTCTCCATTATAGAGAGGAGGAAACTGAGGCACAGAGGAGTGAAGTCCTTTGCCCAAGCTTCAAGCTGAGGACTTGCAGAGGTGGCCTTGGAGCCCCGGCCATCCTGGTCCCGGGCCTGCACCTTCCCCCATGCCTCGCTGATGGAGGAAGAGGCAGTGCTGCACAGAGGAGGGGGTCAGCAGGCTCCCTCTCATTCCTGATGCCGCCCTCTGCCCACCAGGCACTGCAACATGGTGCTGGAGAACGTGAAGGAGATGTGGACCGAAGTCCCCAAGAGTGGCAAGGGCAAGAAGAAGTCCAAGCCAGTCAACAAGGACCGCTACATCTCAAAAATGTTCCTGCGCGGGGACTCGGTCATTGTGGTCCTGCGGAACCCGCTCATCGCCGGCAAGTAGGGGCCTCCTCCCTGCCGTCAGAACTTGCCCCCTCGTTTTGCGAAGACTTGCCCTTTGTGCTGGGAATAATAAAGTCATGTGTTTTTTCTAGTGGCCTCTGTCTGTTCATAGGGCCTAGAGAGTGGGGCAGACCCAGGAGGGGGGCAGCCGGGCATGGGGCCAGGCCCGGGGGTTGGGACCTCTCTGAGCAGGTGAAGAGGCCTGACTTTCCCCCTCTGCGAAGTGAACTGGTTGGGCAGAGGGAGCTTTTGCTGCCTTTTGTGCTTTAACTTGTTCTCGCTTCTCGTCACTTTCTCTTTCTCTTCCTTCTCCCCACCTCTCAGTAAGTCGGTCTCACTCAAAATTTCTTTGTCTTTTTCTTTTTTTTTTTTTTGCGGTACGCGGGGCTCTCACTGTTGTGGCTTCTCCCGTTGCGGAGCACAGGCTCCGGACGCGCAGGCTCAGCAGCCATGGCTCACGGGCCCAGCCGCTCCGTGGCACGCGGGATCCTCCCGGACCGGGGCACAAACCCGTGTCCGCTGCATCGGCAGGCGGACTCTCAACCACTGCGCCACCAGTTTTTTTTTTTTTTCCATTTGTTCAGTCAGACAATCCCCCAAGTGCCTTCTCTGTGCCCAGCCCTGTGTTGCAATGCTGGGGACACAGCAGTGCCCAGAAGAGCCCCCAACCTGCCCTCACTGACAGGAGAAGGAGCTGCAGTTAAAGCAGTTAGTACTCAATACCAACAGCATTTGTAGCTGACACCTGACCTTTGAGGTTGCCAGGCCCTACACTCTGCACTGTTCAGACTTCCTAACAGCTCTGAGCAGGCACTGTGATTTATTACTTCCAATTCCGGAGGCAGGGACTGGGGCACAAAGGTGATGGCGCCTCCCCAGGGGTATCCAGCCAGGAAGTGGTGATGCCGCGATTCAAACCCACCCTGCTCCTGAGCCTGTGGCTTAACCCCTGAACTCTGCAGCCCTCAAATCACAGCTTAATTACCCTTGAGAGAAATTCTCTGACACATGTAAGGAGATAGAGCTGGGAAAGGGAGACCTTACTTATTGTGGGTGGATTCAGAAAAATCCCTGTCTCGCTCTGACGTGCACACATCATGCTCCCGCCCCCCCCGCCCGCCCCCGCCTGCTCTCTCTTTTCTGTCTCTGCATCTCTATCTGTGTTCTCCAGATAGGGCCAAGTGCCAGGCTGGTGCAGCTCGCAAGTCTGATGTCAGGGTCGAATGAGTCGTCTGACACACTGAGCTGTGGAAGGCGCAGCCATGATCCCATTAGCGACAGAGCTGAGGACCCTACAGCAGGAGGCCTGACACACGCAGGGCAACGGCTGTGAGGTTATAAAGGCTTATGTTTACTGAGTGGTTCACATCTAATTTGAACAACCATCTGGGGGGTAGATGCTAGAGGCACCCCATCTTACAGATGAGACAGCCAAGGCCCAGAGAAGGTAAGCGAGTTGCCCAGGATCGCTCAGGAAACAATGGAGCCAAGTTCAAACCCAGGGAGCCAGGCCCTCATGACTGTCGGGGAGCAGGATGGAGCCATAACCGTGTGGGGAATGATGCTGCTGCAGGAAACTTACCCCCAGGATTTGGTTCTTGTGCAGGACCTGGGACAGCACAAGCTCCGGGGTCACAGTTCAAAACCCTTCCCCACATCCCTCCTGTTCTCCCCAGGAAATAGGAATTCCTTTCCCTGCCTTGCAGGCTGGCAGCAAAGATTCTAGCCTAGGACACCCCTGCCTGGCATCAATCTGAATTTCCTCATCTCTTTACCCAACCCACTGCCCAAATGGTCTCTAATCCCCTCTTCTGTTACAGTGAGTGAAAGTGAAAACAAAGGTTGCGGGAAAAGCACTAGGCAAACTGGCCAAGTGTGCTCCATGCACCAGGCAGTATCCTAAGAGTTACTCATTGGAATCTCAGGCAACCCTAGGATGTTGGTACCATCATTATTCCCATTTTCCAGAAGTGAAACTTAGGCACAGAGAGGTTAGGAATTTTCCCCAAGTCACACAGCTAATCAGTAGCCAAAAACTAAGATTTGAACTAGGCTGCTTCCTGCAGCTTTATTATTCCTACACTACCTTTCTGGAGAAGCAGCTCTCAGAAAATGTTTGGCACACACACAATTTTTAATCGTACACATTGTAAATAGTTTAAATAACAGGAGATCACATGAATGTTCCCAGCTGGGAATGTTCTCTTAGGCATGGAGGACGGTGGCAGCATGGTGTCCATGATCTCTTGGCAACACGTGGCTGAAGTTGAGCAGTACTGCTCTCCAGTGAGTGCAAGGCCACCACCGGCATCCGGCCACACAGCCTGCCTCTGTCATTTCCCTTATGGCCTGGCCGAGAAGATTTTCCTGCCCCCCGCCCCATCCCCACAAAAAACAACTGTTTCTCAGGCTTTATTTACAAGGGCCCAGCCCTAGGGCCCCCACCTTCCCAGAACCCACAAGAGGGGCCCAGCAGGACCACATGCTTGAAAGGACTCTGAGTTCAGCGACTATGGGCCATATCTGTCCAGGGAGCTGGGGACCCCCACGGAAAAGAATGGACAACACCCAAGTACTAACTGGATCTAAGTGTGTGTCTATGTGGGGGAGGAATTTAGGAGTGAGCGTCTTGCATGTGTACAGGTGGTCCAGCCACAGTGAGACTGCTGGCTTTCCTCCTAACTCTCCTAGTTCCCAGGAGCCATCAAGAAGGGTATGCATGTGTGTCCACACTCTCCAGCTGGCAGTGGTCTTGGCCTCCCTGGATGTAGGTTTCAGCTCTGACACCTGCCCTGAATTGCCCATGTTGATATCTACACACAGAATCCTCCTCTCTGCACCCCAGTGCCACTCACATTTCTATCTCTCACTCTGACCTCTCCTGTGAGCTCCAGACGCTTATTCCCAGCTTAACATGTCCAAAGAGCACTCTTGGTTCTCCCCACCCTGAACCCCATCTCCCTCTTTCCTCTCTCCAGCCCCAAGCGAGAAGTCTTCCCTGGTTTCTCTCCTTCCTCGGCAAATCCTCTCAGTTCTACCTTTAAAACAGCTCTAGGGCTTCCCTGGTGGCGCAGTGGTTGAGAATCTGCCTGCGGATGCAGGGGACACGGGTTCGTGCCCCGGTCCGGGAAGATCCCACATGCCGCGGAGCAGCTAGGCCTGTGAGCCATGGCCGCTGAGCCTGCGCGTCCGGAGCCTGTGCTCCGCAACGGGAGAGGCCACAGCAGTGAGAGGCCCGTGTACCACCAAAAAAACCACAAAAAAAACAAAAAAAAAACCCAGCTCTAGAATCTGTTTCACACCCTATGTGGCCACTACCCTGGTCCAGCCAACATCACCTCCCACCTGCATCAGCCTCCTCCCTGGGCTCCCAGCTGCCACCCTTGCCCCTAATAATCTGTTGGCCCGGAGGGCAGACAGAGAGATCTGTTTTCAAAACGTAGCCCACTCCATTAGGAGCCGCTCCAAAGAATCTTCAGTGCACCTGAAATAAAATTCCCACTTTTCTGCCGCCGCCCACTTCTCTCTCCATCCGTTGGCTCTGATTCGTCCCACTCCGGACACGCAGGCCTCCTCTCTGTTCCTCAGGCACCGCCAAGCTCCTTCCCGCCCCAGATGCTCTTCCTTCTGCCTAGAATCTCGCCGCCAATTCTTTCCAAAGGTGTCTCCTTCACCTCTTTCAGGCATGGCTTGAATGTCGCTTCCTCAGAGATGCCCCAGGCCACACTAGGCCCCCTTCTAACTTTTCTTTATAAGCCGTTCCACGGCGTATATATAACTTGGTTTATCCTCACGGTCTGTTTCCCCCACTCCGTTGTGATCTCTAGGAGATCAGGGACCTTGTCTTCTGTCTCCTTCCCCTCCGCCCCTCGCCCCCGCGCCGCCCCATTTCCCCAGCGCTCTCCACACCAGGCCTGGTACACAGCAAGCGCTCAATAAATACGTGCTAACTGAATGGACCCAAGAATCCCGCTGCCTAGCAGTAACTTTCTAAGACATGGCTGGCCTCACCCCCAGGACCTGGGAGTGTCCTCGAGCACACAGCGCGGCCGGCGGCGACCTGGCCGGGGCCGGAACCCGAGGGCAGGGTCCGGAAGGCGCGCTCGGGGGGTTGGCACGGCTCTTCGCCGAGTCTGTGGCGCAGGCGGCAGCGGTGCCAGCCCCGCCGGATCTCCGACTGCACCTGCAACGGGACAGCGGCGCTCAGAGGCAGCGCGGGGCGCGCCATTCCCTGCGCGGCCGGCAGAGGGCGCGGGCGGCGGGCCGGGGCTCTCCCTACCTCCTTGTTGATGAAGCAGTAGAGGACGCTGACCAGAAAGCCCTGCCAGAGGAGGTGCGGGGTTAAATTGGGGGCAGGGGCAGGGTTATAAACACCCCTTAATGAGCTCTGACTCCTTCCCGGCCCCAAACCACCTCGCCTGCCGCCACCCTGGTCCTACACTATCGCAAGTCACCTTCTCCCTGGCTCCCGAATCCCCCCGTTGCCCTCGCCAGTTTGCTGAGCTCTCAGGGCTGGAGGTTAAGAACAAGTGACCCCGGAGGTAGCCGGCTTGGATGTGATCACCGCTTCCCCACTTTCTTCCCCACTTGGGTAAGCTGCTTAACCCCTCTGTGACTCAGTTTCTTCCTCTGGAAAATGGAGTAATAATACAGTGGTGGTCGTGAGAATTGAGGTATTATTAATATGCAAGAAGCTCTAGTGCGTGGCACATAGTTAATCCTTTTTCTGAATTTTATCATAACTTACTACATGGTTTTATTTATTTATTTATTTAGCCACACTGTGCGGCTTGCGGGATCTTAGTTCCCCAACCAGGGATCGAACCCAGGCCCTCGTCAGTGAAGGCACGGAGTCCTAACCACTGGACCGCCAGGGAATTCCCTATTTATAAACTTTAATAAAGAATTAGTTTTATATTTATATAAGTTTATACATATTTTACATATAAATTTAAATAAATATAAAGTATATTTATAATTAAGAAAGTAATTGATATATTAATGCAAGACAATTATTTTATGTGTAATTATTAAGATATTTCTTGTCACTTTCCACTATCCTTTTAATATCTAACTCTGATCACGTCCCTCTTCCCTCCTGGCTCCCACCTCAGTCAGAGGAAAAGCCAAAGTCCTCGCTTGGCTCAAGGATCTTCCCAGGTCTCTCACCTCTGTCCTATCCCCCACTTGCTCTCACTGGCTCCCGCTGCTGAGGCATGCTGACCTTCTTCCGTCATGATGGGTACTCTCTCCCACCTCAGGGATCTTGCACTTTGCATTTCTCTTTCTGGAACATTTTCCCCAAATATCTTCCTGGCTTGTTCCCTCATCTTTGGGTCTCTGCTCCAGTGTCTTTTCAGCAAGGCCTTCCCTGACCCCCCTGTCTATAACCCCATCCTTCTTTGTGGGTTCCTCATCTCTGTTTTCTTGCTTTCTTTCCCCCCTCCTTTAGGCCCGTCTCACCATCTGACATTCTGTATATTTTACTTATCTTTAGCATCTGTCTCTCCCACTAGAGGGCAGGCACCATTTGGTTCTTGGCTGTATCCCCCTAGTAAGCCTGGAAGAGTGCTTGGTACATAGCAAGTGTTCAAGAAAGTTTTGCCGAATGTAATGAACGAACAGCCTTATGAAGTGAGACAAGTATTGTCCCCACTTTAGAGATGAGAAAACTGAGGCCCAACAAGGTAAAAAGCAGGGTGGAGGCTAGGGTAGGGCAAGCACGGGCAGGGTGGGCCTTCAACTTCGGGGAGCACTTCCTTAAAATTTGCGCTTCAGGTACTTCAGATGCCTCACCCTTGCCCTGGCCCTGAGGTGAAGGCCACAGAGCTGGGAGTGACAACCCAAATTTGCCCCCAGCCCTGGCTGGCCTCAAAGCCCTCTATCTTAACCAGGAGGCAGTACTGCTGGGGCTGCCTGGTCTCCTGTCTCCTCTCTGCTGCTTCCCCAGCCCGGGGACGGCGCTAGCTCAGTATATTGTGTAGAATGAAAGAACACAATCCTATCTTCACACCCCATTCTGTGGCTGCGCCAGAGGATGACTGTAACCCTCGTGCCCCCCTGAGTAGGAGGACCCCAAGTCAAAGGGTGTAGCTCCTGCACCCTGCTTAAGCACCTGGAAAGAACTGAGGAAGATCTCAAAGCTGAGCTTGGCCAAGCGCAGGGCACCCCGGGCCTGTTCCTCAGTCACGGGAGCAAACACCACCTCGTGGACGCCCAGCAGGGGCACCAGCGTCAGCGTGGAGCGAGCCAGCCTGGGGGTAGAGGGTGGCAGTGGTCCCGCGGCCCCGGGTCCCCCATCTTGAACCCAACCACCTTCCCCTCCGTCCCCACCGCCCTCCTTCACCTCAGTCGGTAGTCCGGGCAGCGCATCTGTTGCGTCCTCAGCTTTGACGCGAGGATGCCAAGGATGCGGATAAAGATGAGAAAATTAATCTGCGGGGGAAGAGAGAGAGAGAGACTGAGCCAGTTCCCCCCCTCTCAGCCCTACCCCCCACCGCCCCGGCTTCTCAGGATAGGAAATCCCTGACACCAGCCTGAAAGAGGTGGGGCCGGCCGTACCAAGATGGTTAGCAGGATAGGGGTCCTTATAATCCACCAAATGCCCTTGATATCGTTCCGCTCCCAGCACCTGGAGGAGGGTGAGTAGAGCTAAGGGACAGAAAACCGTAGGCTCGCCGAATTAAGCACTTAAACTCACAAGGCCCCGCCCACCTTCCTTAACGCCACACCCACATTTCCTTAAAGCCCCGCCCGCTACTAGTTAGGCCCAGCCCTCATCCCTCCCTTTCCCGTAGTCCTGCAACCCAACTTTCTAAGCGACCTGTTCCTTTAGACCCCACCCAGGTCCCTAGGTGCAATTAGAACCTCCCCACGTTTCCATCGCACCCCTCCCGCCTCCCTCAAAGCTCCGCCCACCTCCCAAGCCCCGCCCCAGACCCGCGACTCACTGCGTGTTCTCGTACAGGTACCTGACGATCACCCAAGGAATGACGAAAAGCGCGGGGACCCCTGTGCAGACCCAGCCCCCGCCCCCCACCCCGCCGCAGCTGTCAGAGCGCGCACGGGCCCCGCCAGGCCCAAGACCCGAGGAATTCCCCCGCCGGCAAGGGGAGGCAGAAGCCTGGAGAGGAGAGGAGACCTCCTGAGGTAGACCAGCAGGGTAGCTGGGGGGAGGGGAGGCGCGCTGGGCTGGGCAGGGGACAGGGTCGGGGCTCACCCCAGCCGAGGAGCATGTAGCAGCGGAAGTGACCCTCCTCGGAGCCTCCCACAAGCACCAGGAGGCTGTGCAGGTAGATGCCCTCCACCAGCAGCCACGTGTAGTTGGCACCCACGCAGTACTGGGTCAAGATCTGGGCCGTGCGACAGGCAGCTAGGGCCTAGTGGGCGGCCAGACAAGAGGAAGCGGCAGTCAGGGCCCCCTCCACCCCCATCTCTTGTCGTCTCTTGACATCAAATGTTCTCCTCTCATTCTATATCACCAAAGGATGATATAGAATTGGTTTCTCTCGCCCTATTCTCTTTCCCTATATGAACTCTCCCACTCTAACCTCTTTAACAATTGGTGTCCTACATCTTGCTATCAGAGTTCCCCCCAGATCCCCCCAAATATGGCCTCTCCCACCCCATCTCCTTCTAAGAATTCCACTCAACTACTCCACCTCTCAAAAGGTTTCTCTCATGTCCCACCAGCATATGGACTCTCCCACCCCTTGGCTTTTTAACAATTGGTATGGCCCAACTTAATAGGTTTTCTCCCCGCTGTCCCTAGACTTGAGTCTCCCACCTTGTCTCCCAGGAACAAATTGGTATCTACCAAATCCCCCCACTAGCCAGTTTCTCCCACCCTGCCACCGTCTCACCTCTAGCAGGGGATTCTTTCATTGGTGCGAAAGTCCAAGGATGGGTGAGATACTGAGAGAACGGAATGGAAAATTCCAATAGAGGAGGTGATGGGGTGGGAGAGTTCAATGATGGGGGAGGCCGAGTTGTGAGGGTCCCTCTCCATTTGTGTTGGAAGGGTCAAGAGAGATTAACTGTCGATAGGGTAGGAGGTAGTAAATGGAATGGGAACCCTCTGGCCTCACCAGAGGAGAGAGAATCCCAATTTGAGAAAGCGAGAGAGGGTGCTCACCGGGTTCCACAGCATAGGAGCCTGATCCGCTGGGTAGGGGCCGTGTGGAGGAAGCAGACGGTCTCGGGTGAGGATGGCTGCTGCCCGCAGCATGAAAGACGTGAACAGGTTGATGTGGATGTAGTTGCGAGTGCAGCGCAGCCGCCTGGGGGATTTGTTTTGTTTTGTTTTGTTTTGCGGTACGCGGGCCTCTCACAGTTGTGGCCTCTCCCGTTGCGGAGCACAGGCTCCGCACGCGCAGGCCCAGCGGCCATGGCTCACGGGCCCAGCCGCTCCGCGGCACGTGGGATCTTCCCGGACCGGGGCACGAACCCGTGTCCCCTGCATCGGCAGGCGGACTCTCAACCACTGCGCCACCAGGGAGGCCCCGCCTGGGGGATTTGGAAAGCAGTCTGGGGACCTGTCCTTGGCCACACAGAGTCCCTTAAACTACCCCCCAGCCCATCCCACATAACCACCATTGAATGCTTGTTTCCGGTGGAGCCTGAGTACCCTATCTTACTGGGAAAACTGAAGCCCAGTCTCTGCTGCCTCCGCTCAGGGCTGGGGGTCCCACCTGAAGAAACTCAAGATGAGCAAGGCGAGCAGCAGTGTGGCAAGGGACAGGGAGTAGCCCACGGTGTACACAACCTGCAGCCGCTCCAAGCTCAGCCTTTGGTCCTGGGGGTGGGGCAAGAGGACACAGAAGTAGAGCTCAGTTCTTCCCCTAGGGCCATAAAGGTGCTGGAGAGATATCTGCTCTTTGTTCCTACCCCACACCCCAGTGTTCTTTTGGGGATCCACCTACCATTGTCTGAGTGGGGCACTCCGCCCCTCAGCTCCAAGGCTGGGCATGTGACCAGCCAAAGCATTCTATCTAACACTACACCACACACACACACACACACACACACACACACACACACACACACACACCGATTAGTCGAAAGCAGTTATATGACCCAAATCAGGCCAATGACAGTCAGTCCTGGGACATAAAATTAGAGCTATTGAGAAAAAAGCTCAGTCTTCCTACACTGTTGCTTGGTAGGTGGAATGTGAGCCTGATGCCAGCGGGAGCTACCTTTTCCACCCCACAGAAAAGAGGACACCATCATACAGAAAAACAGAGGAATAATATGGTGAGATTCCCAACCACATCATTTTAGCACCCAGATCCAGCTGTGCCTGAAGCTGTAGCCTTATACCTTTCAATCACAGACGCCAATATATTCTTTTTCTTTCTCCTTCAAACAAGGAACTGAATTTCTATCACTTGGAACCCAGAGTCCTGAACAGTACAAGGGGTTTGAGGCTCTGTCTGAGGCTGCTTTCTGCCTATGTCTGGACATCCTACCCTGAATCCCTCAACTCTTCGTACCTGAAAAACCCCATTCTTCTCTGGGTTCTCACACTGAGAATGGTCTCTCCAAGGTCCCCATTGGCCATCACTGCCACAATGGCGGAGGACAAAGCCTGCAGCCACTGTGGGGAAACAAGGGAGGGGATCAGAGGCACAGAGATGGAGGCAGAAAGACAAATTGTGAGATGAAGGCAGAGAGAGATCTAGTGATATGATGATGATAAACCCTTATGTAGCATTTTACACGTATCAATTAATTTAATATTCATAGCAAGCCTGTGAACTTGGTACTATCATAAACATCATTTTACAAACGAGGAAAGTGAGGCGTAAAGAAATTAAATAAACTACCCTAGGTCACACAGCTAGTTAGGCAAGGAAGACCAAGATATGCAGAAACAGACTCATGAAAAGGAGAGAAAATAAGAACCTGGTGGTCCTCAGACAGATACAGAGACAGAGAAGGGGCATTATGTGGTGACCCAGCCAGGGGTGGACAGACAGGAGACACCCAGCCAGACAAAGAGGAGCAGGATTGCTGCGGGGCAGTGGTGTCTGGGGCCAGGGTTAGAAGAGAGCTGTTTGTGTCAGGGGAGGGCCCGGTGTCCACGAGGCAGCTCACCGTGGCGGTTCCAGGGCAGGTACCAGGGGCAGGACGCACGGGCAGTGGCATTGGGTGCAGTGTGGTCCCAGCAGACGTACATATCAAAGGACCCGTTACAGGCGAGGCCTGGGGTGGGCGTGGGGGCCAGATGTCGGGTGGACCTTCTGTATCTCTCGCCCAATGATTCTCCGCCTTCCACACACAAGCCCTGCCCCAGCCCCGCCCACCTGGAGTGATCGGGTCCCTGCTCCGTCACAGCTCCTCCCCTCAGACCCCAAGGCCCCGCCCACCTCCCGAGCCCCGCTCTGGGCTCCTCCCACCAAGCAAGTTCCCGCCGCAGATGCTTCCCACTCTGCAAGGCCCTCCCTAGGCTCCACCCCAAACTCCCTCTTGGCGGTCCACTTTAGGTCCCACCCACCTAGTGTAGGCCCCGCCCAAGACCCCTCCCCTTTCAAGGTTCATCTCAGGCCTCTCCCACGCAGCCCACATTTAACACAGACTTCTCTCTCAGGCCCCGCGGGTCAGTCCTAGGCCGGCCTCAAGCCCACCCCTCTCAGCCGCAGCCCTTCTCTTGCCCCCAGATCTCCACCCCTGTCACACCTGCTGGGGGCGCCGCAGCCTCCAGTGTCGCCTGGCACTCCCTGCGGTACCGTTCCCAACGCTGGTACAGCTCTCCCGCCGTGTGCCCCTCAGAGCCTGCCTACAAAAAGAGAGAAGGGAGGACCCCCCCAACCCCGCCCCGCGCTGACCCCTGCTCCCAGGCAGCGTGGTTCCTGAGGGTCAGAAACACTCTAGAGGGACTTGGAGGAGCTGTCCTGTTTTGCTCAGGAGTCTTGGGTGGCTTAGAAACCTCTTCTTAGTCTTGAGGGATGCCTAGAAACCACCAGGGGAGTGGCTGTGGGGAACTGAAAACCTTCAGGAAATTTACGGGAAGGAGGCGGGGAGGTCTTAAAACAATCTTCCCAGTGGGATAAGCCTTAAAAGCCGGCCCCAGACATCCCGCCAAGCCTTGAGCTCCTTAGCTCCTCGGGTTCTCACCTCCGCCCTCCGGAGCAGCGGCTCCCACAGCGAGAGCAGCAGTGGCAGCCCCCAGGGTGGACAGCTCGGCATCGTGTGGGAGGCAGGGCATGGGGGGCGAAGGGTCCGGTCACGCAAGGGCAGCCGGCTCTGGGGGTCCGAGGGCAGAATCGGGAGCCGCCGCCCTCCTCCCCCAGCCCCAGCGCCACCCCGCAGAGGGATTCAGGTACCCGGAGGCAGAGCCCCCCTCCCCCAAGAGCGGTGATTTGGGGCCGGGGGGCGGGGAGTGGTGAGGAGTGGGCGGAGACCGAGATCCAACACCTGATTCCCGGGCCCGCCCCCGGCTGTTGCCGGGGCAGCGGCTGTAGAAGGGGGGTGTTTGCTGAGAGTGCGGTTGCCTTAGAGCCGCGCTGGGCAAAAGAGCCAGTGTCACCCGGAGTATGGACCTAGAGACTCCGGGGAACCTGGGCACCGCCTTGGAGAGGAGGGCACGGAGCTTGAAATGACTCTTGAAGTTCCCACTCTCCCAAAGGGTTTTCAAATCGACCGTATCAAACTTTCCCTACTGTGGATAAAACCCAGGGTCAGCGGGACAATCCTCTCCTAGGGACCAGAGAGGCATCAGACCCTCTTAGGTCTGCAGGGGTCCAGACGCCTGGAAATCGGTCTAACCCCCAACACCCCACCCCCGGCACCATGTAGGGAAAGGGGAAAGGAAGGAGGATCTCGGTTGGAGCCCCAGAAAGACACAGAGTCACAGAGGCATGAGACAGATACAGAGACTGAGAGACAGAGACAGACAGGATGAGACGCACGGCAAGAGACCAGAAACCAAAAGGCAGAGGAAGACAGAGACAAAAATGTGGGCTAGGCGACAAAGAGGAGATAGAGACGCAGAGAGAGATACAGAGAATGGGAGAAAGAGGCAGAGATACAGAGCTGTCTAGAGGCTAAACAGAGATTGTGAGACGTGGAGACATAGATGCTGAGAGACAGACAGAAGGAGGATATAGACTGTGGGCACAGAGAGGCAGAGCGGCAAAGGCGCGGGCTAAGACATGCAGAAAGAGGGTCCCAGAGACTTGAGGGGGACGTGGGGCAAGGGGAACGGACTGGGATGGGGGGAGCCCTCACCTGTCCCCAGCCCTCCTCTCGATCACTTGCTTCTGACGCTGCTGCCTCCACTGCCTCGCCTGGGCTCTGGAAGAGGTGACAGCCCCGGGGTGGTGGGAGGGGGCGGGGCCAGGGCGGGCCAAGGAACAGGAAGGGGGGAGCTCGGGGCAGAGACCCAGCACAGGGGGCCAGTTGCGTGTGAGTGTCACAGCCCCTCAGGGTCACGTGGGAGAGCAGTCACTGTCATCATCCTGAGGCCCCCCCCCAGGATGCACAGCCTCTCACACCGTCCCACCCGTCCCACTCAGCCCCTGCACACGGAGTCTCAGTCACACACGGCGTCACGCACAATCCCATGCCCCCAGCCGCAGGGAGGCACGACACAGAATCTCACACACTGTTCCTCACAGAACACGTTCTTCGTGTTCATTCACAGCCCTACAATCCAGAGTCACACCCAGAGACCCAAAGTCTCCCCCCGACAGGCTGACAGTCATTCGCAGTGACACAGCCACGTACCTGGGGCGTGGACTCCTCCGCTCACACGGAAACGCAATCACAGCTTCCCACAGTCCCAACGATACAGTGTCCGTCACACACACATTCACACCATCACTAGGTCACATCACAAACACTGTCTGTCTCCCCCCACTGGCCTGTGTGCCCCATGAGGACAGAGCCAGGGCGTCTCAGTCACCACTGGGTCCCCAGCCATCACTCAGCACGGGTTGGGGCATAGAGCAGAGGCTCGAAGAATGATGGTCGACGAAATAAAGGCAGACAGTTATATGGTTCCTCACGCAGTCATACAATCCTCTAATGATGCGATCTGAAGGTAACACACAATGTTACACAACTCCACCCATGAACACGCTCACACATCGAGTCACACACTTCACCTAATCACCTACAGAGTCACCTACAGAGTCACCTACAGAGTCCACAGTCATATTCCAACAACACACATTCCCCAAGTGTCACTAAGGCACACGCTCGTGAGCTCCCGCTGTCACGTTGTCACACTGTCCTCCTCAGCCACACCCAGCGCTAAGGTCATACAAACATACAACTCTCCATCACGGCCTCACCCGCACTCACAAGTCACATACAGTCACCCACAGTCACACATTTTCCACAGGGTCACACATCCTCATCCCGTGATCACACACGAACCCATAGCCTCACGTGATCTCCTGGTCCCAGTCACCACTGAATCGCACGCCCCCTCACGACCTCCACTTTCAGTCTCTTCCTTTGCTCTGAAATGCGGAGAATATTTGGCTTAGAAACTGCATCTGGCTCTCAGCACTCTCTTCCCCCTTTAATACAAATCACCGATCCCTGCACGTTAATCATACGAGTAACATTCAGGAACACACACTCCCTGAGGAGCTGTGAGAGAAATGGGTGAGTCTGCCCATTTTGCAGAGGAGCAACTGAGGCCCAGAGGCCCCGGGAGGGGCAGGGCGTAAGGGTGGCGTGAGATCCAGCACCAGAGGCTAAACGGAGAGCAGTCGGGGGGAGGGGGGTTGACGTGGGGTGGGTCCTGGCTTCCCGACCTCCAGCTGGCCTCCCTGCTCTCTGCCCCACATTCCTGGCGCCCTCTGGGTCCTGGGAAAGGCTCGGTTCTTGAAGTGGAGAGGGGAGGGGTCTGAGATTGCCCGGCACCTTGGGAAGACGCTGGGGTTGGGAGGGAGTCTCTTCTTGGCCTCCAGAGGGCCTGGGGGTCACTTGCTAGGGATGGGAAGGTGGGGGGAGGCTGCAAAGTGGGAGGAGAGAGGCTGGGGGTGGGAGGGGGAAGCAGGGGAGAGGAACTGAGGTGGTGAGAGAGACAGGAAAAGAAACCAAGGAGCAAGAAAAACCAGACAGGCAGAGAAAGGCAGAGACAGGAAGAGGCAGAGATGACAGAGACCAAGAGAGACAGATAGTGAGAAAGAAATAGAAAAGGACAGAAAGTAGAGAGAGAGAGTGAGAGAAAACAAAACAGGACAGGGGAGAGAAAACAGGGACCAAGAGAGAGAGAAAGACAGCGAGAGAATTGATGCAAATTGGGAGATGGAGATGGGGAGGGGTGGAGGGAGAGAGAGCCTGAAAGACGGGGGGCCCTGAGGAGAGATTACCAAGGCAGGAGCCGGGAGATGAGCAGCCGGCTCAGAGCCCCTCGCCCCTCCCTCATCAAGTCCCTCTGGGAAAACACAGGGCAGAACAGAGCACTGGATGTGGGGGGGGGGGTGCGTGAAGGACAGGAGGAGTGATGCCTGGGTCCCCGACTGGACCCCTGCCCATCTCAGCCCTCCTGAGGGCTTTTACAGTCTCCCAGGGTCTGGGGAGGAGACACCAGGGCCACGGGGGGGGCCAGAGGGGCCCTCCGCCATCCCCACGCTCAGCGCTTCAGGCAACTGCAGGCAGAGAAGCAGCCCTGCCCTCTCCCCCGTTCTTCTTCTCTCTCTATCATCCATCTCTCTCCACGCCATCTTCTCTCTCCTCGCTCTGAGTCTCTCCTTTCTCCTCTCCTCCAAGCCCTCATTCAGTTTTGTCTGTCTTCCGCTCTCGTTGGCTAGACTGTCTTTTCTCTTCCCTCCAGGTTTCCTTTTGCGCCCTCCTCATTTCTCTCGCTCACTCCATTCTCCAGGTCAGTCTCTTCTCGCCTGTCTTGAAGCTTTCTCCTTTCTCAACCCTCGTTTCCCATCTCCTCTCAGGGTGTCTGTTTTTCTCTCTCCATGTCCCCTGGTCCAGGGTCTCCAGGCTGTTGTTCCCTCCACCCCAGGCCTGACCAGGCACTGCTCCCCCCACCTCAGGGTGCAGTGGTGGGGAGGAAGCTGGGAGACCTGTGCCTCCCCCTATGGGGCTGCCCGGCCAAGAAGAGCCTGCGGGGAGCAGGCAGGGGCCTGGAGTGCCGGCAGATGGTGCAGGAGAAATGAGGCAGAGAGAGATGGGGAGAGGGGGGCCCCATAGGGACTGAGGACAGAAATGGGAGGCCAAAATGGCCCCCTGGGGACTGCGGAGAGACAGGCCTGAAAGACAGAAACCCAGACACACACACACACACTCACACACACACACACAGGATCCAGAGAAAGACAGGAGCCCAGAGACAGAGATCCAGAGATGGGGGCCTAAGAGACCAACACAAAAAACATGGGACTCAAGAGAGAGACAGAGACAAAGAAGGACATGAGACCCAGAGAGACAGAGACAAGACCTGAAGAGAGACCGAGACATAGAGACATAATACCAAGAGAGACACAGAGACGTGGAGAAATGGGATGGGAACCCAACGAGAGAGAGAGAGAGAGTAAAAGGACAGAGAAAGAGACTCAGAGAGAGGAGACCTGAGAGACAGAGACCCAGAGACAGGTATCAGAGAGATAATCAGAGACAGAGATGAAGAAACGGTCCAGAGAGACAGAGAGACTTGGAACACAGATAAATGAGGATGGGGATAAACTCTCAAAGACAATCAGATAGAGACGAGACAGAGATAAGCCTGCCTCCCCTCACTCTCTTCCAGGAGCGGGGGTGCTTCCTCTGACCCTGCCTCTCTCCCCCTCACTGCCCCCCACCCTCCTGCAGCACATCCTGTCTCCATAGCAACCTTCCCAGATCCTGAGGGCAAATATTGTCCTGGGCAGAAGCAGCCTGGCTGTGTTGACATAATCTCTTGCTGGTGGGCTGAGGGCTCCAGGGAACCAAGAGGCCAGGATGGGAGGGCAGGACAGCAGGGGGGCTCTCCGCTGGGGCTCCCAAAGACAGCTCCCACCTGCCACCACCTCCAGATCAAGGTGCAGTGCTCCCTGCCCTGGGAAGAGCCTCTGAGACATTCACACCTGGAGCCCTGGCTGCCCCCTGGTGGTGGTGGTGGGCCATCCCTCAAGCCCATTTTCTAGCATCACGGAGAGCAGGCTGGCATTTTCCTCCTGGTTTGGACTTATTTTATTTTGTTTTATTATATATATATATATATATATATTTGCGGTTCGCGGGCCTCTCACTGCTGTGGTCTCTCCTGCCGCGGAGCACAGGCTCCGGACACGCAGGCTCAGTGGCCACGGCTCACGGGCCCAGCCGCTCCGCGGCACGTGGGATCCTCCCGGACCGGGGCACGAACCCGTGTCCCCTGCATCGGCAGGCGGACTCTCAACCGCTGCACCACCAGGGAAGCTCTATATTATATTATTTAATTTTATTATTTAATTTTATTTTTTGGTCGCACCACACGACTTGTGGGATCTTTGCTCTCCGACCAGGGATCGAACCCGTGCCCTCGGCAGTGAAAGCATGGAGTCTTGACCACTGGACCACCAGGGAAGTCTCCTTTCCTGGTTTTTAGAATCTGGCTCCTCCTCCCTCTCCTCCCAGCCCTCCTCTGATCCAGGACCCTTCTCTCCCTGTTCTGCTGCCCCAGTCGTTTCCCTCTCCTTTCCATCCATCCCCCAACCTCCCCAGAGCAGCCAGGCAGTGAGAGTGGGTCCTGCTAAAGCACAAACCTGTCCCTGTCCCTCTCCTGCTCAGAACTTGCCATGGCTCCCCAGTGCCTTCAAGAGAAAGCTCAGGCTCTTCTCACAGCCTCCCAGGCCTTTGCTGAGCTCTCCAGCCTTCTCTCCATCACCTCCCAACTCTTCAAACCCTTTCCAGTCCCCCAATCTCGGTTCCAGCAGTTTTTTCTGCCTCAGATACCTCCACACAATTATGGTCCAGTCTTCCAAGCCCACCTCAAAATTAGCTCAGTCACTCAACAAATAATGATTTCCTCTCCTGGACCATGAGCTCTGCGGGGGCAGGGCTGGGGCTGTCTCAGTCACTACTGGGTCCCCAGCATCACCCAACACAGGTTCGGCACAGAGCTGGATTCAATGTACTTTATTGGGTACTTGTTATGTATCAGGCCCTGGGCTTGGTGATGTCGGGGGCCTGGATGGCCAAGATAGCCCTTGCCCTGCCCTCATGGAGCTCCCAGCCCAGGTATAGACTTAGGGAGACAGACTAATGGGAGGAGAAGTAGAAAGAGAAACACAAAGAAAGAAAGAGTCAGAAAGACAGAGGAAAGGGACTTCCCTGGTAGTCCAGTGGTTAAGACTCCATACTTCCACTGCAGGGGCTATGGGCTCGATCCCTGTTCGGGGAACTAAGACCCTGCATGCCATGCGGCATGGTCAAAAAAAAAAAAAAAAAAGAGGCTGAGAAAAAAACAGAGTCCAAAATCAGGCTAATTAATAATAATTAATTATTATGAGACTTCATCCTCATAACAGACCTGTAGCAGAGGTATTTTCATTTCCATTTTCCAGAAGAAGAAACTGAGGCTCAGAGAGGGGCAGTAACTTGCTCCAGGTGACGTAGCTCATAAGTGATGCATCAAGGACCCAATTTCCAGACAGAGACATAAAGAGAGACAGAGATGAGGGAGAAAAGCAGCTGGAAACCTAGAAGAGAGAGAAGGAAACCTAGAGGCAGAGAGAAAAGACAAAGCATGACAGTGAGCCTTGCTCCCACCCCACTCCCGTCACCCGGGCTTTTAACATCTCCCTGAGAAAAGCACTTGTAATAAACTAGCTCCATTAGCCTTACCCAAAAGCCACTGTGCCGAGCAGCACTTGACAGGCATGAGATCACTGAACCTGCTCTTCTCCCCTGAGAAGTGGGTGCTGGGATGACTCCCATTTGGCAGAGAAGGAAAAGCCAAGCTATTGGGCCAAGGTCACTGTGCGCACACAGAGCAAGGACTGACTCATCGCTGTGTGTCACCTGCCCCAACAACCCACCAGCCTAAACTCCTCCCCCTGTGGTTCCTTCATTCACAACTTGGTTGCACTTCTCACCCCCAACACACAGAGCCTTCAGGATCTGAACTCCCTTGGGCTCCCACAGGCCTCTGGGGACACTCCGGTAACAGCCCTTAGCACATTGCAGCCTGCTGAACACCGTTCTGTATGTAGGAGTCTGATTTCCCCTCTCCTAGAATTGGAGCTCAGGGAGGTGGAGGGTGAGAGAAATGGGAGTTTGGGAAGCAGGAAATCTGAGTTCCTGCATTGTTTCTATCAGTAACACAGTTAGCTGTGATCATAGAAGGATAATGGCCCGCGTCTATTTCGGTCACCCCTTGGAACCCGTTATTGATCTTATATAGTAGGTTTCACTGAGAAATGAATAGGGTTTGCTGTCATTTATGTGTGACTACTGTGTGCCAGGCACTGCTCTCATGTGTAATTTACATAGGTGGCCTCACTAGGGCTCATGGAGGATACAGTGACAAACCGCCAACATCTGCCCACAATCTTCGAGGTCCTGCAAGATCTGCAGGCCCATTACCTCCCTGACCTCATCTACCTCCTGCTCTCCTCTTCCTCCACAGCTCCATCCTCACCGGTCTTCTTGTTGCCCCAGGAATATGCCAAACTCATACTTACCTCTGGACCTTTGCACTTACTCTTCCCTCTGCGTGGAAAGCTACTTCCTGCCCCTCCCACCCCCGCCTTGTGTGACTGCTTCCTTCTTGTCATTTACATCTCAGCTGAAATGTCACTTCCTCAGAAAGACTTTCGCTGGCCCCACTCTCTCTAAATTAACCTCACCCTCCCTTCCCTGACCATATCACTCTATCTTATCTCTGTAATGCCAGGAGCTGAAATTATCTTAAGAGCTCTGTGCCTGTTTCTTTATCTGTAAAATGGTGATGAAAATAGGATTTGCGATGAAGATAACTGAGTGCTTGACACATAGTAAGTGCTCAATAAATGTTAGCTATTACTATTTACTTGTTTTCTGTATTGCGGTTTACTTCCTCCGCAAGCTGAGCAGTCCTCGAGGGCAAACTCTGGGGCTGACTTGCTTTTCACTGAAACTCCAGCACTTAGAACAGAGCTTGGCACATAATAGGCACTCAGTAAACATTTTATTTATTTATTTATTTTTTATTTTTGTCTGCGTTGGGTCTTCGTTGCTGCGCGCGGGCTTTCTCTAGCTGAGGAGAGCGGGGGCTACTCTTCGTTGCGGCGCGAGGGCTTCTCATGGCGGTAGCTTCTTTTGTTGCGAGGCTCTAGGTGTGTGGGCTTCAGTAGTTGTGGCATGCAGGCTCAGTAGTTGTGGCTCGCAGTCTCTAGAGCACAGGCTCAGTACTTGTGGCACGCTGGCTTAGCTGCTCCATGGCATGTGGGATCTTCTCGGACCAGGGATCGAACACGTGACCCCTGCATTGGCAGGTGGATTCTCAATCACTGCGCCACCAGGAAAGTCCCAAAATTTTCAAATGAATGAAAGAAGTAGGCACTATATGACCCCCCATTTTCCAGATGTGGAAACTGAGGCTCAAGGTCAGAGTCAGAAACTGTGGAGTCAGGATTCAAACCCAGGCCAATTTGGTTCCCAAGATCTGGGCTTCCAAGTCCTGCTTGTGTCCAGAGGCAAATCTCTTCTGCTTTGGGCTCACTTCCCACCGCTATAAAGCATGTTCTGGATCATTTCTAGGTGCTGACCCTCAATGGAGACTTGGAGAAAGTGGTCCAGTATTCTTTAAGTCCATTGTCAGCTTTTCTACCCTCCCCTCTCCCCCCAACTTCGCAGCCGCCTCCGACTGACACCGCCAGCCATCCAGGCATCACAGCTGGGCCTTTGTCAAAACCCGGACTGGAATAAGGTTGTGGGAGATGAACGCTGTAGGGGAGGAGCTAAGGGCCTGGGGCGGCCAATAGGAAAGTGGAAGGAAAGGTTAGGGCGGGACTAACAGGCTTGGGGGTAGTGGTATAAACTTAAGGGGCGGAGCCAATCCTATCAGGAGGCCGAGTCAAGGGCTCTGGGCCAAGCACCATCGCCCTGAGATGCTTAGGGGGCGAGGCCAAAAGCTCTGGGAGCGGGAATAGAACTTTAACTCCCCCCTCAGGATTCTGGGGGTGGAGCTAAGAGCCCTGGGGGCGGGCGTAGATAGAATAAACAAGAGTTCTAAGAAATGAGCTAGAATAAGAGTTCCAGGGCGGAGCTAGTGGATATCTAGCGGATTTGATACTCTAGGGTCAGGCTCTAGTCTTGCAAGGTGGCTTCTCGAAAATCCAGTAAAAGATTAGGGAGGTTTGCGGGGTGTGGGGTGTCTTCTTCCACCCTATCTTCCTCTAAGAGCCGGGGGCTATGCTTCGGGCTGAAAAGCAGAGAAGGCCCTGCCCCTTCCAAACCTTCTGCACCCCTATTGGCGGAGGGGGCCTGCGCGACAGGCTCTCATTGGTCCTGAACAGGCGGGGGTGTCTAGAGAGAATACGCGCCTGTTGTGGGCGGGACCAGACAGTACCGAGGGGGATCTCGGGTCAGCCAATCCCGGCCCGAAGATTGTGTTGGGGGGCCTGGCAGGGGGTGTCCCGACACCCCCCTTTCTGGGCATCCTGGGGGATGACCCCGGTGCCAGGTCCGGCGTCGGCCGCCTGATGCCGGGCAGGCCGAGCCGGGGATGCTGGAACGAAGGGCGTTGCTATGGCAACGGGAGGCAGGGCCTGTGGGGGGAGCCCAGGCCCGAGCTGGGGCCGGGGGGGCTGGCGGTGGCTGTGGCGGGGCGATGGCGGAGCGCGGCCCGGCCTTCTGCGGCCTCTACGACACGTCCTCCCTGCTTCAATACTGCAACGGTGAGACCCCTCCTCAGTTCCGACCCTGGCCCCGCCCAGGGCTGGACCTATCTCCTCCTGCCCCAACCTCCTCCTTCCAAGTCCCCATCCTGGCCCCTTGCTGAAGATCCCCCTTTCTCCCCTAGCAGGACCCTGACCCCAGAGCAAGCTCCCTGATCCCCAAAGCCCTGATCCCAGTCTCCCACCCTCTTCAACCCTCCCCTTTTTCGGAGGTGGCTGAACTGAGAGACAGGAGCAGAACCTCAGGAGCTTGGGGCAGAAGCGGGGGAGGCCTGGAGCTCTGGAACCCTGCCTTCCCTATCCCCTCTCAATCCTCTGGGACCCTCCCCCTTCTCCCTAGCAGAGGGACAGATTAGGGGGAGAGTGGGATTTGGTGTTGGCTTGTGGGCTGGATGTGGGACTGGGTAGGATGACCCGAGGACTTTGCTTCGACTGTACCCCCCAAATCCTCAGGCCCCGCCCCTCCCACCCATTAGGACTCATCCCTTCTCCCTAGACAAATGGGTACGATACAAGAAGGGTCGCCGTGGGTGTCAGGCCCAGATGAGGGAAGCTGGAGGCATGGGGGAGGAGGGAGGGATGGGAGAAGTGGGAAGTGGGGGCTGGTTTCTGGGCAAAAGTGCTGAAGGTGGGGGAATGGTCGGGAGGGAGCAGAGGACTTGAGTCATGGTGGGTGGGGGGTGGGCAGGCCAAGGCCTCAGAATGCAGCTGGCTCTCTGGATGGGGGTTGAAGGGCCAAGGTGAAAGCCCCCCCATTTCACTCAGGGGCCCTGAGAAGGAGCTATCTTCCATTTGGAGGCTCACTCCCCTGGGCACACACCCCAGTGTCAGGGACCACTGGAGTTGGCAGAGCTCCAGAATGCTTAGCTTGTCTCCTCTGCCCCTCTAAGAGGCAGGCTGACTGGGTGCCTAAGCCTGGGGTCAAGTACCTGTTTGCTGCTGAAAGGCTGTGTGTCCATGCACAAGCAGCTCCACCTCTCTGGGTCTCAGTCCCCTTCCACCTTCCTGCCTCCTCAAATGGGTATAATACTACAGCTGCTAGAGTTGCTGGGAGCACTGGGTAGCATAATAACAGTTAATTATATTCTGGATTTACTGAGCACATAACCAGAGCCAGGTGAGGTGCTAAGTGTTTTGCCACGTGTAAGCTCCCTATAACAGATCTCATTTGGGGGGGTAGTATTATTAATGGTAGGTAAGAGGGGTCTTGGCACAAGGAGGTGACCAGGCCCTCCTGCACCTCGCCTATTGGCTGTTTGACCTTTGGTGATCTCTGCACACTCCCCAACCGCCGTCCTTAGTTTCCTCTTTTGCAAAACGTTTCGCCAACGGGGCCCTGAGATTCCTCCTCTTACGAGTTCCAAGTCCCGACAGCTCTCTCCCTCAGACCTCGGGAGGCCCCCACCTTCCAATGCAGGTCCAGGCACCCGACCAGAGAGGAGCTGGGTGGGGGGCAGGGCGGGCGAGGCCAGGCAGGCGATTGGGCTGCGGAGGTCGGGGGGGAGGGAGTGAAGGGATAGACGGCTGCACTGCGGAGACCAGCGGACGGGCGGGGCGGCCTACGGACAGGGATGGCAGGTGCTACTTCCACGCCCGGTTCCTGTTAATGGTACCACCCTCACTTCTACCGGACTGGGAGCCAGGGCTTTCTTGGTTGTTGCCAGCAATGAGTCTGGGTATGAGTGGTCTGGGGGGGAGGGGGGAGGGGAGACCACCTTGGTCCTCTGTCCCTCCCACTTCGGGAAAAATGGGCGGGGTGGGGGGCCCCCCCGCGGGAGATGGCGGAGTTATTCCTTTGCACCCATGGCCTAGAGGGGAGAGGGAGAGCCGAATCAGGGGCATGGGGTACATAAGCCAAATAAAGGAGGGGAATAGAGGGGAAAAGCTCGGGTCGGGGAAGAGAGCTTGGGTGTCAGATCGCCGCGGGTATCTCCCTTCCGTGGGTCTCGGGTCTTGGATGCGCTGCCTGCAACTCCCAAATCTGCCGTCAGGGGCCGCAGAAACTCTGTCCTTGCAGCAGGCTCGTGTGTCGAACCCCTTGGTGAGGAGGGAATGCGAAGGCGAGGGACCAGGCACGACCTTTTTGGCTTGGAAAGTCTTAGAAACAGAGAGGGAACGTTAGTACCCGCGACAAAATCTTGATATTCGTCAGAGAATATTGGGAATCAATTCTAGAATGTTGGTGTCACTAGGGAAAACTAGGTGTCATCCTTAAAATGTTGATGTGACTCATACGTATTTAGCATCTTAGTCATAGACTCTTAAAACCAGAGTCGAGAGGCTCTTGATTCGTAGACTCTTAGAAGGTTAGAGAGGAAGGGACTTCCCTAAGGTCACGCCTCCAGGGCGCTGCAGCAGAGAGGAGTGTGCGGACAAGGGCTGAGAGCTGTGGGGATTTCCTTCCCCTTTTCTTGGCCCACATCCAAGCGTCCCAGCCCCAGGTTACTGGAGAGGAAGGGGGCGTGGCTGGCCCCAGGCTCAGACCAGGGCAGGCTGGAGGGACATCTCACCTCCGGCGTTGTAGCTCCTGGGTGGCCCCCCGCAGCGAGCGCTCCCTTGCCTTCCAGATGACAATTTGTCGGGCACGAGCGGGATGGAGGTGGACGACCGCGTGTCGGCGCTGGAGCAGCGGCTGCAGCTGCAGGAAGACGAGCTGGCGGTCCTAAAGGCCGCGCTGGCTGACGCGCTGCGTCGCCTGCGGGCATGCGAGGAGCAAGGCGCTGCTCTGCGCGCGCGGGGCACCCCCAAGGGCCGGGCGCCTCCGCGCCTAGGCACCACAGCCTCGGGTATCTTCACTAAACTGGAGGGGTGAGACGGGAGGGACTGGGGCCAGGACCTCACACTCACCCCCTTCTGTCCTCCAACTTCATGCCTCTAGTGTGTCAGCTCTTGAAAGGCCTTCCCACCAGGACGCCCCTCAATGGCTCGGGACCCCCGCGGCGCGTGGGCGGCTATGCCACGTCCCCATCCTCCCCCAAAAAGGAGACGACCTCCGGGCGCAGGTAAGGCACGGAAGCCAGGATCCCTAGTTTCCTCCAAGACCTCGAAGGCTGTTCATATGGAAACGGATGGACTCATAGGTCCGAACACCAGCAGCGGAAGATCCGGGGAAGTTCTTGCCCGCCTCCGGCACTCGTCTGCTGGCCTCGCGGGCCCTGCCCCTACCTGCGTGCTCTCTATTCGCAGTGCCCGCCGCTACTTGTCACCAGAGCGCCTCGCCTCAGTGCGCCGCGAGGACCCACGCAGCCGCACCACATCCTCTAGCAGCAATTGTAGCGCCAAAAAGGAAGGGTAGGTATCCGAAGCGGGGTCGTGCCACAACGGGTGGGGCCAGGATCCCAGTTAGACTTGGAAAAGGATGGGGGATTTAGGGTGATGCCCCAGGCCACGAGGTGATAACCTAAAGCGCGGTCATCTAGTTCAGAATGCGGAAACAGTGCCGGAGGCTCAGAGAGACCAATCTTGAGATAGCGTGGTTGAACTGGAAGGCATGGAAACGCGGAGCCAACATGGAGGGGCGTGGTCAAAGCATTAAGGGGCTGGACTAGAACATAGGAGACGTGGATGATTAGCGTCTCTTGGATGAGCCGGAGTAGAAGTTAGGGAGGAGCCAGGTTTGTGGGCGTGGCTATTAAGGTAAAGGGGAGAGTCCCCGTAGAGTCTCTGAGATGCAGCCAGGGCAGGACCCTCAGAGGAGTTTCTGCAGGAAATGGGGTAATCTGAGGGAGAGAAGTGATTGGAATTTGAGGGTGTGGCCAGAGGGTTAGCCAGGGCAGAATGAGAACCTGGGGTGGGGGTAATGGGCTAAGACCAGGTGCCGTAGTGTCCGATGCAAGAAGCTGGGCGGAGGGGAGCCTGGGGCGCTGCCAGGTGGAAATGGGCGTGGGGTGGGCGTGGGCAGATATCGGTAGGCTTGAAGGGACTCTAGGTGAAAGTGGTCATGGTCTGAAGTTTGACCGGACCTGAGGAGGGTAGGCGGTTCCATGGAGAGCTGTCAGTTCAGGGGCAGGATCGGAAGGAGAGGTGTGTATGATCAGGATGTTGGGCGTGGTCAAGTTCCCAGAGCCCTGGCCACACTGAAGGTCTGGGCGGTGTAAAAACCTGAGTGTGGAGTCCTGATGCAGTGGGCGTGGTCGGGGCTTGGCGGGACCGGACTAAGTAAGGCAGGACCAGAGTCAAAAATCACACATTTCGACCTCACTGAAATAATGGCAGACACGTACATAAGCTATGTGCCAGGCACCACGCAAGGCATGTTACATGAATTAACTAATTTAAGCTTCGCAATCACCCGGGAGGTATGTATTTTTATTATCCCCAGTTTAAAAGTGAAGAAACCGAGGCAAGAGGTTTTGCAACTTGTCCGCACTGCTAGGAAGTGGTAGAGCTGGGGTTTGAACTCAGGCAGACGCGTCCCCGAGTCCATGTTCTCAAAAAACACTCTCCCTCCCCCCAAAAAAGAGCCTGGTATCAGGACCCCACAGCCAGGGACCTGAGGCCCAGTGTGACTCTCCTGCTACGGGGTTAGCAGTGGAGGGCGGGGCAGGGCGCGGCGGCGTGGGCGCCACCCAGGGCCGGAAGCGGCGGAGCCGGTCCCGGCTCCACCCCCGGCCCCGAAGCTCCTCCAGCCGCCGCCATGAGTAGCTTTGGAGCTGGGTGAGACTCTCTCGCACACCCCCCTCCTCCTCGCGCTACCGGGATCTGGATCCCAGGTTTCCCCCTTCTCCGGGGACCCAGACCCTCGGGCATCACCTCCTTCCGTCAGCAAAGGGAGTTGGAGACACGCCCCTTCCCTTAAACCCTCACCTCTTCCCTTTCTGCTTGAAGTTTGGGGCTCTGTGGGACTGGGGGTGGGGAGCGTTGGGAGAACCGTGCTGATTAGGTGGGAGGGGTACCTTGTGACGCTCCTCTTCCAGGATTGCATCCCTGCCACTTCGTGCTGTTTGATCTTTGGCGATCACTGCCTCTCTGGGCCTGTGTCTTAGGCTCTGCAAGATCAACCGAGCAAAGCACACGGCCTGCAGAGAGGCAGCGCTCCGCTCCTTACTCGGCCCCCATTTTTCATCAAAGACTTCCGGGGAGCGCTGGGGTGGGGAAGTGGTTTCTCCCAATTTCTGACTTGCCTGCTAATTAGGGCTTTCTTTCTTTTCTTTTCTTTTTTTCCTTTCCTGACAGCAAAACCAAAGAAGTTATCTTCAGCATGGGTGAGTAGGGAGAATGGGAGGGGCTTCCTGGGGCGAGAAGCCAGAACTGGAGGTCAGGAAGCCTGGCTACTGGCTGGGCCTTTGCCTCTTTGGCCTCATTTTCCCGACCTCTTTTAATTAAAAAAGTAAAAAAGTGAAGTCGGAAGGGGAAAGGAAATAGGGTTGGGGGCTGGTGTTGGCACCTGACCTCTGGGGGTGTTCTGGCAGAGGAGGGCTCCGTGAAAATGTTCCTGAGGGGCCGCCCTGTGCCCATGCTAATTCCTGACGAGCTGGCACCCAGCTACAGCCTGGATACACGCTCCGAGCTGCCTGCCCGCCGTCTCAAGCTGGACTGGGTGTATCCTTTTGCTTTAATCTCTTCCTCCTACTCCTCCCAACCGGCCCGCCCCCAGCCTGGAAGGGACCAGAGCCTTTCTGGTGTGGGATTTCAGCTGGAGGGGGAGGGTCTTTGTACTGAAGGTGGGACTTGCCAGGCCTCTGTGGCTTTAGGGGTCAGGAAGAACTGGAGTCTGGAGGGAGCAGAGGAAGGCAGGTTAGCTGACATGACCTTTTATGATTCATTCAAGGAGCAAATGTTTGCTGAGCGCCCTCCATCTGTCAGATCCTCTTCTCCATGTGGGCTGTGTTCCCTGGGCTCACCTTCTAAAGTGCGGGAGACCGAAGACAGTGATTCAGTAAATAAGATAATTTCAGTTAAGTAATCAATGCTGGGAATACAGTAAGCTAAGCTCAAGTGAGAGGAGAAACTGGGTTTCTCTGAGGAGAGGGCATTTGAGCTGAGAATCAAACATTCAGGGCAGGTCTAAGGGCTCTGCGGCCAGAGTGAGCTTGGTGTATTTGAGAAATGGAAGAAGTTGATAACGGTTAAGAACCCTGTCTTTGGAGCCTGGCAGAAATGGGTTGAAACCCCAGCCCAGCCTCTGGTTGGCTACGTGACCCTGGACAAGTCACCTTGCCATTCTGTGCCTCAGTTGCCTCCTCTGAACAATGGGTGTCATGATCTCAGATTCATAAGGCTGTGAAACAATGTGCTTATCATATGGGCCCCATAAATAGAGATTGATTAAAATAATAACCAATCATTATGGAGCACTTATTATATGCCAGGCACTGTTCAAAGCTCTTTCAAGTATCAGTACGTTGAATAATATGATCCTTCTCTTTCGTAGGATTGAGAATATATTTTTACAACAAGTGGCCTCCGAGAGCTCTCTGAGGCCTGCAGGTTGGGAACTATTACCCTTTCTTCCCAGGTGAGGAAACTGAGGTCAAGAGAGGGGACCAAGCAGAAAGAAAAACAAATATATTAACGTATATAAGTGGAACCCAGAAAAATGATACAGATGAACCGGTTTGCAGGGCAGAAATAGAGACACAGACGTAGAGGACAAACATATGGACACCAAGGGGGGAGGGGGGTGGTGGGATGAATTGGGAGATTGGGATTGACATATATAGACTAATATGTATAAAACAGATTACTAATAAGAACCTGCTGTATAACAAAATAAATAAAATAAAATTCAAAAAAAAAAAAAAAGAGAGGGGATATCAAGCCCTGTTCTAGGAAGTCAGAGCAGATCTGAGGCAAGAACTCTGATTCTGAGCCCCAGGCTTTTTCCAAAATGCAAACTGGGGCTTGGGATCAGCATCCTAGGGTCCCAGTCCCTGTCCTCCTCTCTTGGCCTTGGTTTCTGCTCTGGAGGAGGGAGGAATGTGGGAGCCCAGAGCCTCTTTAAGGCAGCTGGAAATATTCGCAGGAATCGAAGAATACCATTCTGTCATGTCAAGCTGGGCTTGATAAGTGAGCATCGAAAGAAAAGCAGCTGAGACAGCAACAGTCAGTACAGGCCTCATCCCCCAGCCCAGAATGGCTGCAGGGTGACGCGGTTTCTGTGGGGTTGGGATACACATATCGACATTCATTCAAATGTTTCCTGAACATTCTGGGGCTAAGGGCTGGGTTCCAACAGTCCCCAAATCACAGTCCGGTGTGGGGACAGAATCCATGACAATGAACTCAGGCTGGGATGGGAGAACCCAGAGAGGGCAGCTGACCCAGCCTGGGCATCAGGGAAGGCTTCTCAGAGGAGGAGTTGTAGAAGAGAACAAAACAGCCCAGTCTTGGCCACTGTGGAACTGACAGTCTCATTAAGGAATAGGTGACAAAATTGATCAGCTAAGTGGATGAGTCTAGCGGAGGAAGTGAGCCTGAAGCTTGATCTGAGGACAGGGCAGCTGAGAAGGGTGGCAGGCAGCGTGCACTAGGCAAAGGGAAACGTTAGTGCCAAGACCTGGGTGACAGTAGTGATCTTAGTGTTTTGAGAAACTCCAAGGTCAGAGAGCAAAGGAGGGCGGAAGCCCTGCTAAGGCCAGGGAGGGGCAAGCCAGGCCAGCGGAGGAGCTTGGGCTTTCTCTTAGGGGAACTGGGGAGCCACAGAAAGTTCTGAACAGAGGAGGGTCACATTCCTTCAGCAAATATTGAACTCACATGTCTGCTGTGTACCAGGCCCCAATCTGGGCACAAGGGGTACATCAGTAAACAAAATGGACAGAGGTCCCTGCCCTCCTGGAGCAGACACTGTAGTTCGGGAGACACAAAATAAATTAAACAGATAACGTGTGGGATGCTGATGAATGTACTACAGGAATACGAAGGGGTAAGGGGGATGGGGGCAGTTGAGGGTGTGTGAGCTTGCAGTTTTTATGTTTGTGTTTGGCCATGGCGCAACCTGTGGGATCTTAGTTCCCCAACCAAGTACTGAGCCCAGGCCCCGGAAGTGAAAGCGCTGAGTCCTAACCACTGGACTGCCAGGGAATTCCAGTTTGCAGTTTTAAATAGCTGGAAACTATCTGGGAGAGGCTTGGGAAGGCATCTCCAAGGAGCTGACAGTTGAGTAGAGACCTGAAGGAGGTGTGGAAGCCGTGGAGAGATGAGGAGGAGGAGTATTCAGGTGGCGGGAAAAGCAAAGGCCCTGAGGTGACTAGAGCTGAACAGGTGTGAGGGGAGTGAGGAATCGGGGTCCAGATCAGGCCAAGCCTCTTGCCTGGGCTTTCATAAGGACTTTTTTTTTGGGGGGGGGATATTTATTTATTTGGGTGCAACAGGTCTTAGTTGCAACACGCAGGCTTCTCTCTAGTTGTGGCACGCGGGCTCAGTAGTTGCAGTGCGCCGGCTTAGTTGCCCCGTGGCATGTGGGATCTTAGTTCCCCGACCAGGAATCGAACTCACGTCCCCTGCATTAGACGGCAGATTCTTAACCACTGGACCACCAGGGAAGCCCCCAAGATTTTGACTTTTGCTCTGAGATGGGAAGGTTCTGAGCAGAGGATGGATGTGAATTGTCTTAGTGTTAACAGATCTTAACAGGATCCCTCTGTGGGGAGGAGGGTAGACAGAAGGTTATATTAGTTTCCTGTGCTGTTAAAACAAATTACCACAAACTTGGTGGCTTAAAACAACAGAAAATGTCACAGTTTCTGGAGGCCAGAAATCCCGCGTCAAGGTGTCAGCAGGGCCGTGGTCTCTCCAGGGGCTCTGGGGGGAGAATTTGTCCCCTGTCTGTCTCCTAGCTTTTGGTGGCTACTGGCAGTCCTTGGGGTTCTTCGGCTTATAGTTACTTTACTCCAATCTCTGTCTTCACACCGCCTTCCCCTACCCTCCCCTACCCCGTGTCTGTCTTTTCTTCTCCGTCCCTTGTAAGGACACTTGTCGCTGGAGTTAGGGCCCATCCAGATAATCCAGGATGATCTCGTCTTGAGATCCTTAATTACATCTGCAAAGACTCCTTTTCCAAGGAAGGTCACATGCACACTTCCCAGGGGTTAATATTTTGGGGGACATATTATGAGGGGATACCATCATTCAACCTCCCGCAAGGGTAAGAGTGGAAACAGGAAAACCTAGCTCTGATGACCTTCATCTAGGAGTCAGTCGGCAGACGCAATGCAAAACAGGCTCTTTAACCGGCCCCTGGGCACCTCCAGCTATGGCTACCGCGGCCGAGACTGCCGGGCCAACCTTTACCTGCTGCCCACCGGGGAGATAGTGTACTTCGTGGCCTCCGTGGCTGTGCTGTACAGTGTGGAGGAACAGAGGCAGCGGCACTACCTCGGACACAATGATGACATCAAGTGGTGAGGCCTGGGGGGAGGATATGCTGAATATTTCCGGCTTCGGACGCTCTTACGGGAGGTGGGCGGGGCCAGGCCTTCCCTGGCCTGCAGGCTGAATTCAGGGGGGTAAAAACTGTGGATTAATGATCAATACTTCAAATGTCGGTGAATTCACTCAGATGCCTGAAGTTTTCACTTCTTTTGAAAACTTCAAGTGGGCACCCCAGACAATCCCACAGTGTGTTGGAGCCCCGTTTTGACAGCCCCTTTATTTTTTATTTTTTTATATTTGGCCTCACCGCACAGCATGTGGGATCTTAGTTCCCCAGCCAGGGGTCGAACCCGTGCCCCCTGCAGTGGAAGCGTGGGGTCTTAACCACTGGACCGCCAAGGAAGTCCCTTTTATTTTATTTTATTTATTTTTGACAGCCCTTTTATTTTGTTTGTTTGTTTGTTTGTTTTTGCGGTACGCGGGCCTCTCACTGCTGTGGCCTCTCCCGTTGCGGAGCGCAGGCTCCGGACGCGCAGGCGCAGCGGCCACGGCTCACGGGCCCAGCCGCTCCGCGGCACGTGGGATCTTCCCGGACCGGGGCACGAACCCGCGTCCCCTGCATCGGCAGGCGGACTCGCAACCACTGCGCCACCAGGGAAGCCCTTGACAGCCCTTTTAAATGGGTGTGTCCTCCTGGCCGTTTGTGGTACAGGCTTGGGCCCTCTAGGCGCTTGAGTTAGAGACCGCAGGCCCGAGTCTTGCTTCTGAGCCAGGGTACCCAGAGAGTATCCCCTTATTGCTACTGAAGAGCTGAATCAGTGTTTATTGACTAAGTAACTCATTCACCCAAACTGTGGAATGAATAATCAGGCATCGCGACTGTGGCCTGCCGTGGGAGGGCTCCTGGCCTGTTGCGAACACCCCCCTGCTGAGCCCTGTCCGCCTGCCCTCTCTCTCCTCAGCCTGGCTGTCCACCCTGATATGGTCACCATCGCCACTGGACAGGTGGCAGGCACCACTAAGGAGGGAAAGGTAACAGAGTGGAGGGGGCAGGACCTGGAGACTGGGATGGAGTCGTGGGTGGGTCAGGAAGCTGGGCCCCCCCAGGTAACCGGCCTCTCTCTTTCCTGCAGCCACTGCCGCCCCACGTGCGCGTCTGGGACTCTGTTTCCCTCTCCACCTTACACGTACTGGGCCTGGGGGTGTTTGACAGAGCTGTGTGCTGTGTGGGCTTTTCCAAATCTGTAAGTCCTGTGCCATCCCCCACCTGCCCCGGGTGCCCCTTGGGGCTGGAGGCCACGCCTTCATCATGGCGTCACAGGTGCTGGCCACGCCCCCTGGCCCTCCAGGCTGTGTGCCCACCTTTGTGGCCTCACCGGCCTGCTCTGTTAGCCCTTATGAGGGGACCATATGTCTTGATTGCTCCGCAGAGAAACTCCTCAGTGATCCTTTGTAGAAAAAATAATGCTTTCTGCATTATTTTTTCACACCACCTTTCATTCTGGAAGGGTCCTTATCCCTTAGGCATTTTAAGCCCCGTGTCTAGGGCAGCCCTGCTCCTACTACCATCCTAAATGGGTGTTGGCAGGTATGGAGGAGATAAGCACAGAAATCGAGAGTTAGCCTTTAGGAATTTGTACAGCAATTTGACATTCACACAACATCCAAGTGTGTGATTGGTGGGCTTTTTTTTTTTTTTTAAATCATATTTTACATTTTTACTGTATTTTACCAGAGTATTGGCTGCAATGGATCAGGGAATAAAAAAGAACCTGTCATCCCATAGACAGTTTAAGAACCTCACAGGTTTTCTGAGACCTGAGGAGACACTTGAGAACTTTGGGGAAATAAAGCTATTTTGTTGCCAAAGTGTGGGGGAAAGGAAAACTTTGCAAAATCAAAACTATCCTGTGGTTAACTACAGGTATAAAAAAGCAGCATCGTCCCGACGACTTCATTAAATGTTTAACTTCACAGCCCTAAAAGTCATTCCATAGGAGAATGCAGATTAGAGGCTCTCAGTAAGAATTCTTGATCGCGGGTTACTTGCAGAGAAATTGTAGCTGAGGGGAAATTAGAGGAGGTTCTTAGGGATGAGTGATTTCAAAAGGAAAATTATAAACAGCCTTTAAAATGTGTGTGGTCCTGGACGGGGAGTATATTTTCATGTGTTTCACATGACTTGGGTCAGAACCTTTGAAGCAGGCCTGAGTAGCTAATGCCCCAGTGGGCAAGGTGTTGGAGGGAGGGGGTGGATCCTGACCGGCCTGCCCCTCCCCCATCCTCTCTCTTCTTCCTAGAATGGGGGCAACCTCCTCTGTGCAGTAGATGAGTCCAACGATCACATGCTTTCTGTGTGGGACTGGGCCAAGGAGACCAAGGTGGTAGATGGCAAGGTGAGGTAACCCTTCTTATCCCCTCTCCTTGGGGTCTCCCTGTGGGATTGGCCAGATCTCAGTGTTCACAAGTCTGGAATCAGACTCATGTTGAAGTCCTGGCTTTGCCATTTGCGGGCTGTGTGACTTTGGGCAAGTGGCTTGCCCTCTCGGAGCTTCAG
Source organism: Kogia breviceps (assembly GCF_026419965.1). Taxonomy (NCBI): domain Eukaryota; kingdom Metazoa; phylum Chordata; class Mammalia; order Artiodactyla; family Physeteridae; genus Kogia; species Kogia breviceps. Next base: position 8,677,089 of record NC_081327.1, read on the forward strand.
TTGCCTCATCTATAAAATGGGGATAATGGTAGCATCTTCCTTGTGGGGAAAATTTGGCTTTGATGTTGGCATGTGGGGTGGGCAAACCAGGCCCAACAGGAGGATCGGTACAGGGTGGCTGCTGGTTCTGCTGTCCTGCGATGTCCAAGACAGACCTTGACTTGCATCTCCGGGCGATAACCTGCTTTACAGATGAGGAACCTGAGGCATGGTAGAGGGGAGAGCTACTTGCCCAAGGTCACGTGCTTATTCTGGGCTGGGGGCAAGAGACCTAGGATTGGGGCCCATGGTTTGGGGAAAGAGAAGTAGTTGAGAGGCTGGGCTCTCAGTGAGTTGATTCTGGACACAGCCTGGCTGTGTGTCCTTAGGCAAGTGAATTCCCCTCTCTGAGCCTCACTTTGTCATCTGTAATGGGAGCTGCTAATGAGCCTTACCTTACGGGGTGCTGTGGGGTTAAATGAGTTGATGGATGTTAAGTGCTTGGCACAGAGCTTGGTGCAGAGTAAGGGCTCTCCTCGTGCCTGCCATCATGTTGAGGAAGAAAACAATAATGCTTCACTGGCTGGCCCTGCTTCCTGTACTCTAGTTTGCCCGTAAAGGAGAGGTACAGGCAAGTTGGGTGTGCAAGTGCACAACCCACACAGCTGTATAGGGCAGCCCTCCCTGGGTTGGGTATCGTGGTCCTGATGGCTTTGAGGTCCTCATTCAGAATCTCCCCCACCCCCTAAAGTGCTCCAATGAGGCCGTGCTGGTGGCCACCTTCCACCCCACAGACCCCACCGTGCTCATCACCTGCGGGAAATCCCACATCTACTTCTGGAACCTAGAAGGGGGCGGCCTGAGCAAACGGCAGGGCCTCTTTGAGGTGAGTGCCGGGGGTACTGGGACAGGCTGGCCCTGAAGGAGGCTGGCAGGGACACCCAGGCAGACAAGAAGATACCCCAGGGGCTGGAGGTTTTAGGGATGCTGAGATATTGCCTGCTGGGGCCTCAGTTCCCTTATCCATACAGTGGGGTGATCCTCCTTAACTCTTTGAAGTTGTGAGGAGTCCGTGGGGTGAAGAGCATGGCGACTCCTAGCAGATGGTGGATGCTCAATAAATGGGTTGCTGCGCTTGTCAATATTCTGGATAAACAGAGGTCAGAGGCTGACTGGCCGAGAGAGACAGAGAGAGAAACAGCAGGAAGCACAGGGCCTGGGAGAGAAGATGCAGGCACACCTCTGACAGGGCTCCTTTGCCTTTGGTGAGAGTTGGGGCTTCTACCCCAGAAGGGGAGGCCCTGAGAACACCAGCCTCAGCTGGAGATGAGGATGGAGATATTGAGATGGGGTGGGGCAGGGTGAGGGACCTAGAGACAAACAGAAAGGGGGCGGGAGGGAAGGAGAGGAGAGGGGCAGGGGCAGAGAGGGGGAGACCAAGGGACAGAGAGGGAGGAATCCAAGCGGGAGACAGCAGGGGAACGAAGGTCAGAGACTGGGACAGAAGTCAGGGAGGAGAGAGAGGAGGGAGGAAGGGGGTCTGGGGTGGGAAAGGGAGACAGTGTGGTCAGAAAGTGGTCTGTAGGCCACGTGACACTCCGTGGAGGTGGATTGGAGATGACGGCGCTCCACACAGGGCCGCTCCCCAAAGCGTGGAGGGCATCGCCTGGACCATTTTCCTGGGTGACGGGTGAGCTCTGGGAGGCCTCCCGGCTTCAGCGACCCTCTGACACCTTCCCCTTCTCCCCCACCTTAGAAACACGAGAAACCGAAGTACGTGCTGTGTGTGACCTTTTTGGAGGGTGGCGATGTGGTCACCGGGGACTCTGGGGGGAACCTCTATGTCTGGGGCAAAGGTCAGTGTCAGCCCCACCTGTTTGGTTCCCCCGCTGACTCCTCCCTGACTCCCTTTGGCTGTCCGTCCCCTTCTCGGAGCATGCTGATGTGGAATGTACGATACAACAGTACAAGTCATTATTTGTCCAATTCTAACACCTCCATCAAGGCTCAGCTCCAGTATCCCCACCTGCATGAAATCTTCACTCCCTCCCTCCCCTTGTCCTTTGCAAATCCCACGGCAGTGATCAAGTTTGAACTATAAATGAATGCGTTGACCCGGTGCGGATGGAGGGATGGATGGAGAGGTGGTTTGTTCCAGAGCAATGAATGAATGAATAAGTCAATGAATGAATGAATGAAGCGTTTGTCCTACCCAGTGAATAGAAGAAAGAGTAGATGAATATGCTGTCCTTCTTAACTGGTGGGTGATTAGGTGAGTGAACAATTAAATATATGAATGAATGGGTGTCCCCAGAACGGATGACTGTGTTAATAAATGACTAGGTCTTTTCCCAGGCAGTGGATTACTGTAAAGTTACGAATGAATGAATGAATGAGTTTATTCAGTCATCAAGCCACTTCCTGGAACAATCAATTCTTCATAATGTTAATCCATTGGCTGACGTAACCATTCATCTTGGGGTAGTGGGAGAGGAGTGAGTTTGGGAGTTGGGCAGGCTTTGGGTTCAGGTCTCAGCAGCGCTGTGTGCTCTCTATGTGGCCTTGGGAGAGTCATCTCCCTTCTGAGACTCAGTTGCCCCCATCTGTAAAATGGGTATAATACTCTCTCCCTCATACGGTTGTTTTGAGCTTTTCTTGAGATTAGACAGCTGAGAATAAGCTCTGAATAATTGGCAGTGTGTCTTTCCCAGCAGACTCTAAGCTCTCTGAGGGCAGAGACTTGGTCTGATTGGTTCCCATATCTCCAGTCCCACCACTGGGTCCAGCCCGCAGGGCTACAGGATGTTGGGTGGGTGGGTGGTTAGGAAGATAGGTGGACAAAAGGACGTATGTACACGTGGCACCACTTCTGAGCCTCGAAGGATGGAATTGAAGAGAGTTGCTTTCTCTTCCTCTCCACTGAGTCCCTGCCCCAGCCTCTTCCCTGGTTCCCGGGCCTTCAGTCTTGTCCCCTCCAATTCAGTTTGTTCTCAGAACCAAATGTAAATCTGACCCTATCCTTCCCCTGCGGAACCCTTCCATTACTACCCAGCTCAGATCCCTCAGAACAAGGTCCGGATTCCTCAATGAGGCCATGCATGGTCTGGCCCTGCTTTCTCTTGTCCCTTGCATGTTATACTTGGTCACACCAGATTTCTTTAGTTTCCTAAATAGTCCGTGTTCTCTCTGCCTTTTGCACATGTTGTTCTTCTGCCTGGAACACTTTTCTACTCTCTGTTGTCCTAGCCAACTCCTACTCAACCTTCAGATCCTTGCTCAGCTGTCCCCTCCTCCAGGAAGCCCTCCCTGGCCCACCAGGCTAGGTGCCCACTCTGGGATCCCACAGTCTCCTGGGTCTCCCCATCCCAGCCCCACCCATGTTGGGTCGTCACTGACTGGTAGTAGGTCTGTCTCTGAAACTGGACTGTGATCCCTATGAGGGTAAGATCTGAGGTTGCCTTCATCAATACCCAGCATCCCCCAGCATGAGGCTGGGCCCAGAGTAAATGCTAGTTTAATAATTGTTGACTGAATGGATGAATGAACAGATAGTTAGGTTGACAGATGAGTGGATAGATGGGTGAATGGGTAGATGGATAGGAAAAAAAGATGGAAAATGGGTGGATGTTTGGATAGAAGGATGGATTGACTGGTGAGTGGGTAGTCAGATGAAAGAGAGGGTGAATGAATGGATGAGAGGTGGATTGATGGATGGATAGAAGGAAGGAAGGGTTGATGGCTGGATGGATCGGTAGATGGGTGATTGGATGGGTGAGTAGATAGATGGATGGACAGACCAGTAGGTAGGTGAGTGGGTGAATGGGTGGGTAAGTGGGTTAGGGTTAGGGTTAGGATCAAAGGGTGGATGGTAGATGTTACTTCAGATGGTTTATTAGATAGATGATAGGGTGTTTGAATAGACGGGTGGTTGAGTAGATGGGTGGGTGGAAGGCTGGGTAGAAGAAAAGGTGAGTGAATGGCTGGATGTAGGATTGAGAGTTTGAGGTGTTTTCTGGGGTCAGCATGGGGGAGCTTCCCCATGCTGACCTCTGCCCCTGGCCACCCTGCAGGTGGGAACCGTATCACACAGGCCATGCTGGGTGTCCACGATGGCGGCGTGTTTGGGCTCTGCGCCCTGCGGGACGGGACGCTGGTGTCAGGAGGGGGCCGCGATCGGAGGGTGATCCTCTGGGGTTCCGACTACAGCAAACTGCAGGAGGCGGAGGTGAGGGGGAGAGACTCATATGAAGGGGAGGAGACCTCCTCCCACCCCACTGATACTAGACCCTGTTCTCCCAGCCTGTCTCCCCCACCCCCCAACCCCACCTCTGCGTGTGTCCTACACTCATCTGCCTGCCCCCCACCCCCCTTTGCCTACCCAGGTCCCCGAGGACTTTGGTCCCGTGCGCACCGTGGCGGAGGGCCGGGGTGACACGCTGTACGTGGGGACCACCCGCAACTCCATCCTGCAGGGCTCTGTCCACACTGGCTTCTCGCTTCTCATCCAGGTGAGCGTCTCTTCTGCCCCTGCCCTGCTCCCTCCCCACCCGCCTCTCTTCTCTCCTCTGCACCATTCATTCCTCCTCTCTTCCCACTCCCATTTCACCTCACCTCCCTGCCCCATCCCTTATCCTCTGGTCTGGTCAACACCACTTACCTTCCCTTTAACTGCTCCTGACACACAACCCCACCCCGGAACACCCCGTGGTCCAGCAATGGGTTAACTGGTAGCACAGCAGAGGGGTCCCAGGACCCTGCTCCAGCTGTGCTGCCCCCTGCTGGTCAGGGTGGTGTGTCCATTTCTGTAAGTGCCCTGGTAGGTTGTCACACGGGTCTTGAGCCACACACCTCCCAGGTCTCCGGCTACAAGGATCTAGCAAGACCCTCTGGAGTCTTCTCAGATGCGCATTCCTTCATCCTCGTGGACCAGAACCCTACCACACATCCAAGTAAAAAACCCAGCCTACTGGGGGAATTCCCTGGCCGTCCAGTGGTTAGAACTTTGCACTTCCACTGCCGGGGGCCTGGGTTCGATTCCTGGTAGTCAGGGGAGATCCTGCAAGCCACATGGTGAGGCCAAAAAAAAAAAAAACCCTGGGATCGAAGCACAGCCCTGTCGCTCACTCGCTGTGTGATATGAGGCAAGTGAATAACCTCTCTGTGCCTCTATGAACTAGGAGAATAATAGAACTGACTCATGGGGTTTTGTAATGATTCAATGAGTCAGTTCATGCACCGCATTTAGAATGGTGCCTGGCACAGAGTAAGTGCTCAAAGAGTCTTGGCCAAAATTACTCCTTGTTCAGTGCCCCCCCACCTCCCCTTCCTTCACTCCTGACATGCATTTTACCTCTTATGTGGTAGCTGAGATCCGTACAGCAGCTGCATTTAGATTCCACCCCGCTGGCTCTTGTTTCCATGGAAGAAGATGAGGATAAACAAGGGCTAGAGGGATTTCCTAGGGGTCCCAAGACCAGAATGGACCTTAAAGACCTCTAATAATAGTATATTATTTAGTATTAATTATATTACTAATATATTACTAGATTTATATTATTTATTAACATTAATCATTATACTAATAGCAATAATTATAATTCTGTTGATTATCATCGTTAATTACTTTAATTATATATGAATAGTGTATGTTATCACTACTGATAATAGTCAGCCACTTCCATTTGGTGAGCACTTCATACCAGCCTCATACACTTTCCATCTATAATTTGAGTGAGCAGAAAAATGCCATGAGACACATACGGTGATTGGCCCCATTTTACAGAAGATGAAACTGAGGCTCCAAGGAGAAGTCATCTGCCCAGGTGACTGCTACAGTCAATAAGAGAGAGCTGCAGTCAGACTCACCAGGCTGAGTACCCTCCACGGGTTCCTACAGCCTGCTGGGCGCCATCTGACTCCCAAGGTCAAGCTCCTACTCATCATGTCTCTTGCCTCCCATTGTGCACACTGGAAAGCAGAGACCTGGGGGGAGGGGCAACATTTGCCTCGAGCCCCACACTGGGGCGGGGGGTCTGCCCAATCACAGCCTCCTTCAGATACACTGGGGAAAGGGTCTTCCCTCGGTCTCCTTTGGGGAGAGAGTGTTGCTGGGGCTAGTCCAGCACTTCTTTCTGGCATCAGACTTTGGGGAGGTGGGGGATGCAGAGGAAAGGCCTGGATTGGCAGTCTCCGTGCTGTCATCTCTCCTTTCCGCCAGGGCCATGTGGAGGAGCTGTGGGGCCTGGCCACACACCCCAGCCGGGGACAATTTGTGACGTGTGGTCAGGATAAGTTGGTGCATCTGTGGAGTGTGGAGTCCCACCAGCCCCTGTGGAGTAGGATCATCGAGGTAAGGGGATGGGGGACTTGACACACCATTCTAACAGAACGACTTGTCTCAATGTGTCAGGGTTCAGTGCATCAAATGAAAGCCACACTTGGTGTCTTTAAGCAGAAGATTTAATGCAGGGAACTGGGTGCTTACAAACTCACTTGGAAGGGCTAGAGGAGTGGGTTCTCGACTGGAAGGAAGCCCAGAACAATACCACAGAACTGACCCGCCAGAGGAGCTGCTGCCTCTGCCACAGTCAGGAAGGTGGGGAGTCAGGAACCACTGAGTTCAAGAAAATGCTGTCATTGTAACTGCAATCCAGGAACCAGGATGCTGTGGTCACTCAAGTGTTGGCTCTAGAGCTACGCTGTCCAATACATGTGGCTATTCAAACTTAAATTAACGTTAAATGTAAGTAGAATTAAAAATTCAGTTTCTCCATTGCACTAGCTACATTCCAAACATGTGGCTAGTGGCTACCATACTGGAAAGTGCAGATAGAGAACACCTCCATTATCGCAGAAGGTTCAGTTGGACTGTCTTGTTCTAGAGTGACCCAATGCTGGCTACATTTACACTGGCCAAATACCGATACTCTGTGCCCTTGCCTTTCAAGGCTAGTGACTGCTCACCAGCATAGCAAATGCTATTGCCTTCACAACCCAACTGATCAGTGGAAGTGGCAGAGCGGGGCCTCCGCCTTGTACCTTCCAGAGCCCACAATTGTGCAACTGATTGTCAGACCCAAATCACAGCCAACCCTAGCTACAAGGGATTCTGGGCAATGTAGTTTTTAAGCTCTCCTGCCTGTGTGGTATGGGACAGTGGAAGGTCAGTCATCATATTCCCCACACCACCCTTTGAGGTTTTGCTCCAGGAATCCGGGGTTACCTACGATCCTGGAACACCTGATGGCCTTTGAACTTATAGGAGTCAGGGATGGTGTGCCCGGAAATTATTAGGGCCATGTATAATAATCCTTATGCTGGCTGCCTAATTGAGCACCTACTATATGCCAGGCCCTGTGCTCAGCACAGCAGTTCTCTATCCAGGGCATAAGAACCACCTGAGTTGTTAGAAACACAGAAACCTGAGCCCCAAGCATGGGAAGTCTGGTTCAGGAGGTCTGAGTTTAGTCCCAGAAATCTGCAATTTATAACAAGAACAAGTTCCCTCGGCTTATTCTGACTCGGGCAGTCTGCCCACCGTGCCTGGCATTGGCTTAGCACTTTACCCACATTGTCTTTTTGACTCCCCCCCACCCCAACCTCCACAAGGCAGTGGAGATGATGGATCGCCCAGAAACAGGAAGGTAAAATCAGGAAACAGGCCCGGAAACAGGAAGGTAAAATCTGCCTCTTCGTAATTACAATCATAGCTGACCTTTATTCAGTGCTTCCTGTAGGCCGTCTTACTCACCAGCTTACCATTCTAAGGACTTTACACCTTGCTTATAACAGTCCTGGGGAGTGTGTATTGATGTTCTCCGTTTGGGGCAACCAAGGCCACGATGGGGAAAGTTATCTGATGTCACATAATGAAGAAGTGTCAGGGCCACAGTTTCAAACCACGTCTGATTCCTTGGTGCTCTGTTGCCTGCAAATCAACCAAATGCCCCCGAAATTTAAAAATTTTGTGCTAGGAGTTAGATAAAGATATGAGGAAACAGGCACTCAGACAAGCCTAGTGATGTCAATATAATTGTATAATGGAAAGCAAATTGCCATGATATATCAAAAGTCTTAAAAAGATGGATAGCCTTTGTCCCAACAACCTCACTAGTAGAAAAGTCCCTAAGGAAATAATCGTGGGTTTATAAAGCTGTGGGAGGTTAAAACAGGAGCGAAAAAGGATCCAGAGTCAACAGTGAAAGGAGGAATACTTTCTGTTCGAGCCGACATGTTAAAGGAAAGGAGAGTGGTTTCCAGAGCATCAGCAGCAACAGGTTACTGGAGGGCAGCAGAGGGAGGGGAGAGCCCTCATGCCAGGCTGAGAGTTGCCTCTGAGGCTGGGGAAGTGTGGGCCACACGGAAGGGGGACCCCAGCTCCCAGCCCTTCCTCTTCTCTCCCTCCTCAGGACCCTGCCCATTCTGCTGGCTTCCACCCCAGTGGCTCTGTCCTGGCCATTGGCACGGTGACTGGCAGGTAAAGCTGATGGGCATTGGGGGAGGGCTTCTCCGCTCCCCCCAGGAACTCTCCCTTGATCACCTGCCCCCGCCCTCCCTACTGCCCCAAAGCTTACAGAGAATGATAGTTAGGTACCAACTGTCTACCAGGCCTTGATCTCCCAACATTCCTCTGGAGTCAGCCTCTCTCCCTAGTCTTTTCTGGGGTCCTTCCCTCAGGCCCCACAGATTGCCACCCTTCTCTACCAGATCAGCTCACCCCTCCTCTCCCATCATGCCTTCTCCTTAAAGATGGCTGCTGCTGGACACGGAGACCCATGACCTGGTGGCCATCCATACAGATGGGAATGAACAGATCTCAGTGGTCAGCTTCTCTCCAGGTAAGGGCCGGGGCCGGGGAGGGGACCTTGGAGAGGCCAGGTAACTGAGGCTCAGAGTTACTAGCAGGGGGAAGGGGTGGATTCCGTGTGCCACGGCCTAAGGGCGGGGCCAGGCCTGTGGCAGGGACGGAACTTGGGACTACTGAGGAGTCTGGGATAGTGGGGGGCTGAATCTGAGAGAGGAGGGGTAGAGCCTGGGTGCCTCCTCATAGCCCCCTCCCCCTCCCCCAGACGGGGCGTACCTGGCCGTGGGCTCCCACGACAACTTGGTGTACCTGTACACGGTGGACCAGGGTGGCCGCAAGGTCAGCCGCCTGGGCAAGTGCTCGGTGAGTGGGCAGTGGCCCCCAGCCCGCGCCGCCACCCCGTCCAGGGGGTGCAGAATTAACCAGTTTTCTACCTCAAGGGAGCACAGCTTCAGCACTCAACTGACTGCCCTGATCACGTCAAGGAGTTTTAGCCCCGCCCACACATTTACCCTCTCCTGTGTTTCAAGCCCGTCCCTTTGTGTAGCCCCGCCCCTCACGTTCTAAGCACACCCTCTGTGTAGCCCAGCCCCTTGCATTCGAAGCCCGCCCCTCTGTGTCTAGCTCTGACCACTTGTTCTAAACTCCCCCTTGTGTTCTAAGCCCTATTTGTCTAGCCCCGCTCATCACAGTCTGGCCCCGCCCATGAGAGTGTGGCCCCGCCCCCACACCCCAAAGGCTTGTGTATCTTTCCTCGAGACCCCCTGTGTTTTCACCCTACCTTTCTATTTTGCCTTCCACCCATCCTGGTCTGATCCTACCGGCTCCAGCTCTAACTCCACCCCTTCCCTCCCCTGCAGGGCCATTCCAGTTTTATCACCCACCTGGATTGGGCCCAGGACAGCAGCTGCTTCGTCACCAACTCTGGGGACTACGAGATTCTGTACTGTGAGTTCTCTGAAACCCAAAGGCATTCGTCCTTCAGCCTCTCTATTGCGTGTGCGATTTGCATAGCCTTCCCTGGGTTCTGGAAGGGGAAGCAGGGGCTTCAAGTCCCTTCTCCTCTGGCTGTTTTATTCAGGGGTTGATCTGATTGGCTGGTCTCCTGGCTTCTGGTTTCCTCCCTGGTGGACCCAACTTTTAACCAGTTCCTCCCCCTCCGGGTTGGATGGCTGGGGTACAGGTTTTTAAGCAGATACCCCTGCTCTCGTCTTGAGATGTCACCACCCAGGATCTAGCGCCAGTCTGGAGAGGTAGAATAAGCCCTGGGGCCTTAGCCTCCTGTGTCGGACCTCTGCCCATTGTCTGTGAAATGGATGAATTAAGTCAGTAGTTCTTATCGTTTGGTTTTTGGTTTTTGGTTTTCTTGGCCGCGCCGCACAGCTTGCCGGATCTTAGTTCCCCGACCAGGGATCGAACCCGTGCCCCCTGCAATGGAACTGTGGAGTCCTAACCACTGGACCGCCAGGAAATTCCCAGTAGTTCTTTCTGCTCTGAACATCTCCTCCCATTTTCTGCCCCAGGGGACCCAGCTACCTGTAAGCAGATCACTATTGCAGATGCTGTGAGGAACGTGGAATGGGCCACGGCTACCTGTGTCCTGGGTTTTGGCGTGTTTGGTAAGTTCTGGAATGGGGAGAGTCTTGCTGAGGACAGGAGTTCCAAGAAACATCCCTGACTGGTGGTTTTCACAGTCTCTTATTACCTCTAAGGTGGGAAACTCATTCCTTTAGACATGTGAGCAGCAGTATTTGTATAAGAGGAAAGGTTAGGGTGAGGTGACTACTCAGGTCCCTTGGAACTGTGACCAATTGGGGGTGTCACCTGGCCCAGGGAGATTCACACAGCCTGTGTCCCAGTCACCCATTCATTCAGGCATTAATGCACTCAACACATACCCCCTGAGCACCTCTGTGCCCAGCTGGGCAGTGCTGAGACCCAGTGGGGACCACGACAGCCCTGACCCTGCCATCATGGGTCTCACAGTCCAGTGGAAGAGAGAGACGTGTCCCCAGACCACCCAGAGTAGAGTGGGCTGGGACAAGGAAGTCCAGAGAGGACACCTGGCCCCAGCCTAGGAGGGAGTCAGGGAGGGCTTCCTGGAGGAAGGAACATCCAAACTGGATCTGCAGGATGAGGAGTTAGGTTCTAGGGTGGTGAAGAAGGAAAGCAGTAGCTAGGCGAAGGGAATAATAGCCATGTATAAAAGCCTAGGGGTGACAGAGCTTGGTATTTGGAGAAATACAAGAAGGTAGGATGGCTAAATCATTGCAGAGTTCAAGGGAAGCACTGGTAAGGACAAGGCTGGAGCAGTGTGGGAGACAAGGCAGAGCTTGGGGGTCATGGTGACCATGGGAGTTGTTTTGTTTGTTTGTTTCATTTTTTTTTTTTTTGTGGGATCTTAGTTCCCTGACCAGGGATTGAGCCCAGGCCCTCGGCAGTGAGAGCGTGGAGTCCTAACCATTGAACCGCCAGGGAATTCCGCAGGGGAGGGCTTTGAGCTATAGAGGGATAGGGTCAGATAAGCATTTCCGAAAGATTATTCCAATTCTCATCCCCAGCTAGAGACAGGCTAGGTGAGAGAAAGGCAGGGAGGCTGGGGCTGGGGCCTACTCGCCTTGGGGGTCCCTGGCCCCAGCTGCCATCTTATCACCAGCCACCCCCAATCTTGCCCGCAGGGATCTGGTCTGAGGGAGCAGATGGCACTGACATCAATGCCGTGGCCCGTTCCCATGATGGGAAGCTGCTGGCTTCAGCTGATGACTTTGGCAAAGTCCACCTGTTTAGCTACCCCTGCTGTCAGCCTCGAGTGAGTCCCTCTGGGGGGCTGGCAGGGTGGAGGTACCAAGCAGCACTGCAGGCAGGAATAAAGCAGCCCTTTCCGGATCCCAGTTTCACCATCTGTACAAGGAGGGCAGTGGCTTGATCCCAGGGGCATTTCTTAACTTGAAAGTCGATAAATTACCAAGTCTGTAGTGCTAAAGCTCTGAGTATCTGCATTGTGAGATCTTTGGTTCTTTTTCCCATTAACTCAAGAAATATTTACTGAGCACTTACCAAATGCCTGGGCCCAGGGAATACAGCAGTGAACAAGACAGATGACCTCCTTTCACTTCCTTCTTTCCGTATCACAGGCTCTCAGCCACAAATACGGCGGACACAGCAGCCACGTGACAAATGTGGCCTTCTTGTGGGATGACAGTGTGGCCCTGACCACAGGGGGCAAGGACACCAGTGTGCTGCAGTGGCGGGTGGTCTGAACCGGCGGGTGGGGGGGTTCCCAGGAACATGGGGCCCAGGTAGAGTCAGGTGGCAGGGTTGGAATTCTATTTTCGGGAGATGTCTATTACCGAGTAGAGTAATATATACCCAGAGTATGTCTATAGCAAAGGGGGTTATGGGGGTGGGAGGGTGGACTGACAGACAGAAGTCTCTATTTATTGGGGTGGGAAAAGGGGTCACATTGCTTTGGGGGAGCCATTAGGGTGTTTGGTTTGGGGTGTTTTTTAAGTTTATTATTTTATATCATCCGGAAATAAAAACACGTGCACTGAGGTTGAGTGTCAGGGTCTGTGTATATGGTGTGTCCATCGATTGTGTCTATAAGTGTATGTGTACGAGGTGTGTGTGTGTGGTGTGCATATATTACAGCTTTTGTGATGAGACACCATTATCAGGTCTTTATTCGTCTTTAAGCTTGACAGAAACCAAGCTTGCTCTAACTTAGGCCAGAGGAGGACTCATTTGATCTACATTGCCAATCAAGGAAGGGCGGTTGTCCCCTCTGGCCTTCAGGGCCATCATACCAAGGATTTGAGGGCAACCAAGGTACTCCATACCTTCTCTGACCTTCTGCAAGTCAGCATGTTTCTCTGGGACCAGCATTCTCCACACCACGGAAGGATGGCACCCAGCAGCTTGAGCCCCAAGTCCAAAAATCTCAGGGAAGGGCTATGATTGGCCCATCTGCAGATCTATCAACGTGGCCTGTTGTTTGGCCTGCTGTGATTGGTTCCACTTGGGTGAAGGCCAACCCTGGACCAATGATTGTAGCCAGGGAGATGGAATCATGTAAAAACACGGAAGGCTCCACTTGAGCCACGAGGCTGAAATAGGGCAAGGAACGTTTTCAGAGAAGAGGGCTGATGACACTATCGATGTCTAGGAGATGGGGTATGAGGATTCTGGGTAGCAAGAGACAGAAACCTAAGTTCATCCAGCAGAAACGATAAGAAGCAATTGCCAGGTCATGGAACTGGGTAGTCCAGGAGGGACCCAGCTCGATTCAGGGGGCTCAGATGTGATTGGGGTTTTCCTTTTGGGGATTTCTCAGTGTAGTATCTGTAACTTTGAGCAAATTTTTAACTTCAACTTTGTATTGATGTATGTTACATGCAGAGAAGTACACTCATCATAAATGTATAATCACAAACTGATACCATCCATGCAGCCAGCTCCCAGATGAAGAAGTAGAACATCCCCAGGCCCCAGAAAGTGTCCTTGTGCCCCTTCCTAGCCATTGCGCACCACGCCCGGCCCCCGCCAGTAATTGCTATCCTACTTCTCACACCATAAAACAGTTTTACCCATTTTTGTACTTTAAATCAGAGGCCAGCAGACTGTTTACGGAAAGGGCCATATAGTAAATATTTTAGATTTTATGAACCACTCAGTCTCTGTCCCAGCAAACTCTGGCATTGTCGTGTGAAAGCAGTCACAGACGATGCAGTCATGAATAAGCTTGGCTGTGTTCAAATAAAACTGGATACTGAAACTTGAGTTTCTCAACATTTTTGTGTGTCATGAAATACTATTGTTTTGATTTTTTTGGAACCACTTAAACATGTGAAAACCATCTTAGGGCTTCCCTGGTGGCGCAGTGGTTGAGAGTCCGCCTGCCGATGCAGGGGACACGGGTTCGTGCCCCGGTCCGGGAGGATCCCACATGCCGCGGAGCGGCTGGGCCCGTGGGCCACGGCCGCTGGGCCTGCGCGTCCGGAGCCTGTGCTCCGCAACGGGAGAGGCCACAGCAGTGAGAGGCCCGCGTACCACAAAAAAAAAAAAGAAAAAGAAAACCATCTTAGCTCACGAGCCATACAAAGACAGGAGGTAGATAGGGTTTGGTCCACAGTGGCAGTTTGCTCACCTTTGCTTTAAATAGATGGAATCATAGAGTATGAACTCTTGGATCTGGCTTCTCCCCTTGAGCGGGTTTCTCAAGCCTCTCGAGGCCTCAATTTCCCAATGTATAAAATAGAAGTTAATAATAGCACCTGCCCCATAAGGGTGCGGTGAAAATGAGTTAAATCGACGCAAAAGCTTAGGACAGTGCCTGGTGCATAGCAAGCTCTCTACAAGTGTTAGCTGATTATTTTTACACTGTTGAGAACACAGACGCTGTGGCGGCAGGCATTCTGCCAGGCCACATGGTAACAAAGCCAGAGGAAGTCTTTCTCTCATACCACTCAAGCGTCTCCAGGAGTAACCTGATTGGCTCACCGTGGATCACGTGGCCAATCTCCACGGCCTAGGGAATGGAGTCATCTGACCGGCCAGGCCTGGGTCACGTGCTCATCTTTTTGCTTAGGAAGGGGTTAGTGTACCTGGGACTGACAGCGCCACCTAAACCTCGCCGAATGGGTGGGAGAGTTCTCCCAAAGGAAGGGAGATGGGAAAACACTCAAGCAGGAGACGGAAGCTACCAGCAACCTCAGCATATTTATGTCAAGGTGGGTGACACCCTGGAGGGCAGGGTCAATAATGTTTCTGGGAGTTTGAAGACCCTTATTCCCAGTATCTGTTGCTTCAGAACAAAGCATTCCAAAACTTAATGGCTTAAAACAACAACCATTTTGTTATCACTCATAGTTTGGTGTTAGCCATTCACCCATGATGGAAGTTTGGGTTGTGTCCATAGTTTGCTATTGCAAATAAGGCTGTGATAAACATTTATATACAAGTTTCTATTTGGACATATGTTTTCATTTCTCTTGGGTTTATACCTAGGAGTAGAATTGCTGAGCCATATGGTAATTCTGTATTTAACTTTTTGAGGAACATGTGTGTGTGTGGTTTTAATTAAACAATCTTGACATAATTATAGACTCAAGGGAAGTTGCCAACATAGTACAGACAGGTCCTCTATACCCTTCATCCAGTTTCCCCCAATGATAACATCCTGTATAACTATAGCACAATACTAAACTTGGAAACTGACACTGGTGAATCTACAGACCTTATTCAGATTTCACCATTTTTACATGCCCTCCTGCTTGTGTGCATGCATGTATGTGTGTGTGTGTGTGTGTGTGTGTGTCTATGCAGTTTTATGACGTGTATAGATTTTTCCAAGGGGATGCCAGCAAAGGTTAGAAACTCCCTTTTGTTTCCAAAGTATTCCCAAAGTATACCTGCTGTCTGTATATGTGTATGTTTGCTCTCTGGTCTTTAGCTAGTTAACAAACCCTAATAAGTTCAATGAGTTCTGCCATCTGGGCTGATCATACCTCAGGTATGGGGCTGTATTCTAAAGGAGACCTTAAATTAGTGAAAGGATACCTCTATTTTCAGTTTTGAAGTATTGTATTAGAGAAAACACCAGAGAAACAGAACCAGTGGGGTGTATATATTATAAGGAATTGGCTCATTCAGTTATGGAAACTGACAAGTCCTAAGATCTGCCGGGTGAGTCGGCAAGCTGGAGATCCAGGAGAGGCAGATGTGCAGTTCTAGTCTGAAGGCCGGCAGACTCGAGACACAGAAAGAACCAATGTTTCAGTTTGAATCTAGAAGGTAGGAAAAAGCCAGTGTTCCCGTTCAAAGGCAGTTGAGCAGAAGATAGTCTCTCTTACTCGGGGAAAGGTCAGCCTTTTTTGTTCCATGCAGGCCTTCAACTGATTGGGTGAGGCCCACCCACATTGGGGAGAGCAATCTGCTTTACTCAGTTTCCAGATTTAAATGTCCAGCTCATCCAGAGCACCCAGAATGTTTGACCAAATATCTAGGCACTTCATGGCCCAGTCAAGTTGGTGCATAAAATTAATCATTACAAGAATGATCATCAATGAAAACATAAGTCAGGGTTCTCAATGGGAGTCTCTAATAAACCTGCAAGAGGTACAGAAAGTTCCCCAATCGAGGTAAGACAATTGAGGTTTCCTTTCTTCTGGTGGGGCCAGAGAAGCGGCAGGATTCGGAGTGCTGCAGCAGTGAATAGAAGTAGGAGAGAGAGAGGGTAACAACCTCAGAAGAGGTTGACTGGCTGGCTGAAATCATCGTGTGCTTTTAGTCAGTAGTGATATGCTGGATGAGGAATCATGAAGTCAAGTGGGGCGCCTAGAACTAGCCCAGCAGAAGCATCAAGTTTTGCAGCCCCAACTATTGCCTTAGGACAAGGAGGAGAAGTCTGCTCTTGTTAATGACTCTTTACTGCCTGGTATGAAAGCATTTCAGTATTTTAACAACTGATACAGCCCTATCAGTGTGAACCAGCTGAATATCAACTGTGACTGTCCAAAAGGAGTAGGGATTGAATTGTTCTGATTCCTTCATCTTTGGTAGGCAAGATAATTTATGGTGATGCTATCTAATTACCTCTCTCTCTCTTCTCTCTTCTCTCTCTCTCTCTCTCTCTTTTATGTTTGAAGCACTGACATTTCCCCCCACTATTCTTGAGTTCAGTAGTTCTTACACTTGAAGGAGCAGTAGTAGAATCATCTGTAGGTTTTGTTATAATGAAAACGCACCTCCTTCCAATTACCCATCCAGGGTTTCTAATTCCATCAGTCTGTGTGGGGCCCAAGAATTTGCCTTTCCAAAGAGTTCCCAGATGCTCCAAGGACCACACTTTGAGAACCACTGCACTAATAGAACTCTAATAAGGTAACACATCTATAGGATCTCTCTAGACAGAGCAATACATAAGAATTTTGTAGAACATTACACGCTTGTGTTTCTTTTCCTTGTCTGAACTGTACGGATGATCTCTTGGGATGGAAGGCTCAGAGCCTTGCAGTTTCAGAGTGACAGTTTATCAAGGCCATCAATTCCTAAGGGAAGGAAAAATTACTGCAGGAGAAACCTGCAAATCCCTCTTTGACCAGCAAGGAGGATTGTCCATGTGTCTCCAGGAACAGCTGCCTAAGCTGTAACTCTCCAAATGTCAATATCCTTCAGAAGTGACAGCCCCCAGAGCCAAACATGAAATTCTAGGAAGGGGAGGGTATTCAATCATATCAAAGAGTTTCATCCCCTCCACCTTTCTGGCCAAAGATCTCAATTAATATGACCAGAAGTCAATCATTCACTAATCAATTGCCCACGAGGATGAGGCTTTTGGCTTTTAAGACTGTAGTCTCAAGGCCTAGCACAGTGTCTGGCATGCAGTAAATGCTCAACAAACACAAATGTTGATTAATCAATGAATGAATTCATTCAATATACGTAAGAAACATTTTAGTCTAGGCCAGAGCCTGAGCTGGGCAGTGCTGGGCAGAGTGGTGACTGAAACAGCCCCAGCCCTGCCCTCAAGGGACTCAGTCTGGTGGGGAAGGCAGACCCATCCTTAGACAATGATGACCATGAGTGGGCAAAAGAAGGCCAAGTGGGTATCAGGGAGGGCTTCCTGGAGGGGACAACAGACCTGCCTATTGAAGGATGAGTAAGGAATGAACCAGGTAAAGTGAGGGGAGTGTTCCAAGTGGCAGTCTGACAGCTCCCTCCTTCCTCCTATTCCCCCAACAAACTGTGACAAGGCCCCCTCTAGGCTCCAGCAGCCCCTCGACCCCTGTTCCAGCCTTGACCACTCTGAAGTATGACTGTCAGGGACAGATCTGTCTCCCCCTCACTGACTGCCCGCCCTTGGAGAGAAGGGCCAGGGCTGTTGGGGTCACTGCTGTGTCCCCAACACTGCCTAGCCCAGGGCCAGGTACAGAAGCAGGGGCTCAGGGAGTGTTTACCGAATGAATATGAGAGTGGTGTGTGGGGGTATGTGTGTGTGAAACAGTTGAAAGTGTGTTATATGAAGAGGATCAAAGTTCAAACTCCTCAACCCTAATTTCCCACCCCCAGGAAGTGGCATAACAGCAGTTAAAGACTAGAGCTCCACTGTTGGGAGTCCAGCACTTACCCATCTAGGCCCCATCTGTAAAATGGTGCCTCTGCATATGGTTATTTTGAGGATTAAATGAGTTATTCACATAAAGTTCTTAGAATGGTACTTGGAATGTAATAAGTGGTCATTAAATGTTAGCTGTCCTTATTTTTCAATCATTTCTGATCCTTTTTTAAAAAATTTATTTTTGGCTGTGTTGGGTCTTCGTTGCTGCACACGGGCTCTCTCTAGTTGCAGCAAGCAGGGGCTACTCTTCGTTGCAGTGCACGGGCTTCTCATTGCAGTGGCTTCTCTTGTTGCAGAGCACAGGCTCTAGGCATGTGGGCTTCAGTAGTTGTGGCACGCGGCTCAGTAGTTGTGGCTCATGGGCTCTAGAGCATCGGGTCAGTAGTTGTGGTGCACGGGCTTAGTTGCTCCGCGGCACGTGGGATCTTCCCTGACCAGGGCTCGAACAAGTGCCCCCTGCATTGGCAGGCAAATTCTTAACCACTGTGCTACCAGGGAAGTCCCTGATCCTTCCTTTTTTTTTTTTTTTTTTTGGATCCTTCCTTTTTACGCCTACATCCTCTTCTGTCCCCATCTCTTATATCCAGTCACTTGAATCACCAATACTTGCCCTTCCTTGTGACATTTCATGCCTCTGAGCTCTGCACATGCTGTTCCCTCCCCGCTGGTACACCCTTTCTGAACCTGTCCACCCCGGGAACTCCTATTCAGCTAGCACAGTCCAGCAATCATATCACCCCTCCAGACCTCCAGGTTTCAGATCTATGGGATCAAAGTCTCCTTTCCTGTCCTCCAGCTTTTGACCCTTACCTAAGGTCCAAGTTCTGGGGGAGGAAGTGGTCCAGCGCTAAGCAGCCCTTTCACTGGGTCTCTTGGTGCTCTGTCACCCCCTTGTGCCCAGACTCAGACCTGCATGGAAAAATGTGCCTAGAAAGTTCTGGGAGAATAGTGCTGGTGATTCTCCACCGTGGACCCCAGGGTCACTCTCCGCCTTTCTCCTCCTGCTCTGGGCCCTGGGAGACTGACCTGTGTGGGCTCCATCCACGGGAGTCCCTTGCCCTCTGCCTTCTCGTTGGGGTCTCCCCGTTACAGGCACTGACAGGATATCTGAAGGTAAGTAGTGGGGGAGAGGTTGGAGTATTTCTTTTCCGGGCCCCTCCCTGCACCCCTGCAGTTTTGGCAGTGGCTGTGTTCCTCTACCTAGAGCTACAGCTCCTATGGGCTCCACTCCAAACTTTAGCTTTCTGCCTGAAGGGTGGTCATGGCTTGGTTCTGGCTCCAGCTGGTTCCCTGGCATCGCCCCATATTTTGTGGGTTCCTTCACCCTGCCAACCCTTCTAAACCTTCCCTTCATAAATGTTCTCACTTAAACTCTTTTTTTTTTTTTTTTTTTTGACCGCACCATGCACGTGGCTTGTGGTGATCTTAGTTCCCTGACCAGGGACTGAACCTGCGCCCTTGGCAGTGAAAGCGCTGAGTCCTAACCACTGGACCACCAGGGAATTTCCCCCCACTTAAACTCTTTGAATGGCTACCTGTTTCCTGCCAGGACCCTAACTGAATCACATTATAAACTTAGGGTGAGCCCAGGAGAGCAGGGGACCCTCGCCCACCAGTGCACGCCAGAATTTCTCTTTAGGATGAGCTTGGGGTGGCCAAGGGGCTGACAGGAGGGCTTGTCTTGAAGCTGATAAGATTTATATCAGGTTATTTGTGGGGAGGGGGCTAAAGCCTTCGTGATACTCCCATTGGAGGGTCTCTGTCTGTCCCCTTGAAGGAGGGTGGGAGGAAAAATCTTTTATTCCTGTGTGTATTGCAGGTCACTTGGGTCCTTGGTTAACTCACTTGCTGTTTCCCTCAGGAGCCCTGAGAGGAAGGTGGTAATATGGTTCAGGGAGGTGAAGTCTTTTGTCCAAGGCCACATGGTGAATGATTATAATAGCTACCTTAAACAAAACAGAAGTGTTTCATTACATTTCTGTGAAGTTCTGGAACAGGCAACACTAATTTCCAGTTAACAAAAAGAAAAAGAAAAACAGAAAGGCATGGAGTTGCCTCTGGGAGTGAAGTAGGCTGTCAGTATGCCCTGGAAAGGGGCAAAAAAACCAATGTTCTCAGGTGATGGAAATGTTTATGTCTTAATCTGGGTGCTTAGTCACATGGGCGTATCTGTTTGTCACAACTCGTTGCACTGCTCTCTTAAGGTCCAAGCATTTTTATTTTCAAAATAAATATAAAAGAATTTGCAAGCCTTTTTTTTTTTTTTTTTTTTTTTTTTTTTTTGCGGTACGCGGGCCTCTCACTGCTGTGGCCTCTCGGAGCACAGGCTCCGGACGCGCAGGCTCAGCGCACGGGCCCAACCGCTCCGCGGCATGTGGGATCCTCCCAGACCGGGGCACGAACCCGCGTCCCCCGCATCGGCAGGCGGACTCCCAACCACTGCGCCACCAGGGAAGCCCTGCAAGCCCATTTTTGAGTGCTACATCCCAGGTTGGTCCAAAGTGCTTTGCCCAAGAATGAATTCTCATGACCAATTTATAAAGGACGTGATGATGATAATCAGTAAATATCTTTGAAGCACTTACCAGTCGTGTATTTACTCTCTGAGAATAACGTGTATGGAATGCCTGTCTTGTAGTAAACTAACCAAACACAAAAATGACACTCCTCCTAGTGGAGAGGCAGATAATTAGAAAAAAAAGTGAAATACATAGAATGTTGGATGGTGACAAGTTCTACGGGGAAAAGCAAATAAAGCAGGAGGTAGGGGATCGTGGAGGGGGTTGGGGGTGGGTCCTGTTTTATAGACTTGATGGTATGACGTCCCCATGACAAAGGGACTGTGAGAGACCACGTTATCAGAAGAGGAAACTGAGGCACAGAGAGGTCACCAGCCTAAGTCTCGCCAAGAGGCAGGGCTGGAGCTGGAAACCCCAGGATTCCTTCCAGGGCTGGCGCTGACCAGGGGCCTGGGGAACGAACAGACCCCTCGTTCTCTCCCTCGGGGAAGGGGACATGCAATGATCAGAAAGTTAATGACTTGGGACTGGGGTCTCCAAAAGGTGGAAATGGTTCAGCTCAATGAGGGATCCCCCCTTCCCCCTCCCCAACCCCAGCTGAGGGCTTGATCTAGTTGGAGCGCGGGACTGGGGGCACGGGAACCAAAGGGGTTAATGAGGTGGGGGTCTCCAGGATGGAGATGTTGAAGGACTGGGGGGGTCTTCCAGCGGCCGGTGAGATTTCCCCAGGGCTGGAAGCCTTTAGCGGGGTGAAGACTTAAAGGGGTTAAGGGGGAGCGACAAAGGAGGGGTTAATGGGGGCGGGCCCGGCCGGGCCGGGGCGGGGCCTCGGCTGGCGGCTCTGGCCCGGGGGCCAGTAGAAGTCGCCGCCGGGTTCCTGCGCCGCCGTGGAGCGCGGCTCCCCTAGCCGCGGAGAGAGGCGCCACCTGCCCCGTGCAGCCGTCACGCGCAGGTAGCCGCCGGTCCCTGCCCCGCCCGCGCCGGTCCTGCGGCCGCCGGGGGCTGCTCCTCCCCGCGCCGCCCGGGGGCTTCGCGTCCCCGCGTCCGTCCGCTGCCTCAGTCTCCCGCGCCGTCGCCGTCCCCGCCCCTCTCTGGGGCCGGCTCTTCCCCGCGTCTCTGCGGCTGACTTTGTCTCTGGATGTGTCTCCATCTCTCCGTCTGTCTCTGATGGGTCTCTGGATCCGCGGTCCCTCTCCCTCTGGGTGTGTCTCTCTCTTTCTCCATCTCCGGGTGTCTCTGTCGATTTCTTTATCTCTGCGTCTCCGTCGCTCTCTCGCTCTGCCTCCATCTCTGTGTCTTGACGAACTCTCAGTTTCTGTGGATCTCTCTGCTTCCATCTCCCCGTCTCTGCGCATCTCTTTGCCCTTTCCCTTCCTGTCTCTGTCTCTCGGTATTCCTCTGTCTCTGTCTCTCTGTATCTTAGACCCTGTGCTGGTAACTTCACCCCGTCATCATCTCATTCCAAATCCTCGCAAATTCCAACTTTCACATGGGCTGAGGAGCTGCTTTGGGAGTGCCCCTGTGACCCCCCCTCCCCCTCAAGAGTCACCCCACCGCTCTGGAGGTCGCACCCACCCCACCCTCCAATTTCAGGAATTCCTGGCTGGGGGGTAAACTTCCTCCCCCACTTCCTCCCTTCCAGGATTTGGCTGGGTCACCCGTTAACTCCTTCCTGCCTTGACTTCATCCCCCACCCCTCCTTGAGCTGGACACCCCCCACCTTCAAGCAAGCTGAAGGACAGCTCTGGAATTTCGGTTGTGGGATGTGTGTTGTGTACTCAGGCGGGACGTGCGCTGGGGGAGTTTCCTGAGGGCGCAGATGGAGTTGATGGGGGCCACATCCCCACCGCCCCCCACCAGGGCCCATCACCAGCCCCGCTCCTTCTGAACTCACCAAAGGCCCCTCACAACTCTGTCTCTGTGGTTGAGCTTGACTTCAGGTTCGGGGTGAGGATGGGGAGGTTTTCCTTTCTGGTGGTGGGGCATCCAGTAGTAGAAAATGAGAGAGACCGATGGGGGAGGGGCGCCAGAACTCTGGGAATCATAGAAGCAAGAAGTCTTGCATGTGAAGTCTTTGAATGAAAGGACCAGGTAAGTGAGAATGATCAGAGAGGACCAGGAATGCTCAAACCCTCTAATTAAAGGTCCTTAGGATATTTGAATCCTTCAATCCAAAAAGCTTGGTGGTGGAATCTTGGCAGTTTTCAGTGTTCGCACACAGCCGAGAGCTTGCAAGTGCTTGCAGAGCCAGCTAGACCAAGCCCCCCATTTTACAGATGGGGAAACTGAGGCCCAAGAGCAGAAGTCCCCACAGTGAGTCAGTTTCAGGCTAAGGTTGGGACTCCAGTTCCACTGAAGCCGCAATCCAGAGATCTGGCTTCTTTTGCTGCCACTATGTCGGATTCCTGTGGGGCAGGAGGTCTTCGTAGAGAGGAGGGAAGAATGCCAACGTGAGTGCGAATGGCTGGAACCCAGGATGGAGCCTTTTAGAGGCAGAGGAGAGAAAATATTTCTAAAACCATGGTGTTGGAGAAGGAGAGGGGACAAGAGTTAGTTTGGGTGGAAGGGGTGGAGTTTCAGAGAAGGAGGGAAGAGAGGGGAAGGGGGGGGGTAGTGCAGAGATGAACTCCCGCCTGACTCTGTCTCCTGACCCTCCCCATGAAGCCCACTGCTCCCGCAGGACAGGGCCTATAATTTGGTTTGTGTCTAGACAAATAATAACTCAGCCGGTGTGAGCGAGCAGGGAGGGATGTGGCAAGGCTCCCTGGGAGGCAGCCTGGGCTCCTAATGTCCCCCCCAGGGGGCTGAGAATTTACGGACCAGGTGAACGTGGTGACTACCCCTTCCCCATTGAATCCTTAGTATCTTAGAATTCTGCATAATCTTAGAACTTTAGGCTGCTAGAATGTTAAAAAAAAAAACAAAAACGGATTAGATAGGGAGGAAAAAGGAAGTGAGGTTTACGGTATGTAGAGTATGTTCCCATTTCTGTGAAAAAGAAAAGGGGAATAAATATTCGTGTTTGCTGGGCAAAGATAGTAATCACTGAGAGTTAATAATAGATTCTGAAAGTTATAGAATGTTAAAAAAAATCATAGAGCGTTCTAACAATAGAAATTGAGAATCTTGGAGTGTGAGACGCTGGGATATTGGAAACTTAGAAGGAGAAGGGCATGGAAAGCCACCATGATAATAATAATAGAATGGAAGAAAGGTAAAGCTCTAGAATGCTACAATAATAGAACAGTAAACCAGGAACAGGACTAACGCTAGAACCTGAGGATTTGAGAACCTGGCAATCTAGAACATCAGAGGAGTAGAGTCAAGGACTCTGGTGTCCCTTTTGGACAGTGGGGGGGGGTGTGGGGGGATGAGGACCCCTTCAGTAGAAATGGGGAAACTGAGGCCCAGTGGAGCGGTCACGGTGGCCGGACTGTCCCCTAGTTTCCGCCGGCCAGCCGCCAGGACACCAGGTGGGGAGCGAGGCTTGGTGATCACATTTCGTCCCCTAATGAGCAGACCGGAGCTGGCTGGTCCCCCGGGGCTGTCAGGGGAGCAGGAGCCCTCAGCGGAGGGAAGCGGGGGGTGAGAGAGGCGACCTGGAGGCTTCTAGGACAAGACTGGTGAGTGGGGGGGTGTGGGGCTCTGTTACCTCTCCGTCTTGTCCTTTCACCGCCCGCAGTCCTTCAGCCTTGCTGGACTTAGAGGTGGCTGCCAGGGCCCAGGGACTTATCTGGCTTCAGCAGCTGAGGTGCAAAGTGGGGGCAGTGGTCTGACAGTCCTTCCTGTCTCCCCACTATGGCTCCATATTCTCAGCTTATCTCTCTTCCCTGACCCTCTGGGAGGGGGCAGCAGGGACCACAAGGGAGGCCTGTGGGTCTGGGGAGCTTCTTGTGCGCACTGTGAGATTTGGGGGTTGACCTCCTACACACAAAGCCTGAGTAAGGGAGGCAACTTAGATCCCAGCCCACCAGGGTCTTGGCTTCAGTGGGCTGGGCAAGGGAGTCAGGTGGGCACCCAAGACGCCGAGGTCACTTCCTTTCTTTCTTTCTTTTTTTTTTTTTTTTTTTGCGGTACGCGGGCCTCTCACTGTCGTGGCCTCTCCCGTTGCGGAGCACAGGCTCCGGACGCGCAGGCGCAGCGGCCACGGCTCACGGGCCCAGCCGCTCCGCGGCACGTGGGATCTTCCCGGACCGGGGCACGAACCCGCGTCCCCTGCATCGGCAGGCGGACTCTCAACCACTGCGCCACCAGGGAAGCCCAGGTCACTTGCTTTCTCGTGGTGAGAGTCCGTGGATCTTTCAACAGATTCTTAACGAGGGCCGAGAACCCCGGAAAGACTTGAGAAAAATTACGGGAATGCAGGAGGTGAAGAGAGAAAACATTCAGGTAAGGGGAAGCTTTTTACTTAAGAATGACAGATCTATGCAGTCTTGACACACCGTGTGACTTAGACAACTGCTTTGTGGCTCTAGGCCTCAGTTTCCCCATCTGTATCAGGCAGGGGTCAGAGATAGCCTCGCGCCCCTATATGTTGTGGCATATAGGCCGGTTGCACTGTGGAGTTCTGAGAGTCTGTCATTCCGCGCTGTCTTTCGGGGGTTTGGTGGTGGGCAGATCTCAGGTGGGGGAGAAGAGAGGGTTGAATGCCCCTTCCCCATGCTCAGCATCCCCCAAGAAGCAGATGGGTTGAGGAGGAGGGAGGGGTAAGCGGCCAACTGGTTCCCCCTCGAGGAAATTAGCAATGGGAAGTGTATTTCCTTTGGCTGCAGGAAATCAGTCTCATGCAGTGTACCCACCCCAGCCTCAGCTGAACCCAGGGATTCTTGAGAGGGTGGGGCAAAGGGAACTCCCAGCTCTCAGTGCCTCCTCCCATTATGAACTGGTTCATTCTTGTGTCAGCTGCCCAGTGCCTGTGGAATAGTAATAATTGTTCAAATTTATAGGTGATATCACCTCTACCAAGGATTTTCTTTTTTTTAATTAAGTTTGTTTTTTATTGAAGTGGAGTTGATTTACAACGTTGTGTCAATCTCTGCTGTACAGCAAAGTGACTCAGTTACACACATATAGACATTCTTTTTTTAAAATATTTATTTATTTATTTATTGGCTGTGTTGGTTCTTCCTTACTGCATGTGGACTTTTCTCTAGTTGCAGAGAGCAGGGGCTACTCTTTGTTGTGGTGCGTGGGCTTCTCACCGCGGTGGCTTCTCTTGTTGCAGACCACGGACTCCAGACGCACAGACTTCAGTCGTTACGGCACGTGGGCTCAGTAGTTGTGGCTCCCGGGCTTTGTTGCTCTGTGGCATGTGGGATCTTCCCGGACCAGGGCTCGAACCCGTGTCCCCTGCATTGGCAGGCGGACTCCCAACCACTGCTCCATCAAGGAAGCCCCTAGACATTCATTTTTTAAAAATATTGTTTTCCATTATGGTTTATCACAGGATATTGAATATATCCATAGTTCCCTGTGAATAAATTCGGAGATGTTTCATCCTCTCCAGTTTTCTGGAAGAGTTTGTATAGAATTGATATTTTCTTTTTTTTTTTTTTTTTTTTTGGCTGAGCCACACAGCAGGCAGGATACTAGGCACAGGGTCAAACCCGTGCCCCCTGCAGTGGAAGCGCGGAGTCTTAAGCACTGGACTGCCAGGGAAGTCCCAAGGATTTTCATATCTGGGATGTGACTAGTATAAACGTTGTGCCCACCCCCCCTTTCTATAGAAGGGGAAACTGAGGCTCCTGAAGAAGTAATTCCCTCAGTGTTACAGGAGGAATGAGAGACCCAGGGCAGACAGAGGGGAGAGAGATGTTTGGGTTTTTGTTTTGTTTTTTAATATAAATTTATTTATTTATTTATTTTTGGCTACGTTGGGTCTTCATTGCTGCGCGTGGGCTTTCTCTAATTGCATTGAGCGGGGGCAGCTCTTTGTTGCGGAGCACGAGCTCTAGGCGCGCAGGCTTCAGTAGTTGTGGCTCGTGGGCTCAGTAGTTGTGGCTCGCGGGCTCTATAGCGCAGGCTCAGTAGTTGTGACTCATGGGCTTAGTTGCTCCGCGGCATGTGGGATCTTCCGGACCAGGGCTCGAACCTGTGTCCCCCACATTGGCAGGCGGATTCTTTTTTTTTTTTTTTTTTTTTTTTTGCGGTATGCGGGCCTCTCACTGTTGTGGCCTCTCCCGTTGCGGAGCACAGGCTCCGGACGCGCAGGCTCAGCGGCCATGGCTCACGGGCTCAGTCGCTCCGCGGCATGTGGGATCTTCCCGGACCAGGGCACGAACCCGTGTCTCCTGCATCGGCAGGCGGACTCTCAACCACTGCGCCACCAGGGAAGCCCCAGGCAGGCGGATTCTTAACCACTGCGCCACCAGGGAAGCCCGAGAGAGGTGTTTTAAGTGATTTGCTCTGGACGGGGGGTTTCAGTTCAAAGGTAGGGACCAGATTGCACTGTTCCAGCCAGGAGCAAGCCCCCTCTGTCCCATCTCCACAGGATCCAGGAGTCCCTGTGAGTCTGAGGTGAGGGCAGCTCTTCAGTCATGGAGGAGCCAACAGCCGGGAGGACTTACTAAGTGGGACTCAGCCCTGATCTTTCAAAGTCAGTTGTGCAGCAGATAGATCCTGCCCTCTTCACTTTTTTCTCTCCCCACCTCTTTCTCTGGGTCCCTGCAGGGACTCGCTTGAGCTTGAAGTAGGGGGTGCTGCCACCTCAAGGTGAGCGGGTGGCCTGTGTTGGGGGAGGGGCTGACCAATGCCTCTTCCCTCAGTCCAAAGTCATTTCTTGAGTGCCTACTGTATGCCGGGCCTGTCCTGGGCGCTGGTGATACAGCAGTCAACACAAGGTCCCTGCCCTCCTGGAATGTCCGTTCTAGACAGACAGACAGACACAAACAAGATGCAAAGTGATGTGAGGAGAGAGCCCTGGGAATGGGTGGTCAGGACTCTGGGTACAGAGGGCCTCCCTGAGGAGGTGAAGGAGTTGACGGAGCTAGTCGTAAGTAAGTCTGAAGGAAGAACAAAGGTTTTGTCTTGTTTTGTTTTGGCTGAGTTGGGTCTTCGTTGCTGCGCGTGGGCTTTCTCTCGTTGCGGCGCGCGGGCTTCTCGTTGCAGTGGCTTCTCTTGTTGCGGAGCACGGGCTCTAGGCGCGCGGGCTTCAGCAGTTGTGGCACGCGGGCTCAGTAGTTGTAGCTCGCGGGCTCTAGAGCGCAGGCTCAGCAGTTGTGGCGCACGGGCATAGTCGCTCCGCGGCATGTGGGATCCTCCCGAACCAGGGATCGAACCCGTGTCCCCTGCACTGGCAGGCGGATTCCTAACCACTGAGGCACGGACGTCCAGAACAAAGGTTTTGACGCTGGTAAGAAGCTCCAGCCTTGAGGCTGCTGAGGTGGGGGAGGGGAGGTGGGCAAGAAAGTCAGCTAGGCTGCTCACGCTGGTCAGGCAGTGCCTTGTCACCCGGGGTGAGGATTTGGGATTTCACCCCAAGTCCACTGGGAAGCCGTTGGAGAGTTTCTCAAGCAGAGAAGTAAACAAGAGCTGATTTCCATGTTAGAGAGAACTTCCTGGCTGCCACGTGGGAAGTGAGTTGAGGGAAGTCGGAGTGGCAGCCGGGAAAGCCGTGAGGAGGCCACTGCAAAGTCCAAGCCGGTGGTGATGGCTGAGTGGAGCGGGCAGCAGCAGGGCTTTCAGAGACATGCACGGATTCGGCATTTAGTGTGGAGGTAGGGAGAGCCGAGTGGCCTTTCCCATGAGCAGATGCTCAGGCCCCTGGGAGGTTCCCATGTACCTGCTGTGTACCTTTGGCCTCATCCCTTCCCGTCTCTGGGCCTTGGTTTCCTCATCTGTCCAATCGACTCAACCAGTGGTTTTCAAAGCGTTTCCTGGGGATTCTTCAGAGGTGGCCTTCCTCCCGCCACCTCATTTTTTCTAGAGCACAGAGCAGCTTCCTCTGTCACTGTCTTAGATGGGGTTTCCAGCTGAGATGTCTTTTTTTTTTTTTTTTTTTTCTGTACGTGGTCAACTCACTGTTGTGGCCTCTCCCGCTGCGGAGCGCAGGCTCCGGACGCGCAGGCGCAGCGGCCATGGCTCACGGGCCCAGCCGCTCCGCGGCACGTGGGATCTTCCCGGACCGGGGCACGAACCCGTGTCCCCTGCGTCGGCAGGCGGACTCTCAACCACTGCGCCACCAGGGAAGCACCCCCCCCTTTTTTTTAAGTGGTTTCACAACCTAAAAACGAAACTGATGCAAACCCTTGGATGGAATGGCTTCTGAAGGTGCCTCTAATTCGGGACTTCGCTCCCCACCTCTCTGGGGGCTGACAGTGGTCCGGGGCTTGGTCCAAGATTTTGTCCTTTGCCCTGTCCTTAAAGGTCTCCGCAGGACCAGGAGGGTGAGGCCCTAGACTCTCACTCGGCAAAGTCGGAGCGGAGTGGGAGGAGACAGTGAAGGGGGCAGTCTCTGAGGGAGGGAACCTGCTGGCGCTGCCCCCAGGGCTCCCCCTTGCTCCCGACCTCAACCGGGTCCACAGATGCTCCTCTCAGCCCTTCCCCGCCCCGCCACCCCCCCAGCCTCCTGCAGCTATGCTGCCCTGGGCTGTCAGCCCAGGGCCCCCTTCTGTCCAGTTATTCTTGGGTGAAAACTGAAGTGCAGGCTGGAGAAAGGAGTTGCAGGCTGGAGAAAGCCGAGATTTCCCCTCTCCCGTCATCAGGACCTTGGACAGGTCTCTGAACCTCTCTGTGCCTCAGTTTGTCGAACGGGGGGAATAACCCTATTCCTCATAGGATTCTTGAAATTTTAAAATTCCTACCCATAAAAGTGCTTAAGACAGGGTCTGCTATGTAGTAGGACTTAATAAACTTTAGCTGTTATTATCACCACCGTCATCATTATAGTCAAAAATGGGGTGCCCTGGGTTAGGAGCAGGAGGGCTGATTCTAGCCCGGTTCCGTCACTGCCTTGCTGTGCATCCTTGAGGGGAGTGGCGCAGCCTCTCTGGGCCCAGTCTCCCTGTCTAGAACGTGATAGGTGAGACTAGTTCTCCATTTCCCACGGCATGATACGAGACTTGTGCAAGTTTTACATGGTTTCTGGAAGAAAGTTTTAAAATCTAAGTTGGATCTTTATTCTAACATCTGGTAGGGAAAAAATATATCTGGCATCTCAAATCTGTGTTTTCAGAGATCCGTTGCTTAGAGTGAGGCTCAATTAGGCATCATTAGGGCCCCCGCCCTCTGCAGCCCAATGGAGTCAGGGCAAAAGGGGTGTGGGGGGAAGGGGGTGGTCCGTGACTCCTCTTACTGCAGTCTTCTCTCCCCACAGGTGCTGCAAAATCAGCTTTGAACTGTGAGGCGGGGCCACCTCATCTCAACTGCTCAGCTCCCACCAGGACCAAGCTGGAGCCCCGTCCCTGTCCCCTTTAAATCCCCTGTATTAGTAACCCTGCTCTGATCTAGCCCTTACTCACCTCCTTCCTGTTTCTTAAGAACCCTTCCCACATTCCCCAGACCAAGCCCTTCCTCTCTTTCATCCCTCACAGGACACCTCCTTTTCCGTAATCTTCTCCTCACTGCTTACCTTCCTTATTTCCTTATTTCTTACTGGGGTCCCAGGAAATGCCAGCACCCCCATCCATGTTGCCCGGTCTTTCCAACACTCCCTAACTGTAGACTATCCTATCTCAACACTATCCCCTACATTTCCACCCCACCGTTACTTCAGCACGGCCACGCTTCCTTTCTACATCCTCCGCAGATCTCTCTCTCTCTCACCACTGCCCACGGATGCCTTCATCTCCTCTATAAACACCCCCCTCAGTCAGTTTTGCGTGACCCCAGTACTCCTCCATTTATGCTCTGATTGGGTTCACAAAACCTCCTTGACAAAGATCTTTGTTAATCCTGCCATCCCCCAAACCTCCCTCTTGTCGTAATTCTATCCCTCCTCCAACTCTTCCCTCTCCGGCTCTATCCTTCCCTGCGCAGCCTGGCCCACGATCCGTGGTCAGCCTCATCTCTTCGCCGTGGACTGCCTGCCACCATGTTCCCCTGAGCCTCCGAGGAGGGGGCTCAGGGGGCCTGATGGCCTCCCGCCACCCATGGCCCCACAGCCCCCGTGGGCCAGGGGAAGCGTCTCGAAAGCCTCAGTGCCGAGGATGGGCAACCGCACGTGGGAGGGCTGCCACGTGGACTCCCTCGTGGACCACCTCTTCCCGCCCTCCCTCTACATCTTTGTCATTGGCGTGGGACTGCCCACCAACTGCCTGGCCCTGTGGGCCGCCTACCGCCAGGTGCGACAACACAACGAGCTGGGTGTGTACCTAATGAACCTGAGCATCGCCGACCTGCTGTACATCTGCACGCTGCCGCTGTGGGTGGACTACTTCCTGCACCACGACAACTGGATCCACGGCCCCGGCTCCTGCAAGCTCTTCGGGTTCATCTTTTACACCAACATCTACATCAGCATCGCCTTCCTCTGCTGCATCTCCGTGGACCGCTACCTGGCCGTGGCCCACCCGCTGCGGTTCACCCGCCTGCGCCGTGTCAAGACGGCCGTGGCCGTGAGCTCCGTGGTCTGGGCCACGGAACTGGGAGCCAACTCGGCGCCCCTGTTCCATGATGAGCTCTTCCGCGACCGTTACAACCACACCTTCTGCTTCGAGAAGTTCCCCATGGAGGGCTGGGTGGCCTGGATGAACCTCTACCGGGTCTTCGTGGGCTTCCTCTTCCCGTGGGCCCTCATGCTGCTCTCCTACCGCGGCATCCTGCGGGCTGTGCGGGGCAGCGTGTCCACCGAGCGCCAGGAGAAGGCCAAGATCAAGAGGCTGGCCCTCAGCCTCATTGCCATCGTGCTGGTCTGCTTTGCGCCCTACCATGTACTCCTGCTCTCCCGCAGCGCCGTCTACCTGCGCCACCCCTGGGACTGTGGCTTCGAGGAACGTGTCTTCTCGGCGTACCACAGCTCACTGGCCTTCACCAGCCTCAACTGTGTGGCTGACCCCATCCTCTACTGCCTCGTCAACGAGGGCGCCCGCAGTCACGTGGCCAAGGCCCTGCACAACCTGCTCCGCTTTCTGGCCAGTGACAAACCCCAGGAGATGGCCAACGTCTCACTCACCCTGGAGACCCCGCTCACTTCCAAGAGGCACAGCATGGCCAAGGCCGTGGCAGCCAGCTGGGCGGCCGCTCAGCCCTCCCAGAGGGACCAGGTGCAGCTGAAGATGCTGCTGCCGGCACAGTGAACCTCGTGTCGCGCAGAGCCCCCGCTCCTCCGTACTAACGCCACCCTCCCTTCCCTCTTGGTCCGGTGTATGCAAATTGTATGTAAATTAGGCCATGTGAAATTCCATAAGCATGTAAGACAATAGGAAAATAGTGAGGTTGATGTGTCACTGGTCAACCATCGTCCTCCACCACGATGACCCCCTAACGATGCAGTAGAACTGTGCCTAGCCCTGCGCTGGCTGGTGCTAGTGACCCAGCGGGGACAAATGACAGCGCTGGCCCTGCCCGCGTGGCTCCCACTCCACTGGGGGAGACAGATCTGCCCCTGGATAGTGATGACCCAGAGTGGGCAGGGCTCAGACGGGGAGCCCAGGGGCTGGGGGAACCCAAGAAGGCATCAGACCCGGTCTGGGGGTCAGAGAGGGCTTCCTAGAGGAGGGGACCAGTAGATTAACTTTCCAGGAGGTAAAGACAACAAGGTTAGGATTACTTTCAACAAGGGGGTAAAAGTCTGTGACGCATGGGGAAGGTGGAAGAAGAAATTCGCCGAGCGCTGAGTGGTCACTTTTGCCTTTGGGGAGCCCCCCCCCCCGGTCCTACAGGGGAGAGAGGGAGCAGGACAGAGCATTTCAGAGTTTCAAGATAAACAGCATTCTCCAGGTCAGGATTGAGGAGGAGGAGGAGGGGGCAGAGTCAAATGAAGGGCAATCGGCCACCTGGCTGGTGGAGCAGAGAGCAGGGCAGGCTTGGGAAGGGGGCTGGGGACAAGAGAAGGGTATCTATTCATTCATTCAAGGGAGATTTGTTTATACCTACTCTCTGCCCAGCCCTGTGCTGGCCTGTGGCTGGGGACAAAACGGTAACCAAGACAGCCCAGGCCCCGCCCTCACGGACCTCACAGTAAATGACTAAAGATTAAACATAACATTTGGAATCGATCAGGGTGATGGGGAAAAATCAAGCTGAGGGGGCAGAGAGTGATGTGGAGTCTGATCTAGCTAAGGAGGTCGGGGAGGGCTCACGGGGAAGGGGGCATTTGAGAAAAGACCTGAAGGAGGAAAGGGGTCAGATGGAACCACACGGCAGGCCGAGGGAACAGCAAGTGCAAAACCTGGAGTAAGAGACTGCCTGCATTTGAGGGCCAGCAAGTACACACAGCGGTGTGGCGGGAACCGAGGGCGGGAGAATGTGAGGAGTGGAACTGAGACAGGCCAGGGACAGGGGCCCGTATTATGGAGCTTTCTGAATCCACGTGAGGACTTTGCCTTTCATTCCAAGAGAAATGGGAGCTACAGAGGGGCTCCTAGCAGAGAAGGATTGGGATTTGGCTTAAATGTTAACGGGATTGCCTGGCTGCTGAGTAGGGAACAGAATATGGGAAGTAAGGGCAGAAGCCAGGAGCCCAGGCAGGAGATGCTAATGGCTGGACCGGGATCGGGGGTGGGTGGTGGTGGAGTGGGGAAGGATCGGTGTCAGCTTTGGGATTTATCTTGAAGGAATTTGATGATGGAAGAAGCACAAGGGCCTGTGGGATTGTGTAACTCAAGCCCCTTGCCCATCCTGGGAAAAGGGTGACCAGGGGACCTGAACTGGAAGGATCTCTGGGATCCCAGGCCCTACTCAAAGGCCGTCACCGAAGAGGCCAAGTGATTAGCCCAGGGTCACACAGCCAGTGAGTCAACGCTGGGGCCATCCTGGGCTCCGTCTCCCCTCCCTGTCTCTGCCTCTGTTCCCATGCCCTAGAGTGGCCAAGGCTGCTGTCCCGGCTGATGGCGTTCCCCCCCCTCCCCTGGCCCTCAGGGGTCAACCAGGAATGGCTGTCCTTCTAGAACTAGGCTGGAGAGCAGGAGGAAACACACAGTGCTGGACAGACCTCTCCCCTTCTGACAGGCCACCTCCCTCCCTTCCTCCCCACGGGTGTGTAACAGGCTCCAGGCTCCTGATGAGATGTGAAGATCTCCCTACACACACACACACACACACACACACACACACACACACACACACACGCCAGGCTCCTGATGAGATGTGAAGATCTCCCTACACACACACACACACACACACACACACACACACACACACACACACAGGCACAAATACACCATTGCCCCAGAAGTTCCCAGAAGAGGTTCCTGGAAACCCTTCTCAGAGAAAGAAAGAGGAGGGAGGAGGGGAGTGAGAAAAAAAAATGAACTTAATGAGGAAAATGGTTTTGCAGGAGGAGGGGTGGATCACTGAGATGCAGGAAGTTGGGTCTTTGGTGTTGTGGGGAAGAGAAAAGAGGGAGGCCTGGGATCTGGGCGGGGAGGTGGGGCTGGTACTTTTCCCACCCTGTCTCACTGCTGTAAAGCTACTGGGAGGGCGATGTAGGGGAACAGAAGCTTTCTGAACACAGTCCCCTCAGGGAATCAGATGAAAACCTGCACACTACCCCTCCACCAAATGCCCATTCCCATTCATTCAATAAATATTTATTGAGCACCTACTATGTGCCAAACATTGTTCTAGGAGCTGAGGAAACAGTAGTGAATTATACACAAAAAAGTCATGTACAAGTTTGGAAGCTTCCTAAACCCATCATGTGGAACCTCAGTGCCCCCCCAAACCCCAAGTAGGTCCTTGGGCCCCAGGCTAACACCCCCAGGGATCAGGAGAAGACTCTGGGCTGGGACTCAAGAAACCCCAGCCTCAGTTCCATCTTGATTACCTCTGGAACTCTGGATAAATCCTTGTCATCCTCTGGTTCCAGTTGGTCAGTCAGTAAAATTGGGGGGGGGGCTCCCTAGTGGATGATGGACCTTGAATGGTCCCAACCTCCTTAACATCTTTAGCCCAGAAAGGATCCTGGGGAGAAGTTGTTCTTATGGAGTCTTGGCATTCTTAGTAATTTAGAATATTGAGGTTCACACATGTCAGTATCATCATTATTACAGATGGAGAAATGGAAGTCCATCAGGGCCAGGGAAGTGACAAAGGACACTCAGGGAGTCCAAGAGGATGCCAAGTAAAGCCCTGGATCCCCCAACTCTGTGTCCTGAATGTTTGTTTCCTCCTGTACACAGCTTCTCTGTTCCTTGCACTTCCCATCTCCCTCTGCCTCTTCGAGAATCTCTCAATTACCCATCAGCACTCCACCATCCAGAAATTTCTCTCAACCTCTTCTTGACCTTGTTTATATGATTTTGCTCCCTGCTGGGTAAGGGATGACAGTCTGGGACACGTCCTTAAACTCCTTCCTGAGCCAGCTCCCTAGGGACCCTCGCCCCCCAATGGAGGAAGTGGGGCTGCTTGAGAACGGTATCGTTTATTAGCCAAGATGCTGGGCTATCAACCTCTGCTGGCTGAGGGAACTTGTGCCACTCTCCTGGCCCCTCTTTGGGTCTCAGCTTGTCAGTTACTTGGGAAATGGTTGGATTAGCTGCTTCTGGAGATGAAATGCACCCTCATGCTGGAGTTAGCAATAATAATGCTAATACCTGTACAGTAATAAGGGCTGTTTATTGGATGATTGGCACCATTCTAAGCTCTTAACACAGTTCACTACGTTTTTATATTCAAAATTTGCATGCAAGGCTTACAACAACCCAATAAGATAAGTGTTCTTTTTTTTAGTACATTTATTTATTTATTTATTTTTGGCTGTGGTGGGTCTTCGTTGCTGTGCAGGGGCTTTCTCCACTTGCGGTGAGCAGGGCTACTCTTCTGTGCGGCGCCGGGTTTCTCATTGCGGTGCCTTCTCTTGTGGAGCATGGGCCCTAGAGTGCGCGAGTTTCAGTAGTTGTGGCACACGGACTCAGTAGTTGTGGCTCGCAGGGTCTAGGGCGCAGGCTCAGTAGTTGTGGCGCACGGGCTTAGCTGCTCCGCGGCATGTGGGATCTTCCCAGATCAGGGCTTGAACCCGTATCCCCTGCATTGGCAAGCAGATTCTTAACCACTGCACCACCAGGGAAGTCCCAAGGTGTAAGTGTTCTTATGATTCCCATTTTGTAGATGGGAATACTGAGGCCCAGAGAGGTTAAGTCACTCGCCACACACAGCAAGTAAACAGTGGAGCTGGGATCCCAATCCAGGTCTGTATGACTACCTGCACAGTTTCTTACGCCCAGTGAGAGCTCTAAACTGCGGGGGAAGGTGCATTTGGGACTCGTTAGCCCTAATTAGGACTAATTAAGACTCCTCCTTTGGGGAAGCCACCCAGGTATGTGACGTCACGGAGGAGGGCGGTGGCGTCAGCCGAAGCTGGCGTGGGAACCCACGCACGCTCCGCGAGCAGCCGTTTAACTGCACCACTCTCTGACAGACTTACTTTCGCCGCATATTTGCATATTCATCGGAACGGACGTCGGAGCGTCAGCGTTAACGTGGTGTCGTCACGGAGCGCCCCTGCAGTTCCCAAAGGGGCGTACGTACGTACGTAGGCACGCACAGCGACGAGAGGGAGGGGGAGGAGGGAGAGATCGGAGGCGCCCCTCCTAGTCAGCAAGGTTGCGCGTGCCCCTTGCAACCGCCAAGATGGTGGTGGGCGCGTTCCCTATGGCGAAGCTGCTATACCTGGGCATCCGGCAGGTCAGCAAGCCGCTTGCCAACCGCATTAAGGAGGCCGCCCGCCGAAGCGAGTTCTTCAAGACCCATATCTGCCTCCCGCCAGCTCAGCGTGAGTCTGACCCCCACGTCCCTCCAACCTTCCCATTCTCTAACCCCTTTCAGGTGGTTGCTCAGGAGATAGACTTCTGTTCAAGACCAATCACAGCCCGAACCGGCGAAGTCTTTCAGCCAGTAGGGAGGGTCCCTGGGAGAGGGGCATGCGGGTAGCCCAATAGTAAGAAAGGGCATGGGGTTAAAGGCGGGGTAGGGCGACAGCGCTTGAGTTGGGAATACTAGCTAATAGAGGAAAAGAGCGCGTGGAGACTGACGTCTAGACGGACCAATAATGTGGGGAATGGGAGTGATTTGGGCGGGGCATTCCAGGGCTGAGAGGAGCCGGGGAGACCGGAGCTCCGGTCATTTGACCAAACGGGGTCGTTTGCCAGACTATCTATCCCTGGAAGGGTTCGCTCTGAGGACTCCACCTCGTGCCTCAGTTTCCCTCCTGTCCTGGGAGTTGAGAGGTGCTTATATATCATCCGTTTAGGACATTGGTTTGCCCCAGTTGTACCCCGCGAAATAGGCCTGGGTAGAGGCGTGGCTCGGGGCGAAGTCTGGGGTCTGGGTGCGTGACCTGGGAATCTGGCAAAAGGAGTAATTTTAGCTAGAGTGAAAATTTGTCTATCTATTCATTAATCCACTCATACTCCGTATTTGTTTGTCCATTCATTCAGTAGACAGACCGTGCTGGCTTTTTCTGGGCTGGGAGACACATTTATGACCCATCGTTGTCACCCGAGAGTGGTCAGGACGGTGTGAACTCTGGAGCTCAGAAAGACCTCCTGACCCGGGGGCGTGGGGTCAGGAAGGCTGTCTAGACGAGGGCTGCCAGAGCTGAGATCTAAAGGGCATAGTAAACATTCAAAATATGAGCTACTGTCAAAAGACGATCTATGTGCTATGGACCTGTGGGAGCACAAAGTATGGAAATTTAACGTAATTTGCTGGGTGAGGGAATCACCAGTAATCCATCTGTTACTTCGTTTAGTTAGTGTTTACTGAGCGTCTGCTTTGTACCTGGCCTTGTGCTGGGCAGTGGTGGTGAAACAGCAGGAATCAAGCTAGCCCCAGTCTCTGCCCCCAAGGAACTCACAGTCGGGTGAGGACAGACCCATCCTTCAAGGTGACGACCGAGAGTGGGCAGAGATTGCATGGGGGAGCCCACTGGACGCCTGACCTGACATGGGGTTCAGGGAGGGCTTCCTGGCAGAGGAGACCTCTGGGCTGGGAACTGAAGGGTGAGGAGAGTCTCACCAGACAACACGGGGACGGGGATGATGTTGAGGGAGAGGGAGGAGCATGCGCAAAGGTTACAGGGAGCACACTTTTTTTCCTTGTAAGTTTGGATGCTTAAAATTTGCTTTCCAGGGCTTGGAATTCGTGGTCTTTTGGTGTCTGGTCGGTCCTGTGCCAGAGTTGCAGATCTTAGAACGGAGAAGTGCTGGATTGCAGTTACTGAAGTGCTTTCATATAATCTCTCTCATTTGACCCTCACACTCTTTTTTGTCCCCATGTCAGGGAGGGGAAATGACTTCCCCCAGTTTATAGAAGAGAAAACTGAAGCCTTGAGAGCAGAGGGGAATTGCTGAGGTCACACGTGGAGTTGGTGCCAGAGGCAGGACTTAAATCCTGCATTCTGGATTCCCAGAGCTGGTTCCTGTTTCCGTCCACTGTCTTTCTCCCAAGCACTGTGATGCGTCTCAGCGTTGTGGTTTAGAAAGTGGCTGCTTGAGTCAGACTGACATGGGTTCCAATCTGGCACACCCACCTCCGCCCCCTTCTCAGCCAGGTGATTTTGGGCAGGTCACTAACCCCTCTGAGCTTCAGTTTCCTCCTCTGTACAGTGAGTATTATATAATAGTGGCATTTAATGGGCACTCACTTTGTGCCAGGCAGTCTGCTGAGAACTTCACAGCATTAAGTCCTCACCAATTATTATGAGGTAGACATTGTTATTATTCCTATTTTGTGTATATGCTACATATGCCTTTATGCTATAAATAATACTTACCTCATCATGTTGTGAGGAGTAATGGATGTAAACTGTTAGGTCAGTGCACGGCACTGAGTTGTGGCTGTTGTGTAGATGTGATGGATACAGCTGATAAGAAAAAGTAAATAATTTTGTCTTCAGGGGACCTTGCGTTCTCGGTGTGGGGGGAAGCCAGACAATAAAGAAAACAGTTAAAATGTAAAGTATATTAGATAGCACTAATTGCTCTGGAGAAAACATCAGGGATGCAGAAGGAGGAGGATTTGGGGGACAGTTGTGAAGTTTAGATAGGATTACCAGGGGACCTCACTGCAAATATGAGGAGAGGAGGGGGCAAGCAGTGCGGGCATCTGGGGGAGGAGCTTTCTAGCCTAAAGTTTCCACAGGTGCGAAGACCCTGAGGTGAGTGTACGCCTGGCATGTTTGATGAACATCAAGGAAGCCAGTGTGGCTGAACAGTGAGACTGAGTGGAGACTGAGGGCTGAGAAGGTGGTGGGAAGGGGGCAGATCGTGCAGAGCCTGTGGGCCACCACAACGCTTTGGCTTTACCCTGAGTGGATGGGACTCCCTGGAGGGTCTGAGCAGAGGAGGGATGGGATCTGAGTTCGACTTTAATAGGATCCTTTTAGCAATCATAGGGTGAGCCTGGATGCAGGGAAGACATGACTACAGTATCCAGGTGGGAGGTGAGTGAGGAGGAGGGGTCAGATCCAAGAGACAATTTTTTCCCCAGCAACTTCTTTTTAAAATTTCAATCCCTGAGGAAAGTTGAAAGAAAGAATGGTATGGTCGTCAGGTATATGCCCTTCAACACCTAGTTCATCTCTTATTAGCTTTGTCTTCCCCACCATATATGTATGCGTGTATGAAGGTATACACACAATCTTTTTTTTTTCTGAACAATTTGAAAATAAGTTTTGGACATGCTTCTAAATTCCTAAATACTTCAGCCTGTATCTTCTAAGAACAAAGGCATTCCATATGACACAGAACCAATGTCACACCTGAGAAATTTAACATTGATAACAATAGTATTGGTGACAATATTGTTTAATATACAGCTTATATTTAATATATAGCGCATATCCTGGTCCCCCAAATGTCCTTTTAGCTGTTTATTATTATGATTTTTCACCTAGGGTCAGCTCAAGGATCATGCACTGCATTTGATAATCATGCCTCTTCAGTGTCCTTTAATCCACAGCAGGCTGGGCAGTCTGGCTCACTGCCTGTCTTTGTAAATAAAGTTTTATTGGAACACAGCCGTGCCCATTCGTTTTACATTGTCTGTGGATGCAGAGTTGGGTTTCTATGGCCCACAAATCTAAAATATTTGCTCTGTAACCCATAACAGAAAAAGTTGGCTGACCCTCCTCTTTAACAGTATCCTTGCCCTTTCTTGTTTTTTGTGACATTGACATTGGAAAGGGTCCAAGCCAGTTGTCCCATGGTGTCCCGCAATCTGGGGTTTTCTGATTGCTTCCTCTGATTTGATTCATGTTGAGCATATTTGGCAGGAACACCACAGAACACCTAAGGACATCACCTCAGGGGGCTCCTGATGTCTGTTTGTTCCGTCATTTGTGGCAGTAACTTGGATCCCTTGGTTAAGGTGGTCACTGCTAAAAGAACCTTTCCTTTTCCCCTTGGTAATGAATAAGCAGTAGATTTGTTTGAAAGGTAGTGGCGGCAGGATTTCCTGTGGATTGGGTGTGACATGCAGACTGGAGGAGGGGCAGGTTGGACAGAAAGTACCAGGAGCTCAGTGGGGGACAGGTTTTGTTGGAGATGCTTTTCGACGCTGGTATGCCCTGACTTCTCATATTCACACTTTTTATTTTTAATTAATTAATTTATTTAAAACTTTTTATTTTATTGTTGGCTGCGTTGGGTCTTCGTTGCTGCGCGTGGGCTTTCTCTAGTTGCGGCGAGCGGGGGGCTACTCTTCGTTGTGGTGCGCGGGCTTCTCATTGCGGTGGCTTCTCCTATTGAGGAGCACGGGCTCTAGGCGCGCGGGCTTCAGTAGTTGTGGCTCGTGGGATCAGTAGTTGTGGCTCGTGGGCTCTAGAGCGCAGGCTCAGTAGTTGTGTTCCTCTGCAGCATGTGGGGTCTTCCTGGGCCAGGGCTCGAACCCGTGTCTCCTGCACTGGCAGGCGGATTCTTAACCACTGCGCCACCAGGGAAGCCCGTGGCTAAGGTTCTTCTGACACAGTAGGGTAGGCCTAGCTGTCGGTCTCCTCACAATAGGGGCCGAAGGGGTAGGTGTTTCTGCCTGAGAAAGAACAGTAAATGCAAGAAGCATAAATCATCGATGATGCGCTGTGTTGGGGAGACAAAGATCTTCTTCAACAAAGATTTCTGGGGCAGAGAAAATAAAAGAGGTTGGTGATGCCAGGAAGGTTGGGGCCACTCATGCAACGTGCACTGCTGATGCTGCCAGGGGAACTGTGGGAGGTCTCTGGGCAGTGGGAAAATTCCAGTTGGTTTCCGCTTATTCTTTGGAGAACACTGGTCATTTTTCCAGTTTGCTACTCTGGTAGGCAGAGTAATGGCCCCCCAAAGATGCCCACGTCTTAATCCCAAGAACCTGTTGAATGTGTTGCCTTACACAACAAAGGGGACATTACAGATGTGATTGACTCAGGTATTTGGTGATTGGGAGAGTAGCCTGGATTATGCAGGTGGGCCCAGTGTAATCACAAGGGTCCTTATAGGTGAAAGAGGGAGACAGGAAAGGGACCAATTTGAAGATGCTACCCTGCTGGCCTTGAAGATAGAGAAGGGACCGTGAGCTCAGGAATGCAGGCGGCCTCTCGAAGCTGGAAAAGGCAAGGAAACAAATTCTCCCCTAGAGCCTCCAGAAAGGAACTCTCGCCTGCTGACACCTAGAGTTTAGCCTAGTGAGAACCGTTTTGGACCCCTGACCTCTGGAACTGTAGCGAATAACTGTGTGTTGTTTTAAGCCACTGCATTTGTGGTCATTTATTACAGAAGCAATAGGAAACTAATAGGCCACACAATTCATTCAGGCTGCTGGGATAATTTTTTCAGAAGAGTTTAGCTCTGTGGTCATTCTTACAAGTTTTGGCTTTGGAGTTGGTTTCAGTTTTCT
The DNA here is from genome assembly GCF_026419965.1 of Kogia breviceps. Classification (NCBI taxonomy): domain Eukaryota; kingdom Metazoa; phylum Chordata; class Mammalia; order Artiodactyla; family Physeteridae; genus Kogia; species Kogia breviceps. The sequence goes on from NC_081327.1 coordinate 8,718,475, forward strand.
TTTGCTACAAAGCAATCTGACCTACAGTTTAAGGACTTCACGCAGTGACCGTTTTCTTTTTCTCTCACAGTTTCGTGGCTTGACTGGGCTAGCTGGGCAGTTCCTTTGCCAGTCTTGGTAGTCTCTCAGGGGGTTGCAGTCAGAGGGCGGCTGGGCCTGGAGTCATCAGGAGGCTCTACTGGGATCTTGGAATGGCCAGTTCCTTCTCTCCGTCTCAGTGTTGTCTCAGGACCTCCGCTCTCCACGTGGTCTCGCCTCTCCTGGTCACTCAGGGCCCGCAGGAGCTAGATTTCCATGAGGGAAGAAGCAGAAGCCGCAGGCCATTTAAGGGCAGGGCCTGGATCCACACGGCATCACTTCCAGCACACGCTATCAGTCCAAGCAGCTCTGGCACAGACCAGAGTGCGTGCGAGAGGGGACCGCACAGGGCGTGATGCAGACAGTCACCAAAGGCAGTTTGCCACAAGATGCCAAGTGGCTTGGCATCTTGGAGCCACGGATGAGCTGTATGACTTTGGGCAAGCAGCTTGACCTCTCTGAGACTCCAAATCCATGTTCATCAAATGAGGGTGATGATAGAACTCCCCTCCCAGGATTCTTGTGGAGATCCAAGAGCCAGTGGATATCAAGGCCTGGCCCGTATGTGTATCTGGTCGTTAGTGCTGGCTGTGATATCTGTTCTTAGCACGTGCGGGCATTACTGTCCAGAGGCTGAAAGCGCTGCCGCCAGATAAAGGCTGCCTGCACTCAGCTTCCTGCCTCGCCGTTTGCTGCGCGTCCCGCGCAAGTCACCCCGCCTTTCCGCACCTCGGTTTCCTACTCTGCGCAGTATACCACTCACCTCATAGGTCTGATGGGAGGATCTGTTGCGTGTGTGAATACCCTCAGCGCAGGCCTGGCACGTTCGAAGTTCAGTGACTGAAAGTGAACTCAGTAACTTAGTGGGGCGGAGTGGTCAAGAACCTGGCCTCTGGAGCTGAGCTGCCTACGTGTTAATCCAAGTTCTGCCATTTTCTATGTGGCCCCGGGGCAGTTTTATTTTTTTTTAAATTTATTTATTTATTTTTGGCTGCATTGGGTCTTTGTTGCTGTGTGCAGGCTTTCTCTAGTTGCGGCGAGCAGGGGCTACTCTTTGTTGTGGTGTGTGGGCTTCTGATTGCGGTGGCTTCTGTTGTTGCGGAGCATGGGCTCTGGGCGCGCGGGCCTCAGTAGCTGTGGCACGTGGGCTCCAGTAGTTGTGGCTTGCGGGCTCTAGAGCGCAGGCTCAGTAGTTGCAGTGGTTGTGGCGCACGGGCTTAGTTGCTCCGCAGCACGTGGGCTCTCCCTGGACCAGGGCTCGAACCCGTGTCCCCTGCATCAGCAGGCGGACTCTCAACCACTGCGCCACCAGGGAAGCCCCATCATCATCATCTTAATACTAAACTTTCTAGTGCATTCCTTCTCTGGTGGCCTGTTGCAGCCAAGCAGTCAGTACTTCAGGCCTCTAGGTGGCGTTGGTCCCTCTTCCTCAGTCAGACCTCACAGGCTTGCCACAAGCAGAAGGGTCTGGGCTCTTCCATGAACATTTCTAACTAGCACGGGGCAATTATTATGTTTGTCTGGTCAGAAGCTGGGATTGGAGTAAAGAAAAGTGAGAAAGTCAAAGAGAGAGAGGGCAGGGTGGCTGAGTAGAGAGCCTCCTATGACCTAATGCTTCCTAAAATATGTAAAGCATCCTTTGAAATGAATGGTTGTACCTGCAATGAAGAAAAGGGACTCCTCCCAGAGCAAGGAGAAAGCAAGAGCAAAGAGCCAAGGAGGGGAGGGAGCATTGAAGACTCCTGATTGTCTGGGGACATTGAGAGGTTCACATGGCCTTGGGGACAGAGGCTATGCTTTGGGAAAGTTGGACAGAGGACCACCCTGTGAACAGCCAGGTCCTGGGGAAGATACCCCTCAGGGGAAGTGTGAACTAAAAAAAATCCCATCCTGCAAAGGCACACAGCCTTACATCTAGATAGAGATTGAAAAAGTTTTCCTCTGAGAATTGACTGTCCCTCACGTGGGTTTGAGGCTTAAATTATCCTCTTTGAAAGGTCCTGGAAACAGTAGGCTGAGAATGAACCCGGATCTGTGTGCCCCTAAGCACCTGGCCAGGGCAAACATAAACCCTCCCTGGAGGAGCCCCACCCTCTGCCTGGGCCTTGGAGAATTCCTTCAGGTAGAGTTCCGGCACATATGAGCTCATGATAAAACAATTATGTGCCGTACAGAGAGGCAGGCACCATGATCGAGAGTCAGCAGACACGAAATATGGCAGGTCAAGACCCGCAAACATTGTGGATGTGGGAATGATCAGATACAGATATAAAATAGCTCTGTTTATATATGAAAAGGATAAAATAGGACAGATATAAAAACACGAATGAGTACAATCAAAAATCACCAGGAAGTTGGAAAAAGAGCTAAATAGAACTTGGAGAAGTGACAGATAACAGCAATTGAAGTTCAGAGCTCAACAGAACTAAAGAAACACCAGACTAAATATAGCTGCTAAGAGGATTGGTGAGCTAAAAGGTAGATATGCCCAGAAGGGAAAAATGTGAGCTTTGTGGCCTGCTCCGCTCAGCTGCCCAGGATCCTGATTGGATCCACCTGGGGAAGGAAGGGCTGGACGCTTTATTTTTTTAATCTATTTTTAATGTTTTTGGCTGTGCCATGCAACATGAAGGGTCTTCCCCAACCAGGGATCAAACCTGTGCCCCCTGCGTTGGGAGCATGGAGTCTTAACAACTGGCCCGCCAGGGAAGTCAGGGACTTTTTTTTTTTTTTTTTTTTTAATTTATTCGGCTGTGCTGGGCTCTTCATTGGGGTGCACGGGCTTCTCTCTAGTCGTGGTGTGCGGGCTCCAGAGCGCGTGGGCTTAGTTGCCCCACGGCACGTGGGATCTTAGTTCCCTGACCAGGAATAGAACCCGTGTCCCCTGCATTGGAAGGCGGATTCTTAACCACTGGACCACCAGGGAAGTCCCCATTTTTATTTTCAATATTTTCCAGACAGGATCCGCGTGTGCATGAGTGCTTGAAAGCCACTTTCCTGGAGTCTATTTATAATCTCCAGAGCACCACATCAGTTATGTTACATGACAGCAGGCTGCTGTTGGTGACCTCCAAAAGTTTTGTTATGCTCTCCTATTAAGGAAACATTCTGATGATTCTCCCCTAGTATGAATGTGTGTGTGTGTTTGTGTGTGTGTGTGTGTGTGTGTGTGAGATATGAATGTGTATACATAGTTATTTAGGAGTCATGAATAGTACTGACATATATTACTGTGAATATATTATGTGCATTTAAAAACATTCAAAAATTGGAAGGGATGAAATTATTTTATTTTTTGAAATTAATATTTTAATAATAAAATTTTTATTTTATGTATTCATAGCCCTCCAAATATTTTTGCTCTCACTAAAAATATTTTCTTAATACAGGCATTGTTAATGCATTTGGAAACTCTCAGTGTAACCATCTTTGAGAGTCGTTTTGACAGTCTTTGTGCACGGCTGGCTGTCACAGCTGGCAAAGTCCTAACTGAGGTACAGACTAAATGAGAGAAGTGTGCCATCAGCTGAATTTAATGCCCCTGCTCAGCTTTCATTCCCACCCTTCATATGCAGAGGCGTTTGTTGGAATTTTCTCCTGCAGGCCTTGTTAAATCTTCAGTCCTTGGTTTCTGAGCAGGACTTTTAAGAAGCCCTGGTGTGAGGACTTGATTTGCAACCTGAGAATGTCCCCGGGAAATCAATTTACCTAGGCTGCAATGCGCTCAATGGACAGGAGAGGGCGCCCGTGTCAGTCCTTTAGCCTTTAGGTCCAGCGCCTGAGGGTGCTGGCACCTGCGGCTTAGGGGCACTAGAGGGCTTCTCTGTAGTCCATCTGGGTGTGTCTCTGTATGCCTAGTCAAGCTTAATTTCTTCTCCTTATTTTCCTCCTCTCCTTCCTTTCTCCTCTTCCTCTTCTTTCCCTTTTCTTTCTTCAAACCAAACATAACCGGAAGTTGATATTTTCTTCCTATGCTCCAGAGAAACACCTTGTTCACCCTTCTTTGTTCACCTGTCCTTGAGACTCCTTGGTCTACCCCAATGTTCTCGGCCTCCCAGGATGTGCTTCTGTCTCTAACTAGGGTCTTACCCCTTGTTTCTAACTTCTTGGTTCCTCCTTTGTTTCTGCTGCCCTGGCTCCAGCTGACCCCACCTCAGACCCCTAAGCCTCCACATCGCTGGTGATTTCTTCAGAGCCCCCCACTTCCCCTCTTTCCTCAGTGATCTTCCAGCGTCCAGACCCACCTCGGTCCTGCCTTTGAGGAGCACACAGCCACAGCAGCTACCTTCTACTGAAGGCCTAGTGTGTGCTGAATTCTGTGCTGTGTGTGTTGTCATTTTTATCTCTCTCTCTCTCTCTCTCTCTTTTTTTTTTTTTTTTTTTTTTTGCGGTACGCGGGCCTCTCACTGCCGTGGCCTCTCCCGTTGCGGAGCACAGGCTCCGGACGCGCAGGCTCAGCGGCCACGGCCCACGGGCCCAGCCGCTCCGCAGCATGTGGGATCTTCCCGGACCAGGGCACGAACCCGTGTCCCCTGCATCGGCAGGCGGATTCTCAACCACTGCGCCACCAGGGAAGCCCTATCTCTTTTCTTTTTAAAATTGAATCAAGGGTTTCCCTGGTGGTGCAGTGGTTGAGAGTCCGCCTGACAATGCAGGGAACATGGGTTCAAGCCCTGGGCCGGGAAGATCCCACATGCCACGGAGCAACTAAGCCCATGTGCCACAACTACTGAGCCTGTGCTCTAGAGCCTGCGAGCCACACCTACTGAAGCCTGGCACACAGAGCCCGTGCTCCGCAATAAGCGTAGCCACTGCAATGAGAAGCCCACGTACCACAACCAAGAGTAGTCTCTGCTCGCCACAACTAGAGAAAGACCACACACAACGAAGACCCAACACAGCCAAAAATAAATAAATAAAATAAATAAATGTATTAAAAAATAAAATAAGGGTTTCCCTCGTGGCGCAGTGGTTGAGAATCCGCCTGCCAATGCAGGGAACACGGGTTCGTGCCCCAGTCCGGGAAGATCCTACATGCCGCGGAGCGGCTGGGCCCGTGAGTCATGGCCGCTGAGCCTGCACGTCCGGAGCCTGTGCTCCGCAACGGGAGAGGCCACAACAGTGAGAGGCCCGCGTACCGCAAAAAAATAAAATAAAATAAAAATAATAAATAAATAAATAAAATAAAATAAAATAAAATTTTAATTTTATTTTGGGGTTTTAGGGGTTTTTTCCTCTGAAGTTTTTTGGGGGGACTTACTAAATTTACAAAAGTAATATATGCTTATTGTGAAAGAAAGAACAAGACACAAATCAGTTTGTGCTCATCTGTGATTAATCGAAAACCCAGCCAATAAATCTTAACCAAATCTTAAGTCTAAGGGATGTTTATTGTTGGTGGAGGAAGGTGGCTTTGTGGTTGTTTGGTGGCTTGGTGATGTTATTAGGGACCTGAGGACTCTTTCTGTCTCTCCCATCTTGGCGTTCAGGCAGTAACTCCCCTCAAGGCCTCAAAGAAGCTAGTGGAGCTCCAGGCATCGTACCTTTATACTGCAGTGTCCAAAGGGAGAAAGAGTGTGTGTGTGTGTGTGTGTGTGTGTGTGTGTGTGCGCGCGCGCGCGCGCACGCGTTTATATGTGGGGTGGGGGTTCTAGGGAAATGAGAGAAAGCTCTTCAAGGAGAAAAATATTCTCCCAGAAGCCCCCAGGGGACTCCCCTCACTGCTAATTGGCCAGAATTTAGTTAAGTACCACCCCTTGCTATATGGGATGGCAGGGTGGTGAATGAATATAGCTTCTAGACTAATGGCAGGAGAGGATGGAGTTAATAAGACAGTACAGAATGATATAAATAGTATTAATAGTAATAAGCACTAAGATTGTTGTACTCTTTCTGTATATTAATTTATTCTCCCCACACCCCGTGAGGTAGATTGCCATCACTAACATACTTAAACAGATGAAGAAACTGAGCAGAGCTGTTAAGTAACCTGCGTGAGGACGCACAGGTGCTGAGTGGTAGAGCTAGGACCAGATTGTCTGGTTTCACTTTGCACTCACCGTGCTCAACCCCATTCCTGGACTCTGCAGGCGGCCATGCTGAATCTCCCACTAGACAGTTAATTCACGTACAAGCCTTGAATGCACCAACATCCCCGCCAGCCAGAGATTATGATCCCCGTTTTGAAAAGGAGGAAGTGGGGGTGCAGAGAGGTTGAGAAGCTTCCCCGAGCTCACACAGCATGTAAGTAGCAGGGCCAGAACTTGAATCCAGGAACACCCGACTCTAGAGCGCACTAAGCTCTTAGCCTCCTTAGCTGCTTCCCTTGTGCCTCTTTTTTCTTTTAATTTATACTGGATGCTTATTTATTTATTTATTTATTGGAGTATAGCCGCTTTACAATGTTGTGTTTGATTCTACTCTACAGCAAAGTGAATCGGCTATATGTATACATATATCCCCTCTTTTTTGGATTTCCTTCCCATTTAGGTCACCGCAGAGCATTGAGTATAGTTCCCTGTGCTGTACAGTAGGTTCTCATGAGTTATCTATTTTATACATAATATCAATAGTGTATATATGTCAATTCCCATCTCCCAATTCACCCCACCCCCCATTCCCCCTTGGTATATCCATACATTTGTTCTCTACATCTGTGTCTCTATTTCCACTTTGCAGATAAGATCATCTATACCCTTGTGCCTCTTAAATCCCCACAGCTGCCTTCTGTACTAAGTTAAGTTGTACAGAGTCGCCAGATCTGGGCAGGATGTAGAAGTGGGATTATTTTCTGGGACAAGGACTTGCTTCAGTCCACTAAGCGGCTGTATAATTGACTCATTCAACAAATCTTTATTTAGTGCCTGCTGTCTGCTAGGAACTTTTCTAGGAGGTATGACTAACAACACAAAAGCCGCTCGTCTCATGGAGCTCACATTTGAAAGTATTCGTTACCTGCCTAGTGACTCCAGGGCACAGAGAGGTCCTTCTTCCCAGGGTGAATGTCAGTGGTCCAGCTTGGGTCCCATCCCCATCCCCGAGCCAGTCACTGTGGGCCGGGAATGCAGCGCTCTGATTGGTCAGTCTGAGGGACTGGGTTAACCCCTGCAAAATCCTTTGGACCCAGAGTGCGGGAGATGGGATTCCCTGAGACGCTTGAGAGACAGAACCAATCATGTTTCCCCTGGTGACTGTTGCGCTGCACATCATTGCTGTCCCCGGGCAGTCGTGGAGGACGGGACCGGGTTCACCAGGGGAGGCTCCCGCCCTGCGTGTCGCAGCGCCACCTGGAGCACTGCTGGGGCCAGCTTTCAACTGGCTGGAGCCCCTCCAGGAAAGGGCAGCTAGCACGGGGACTACCTCCAAGCTGTGTTTACTCTGAATAGTAATTTCGTAACTGATGGCAATAGTTTTCATTTATTATGCTTTCTGTGATCTCGACAAATTATACTAACCACCGTATTAGGGAGTTTATATGATTGTCCTGGTTGTATGAGCGGGGAAATAGCCCAGAGACCAGCAAGTTCCCCGAGGCAACACTGAATAAGAAATCAAGCCTACTGGCCCCCAAACTCCTCCTCTTACGTTTAGTTGTTAATATTTTACTTTTTGCATATTATTTATTGAAGTGCAATATCTATACAGTATAATACTAAAGTTTAATAAAGATCTATAGTTTAATGAGTATTAACAAATGCATATGCCCGTATAACCAACATTCAAGATATAAAACATTTCCATCACCCTGGGAGAAGTTCCTTCCTTTCCTGTTCTGTCATCCTGTATGACTTCTCTCACTATAGATTAGTTTTACCTGTTGTTAAACTTTGTATAAATGGAATCATGTAGTATGAACCTTATGTCTAGCTTTTGTTCACAAGATGCTTTTGAGATATTTCCTTGTTGCTGCATGTATCAGTGGTTCATTTCTTTCATTGCTTTTAGTGCATGTTCTTTTCTTTTATTCCAATACGTATATGAATATCCTACACTTTGTTTATCCATTCTCTTAATCATTTGGGTTTCCAGTTTTTCTGATTATTACAAGTAAAACTGCTGTGAACACTCTTGTACAAGTCTTTATGTAGACATATGCTTTTATTTCTCTTGGTTCAATACATCGGAGTAAAATTTCTGAGTTATATGGTAAAGGTGTGTTTAATCTTACAAGAAACTACCAAAGAGTTTTACAAAGTGGTTCCAGTTACTCTGCATCCTTGCCAATATTTAATGTTTTCACAGTTAATTTTAGCTATTACAGTTGGTGTAAAATGGCAACTCATTTGCTTTTTTTCCTGAGGAATGGTAATACTGAGTACTTTTTCGTGTGATAGTAAATAAACATTTGTCACCTCACACAGTTCCTGAGAATTAGGAATTCAGGAGTGGCTAAGTTGAGTGGCTTTGTCTCAAGAGTCTCTCAGGATGAAAGCTCACCTGGCACTGGAGGATCTGCTTCCAAGGTGACTCACTCACCTAGTTGTTGGTAGAAGATCTCAGTTCTTCACTGGTTGTTGACTCAGTTGCTTTCCACATGGACCTCTCCTTAGGGCTACCCGTGACCTAGCAGCTGGCTTCCCTCAAAGAGAGTAATCCAAAAGTGAAAGTGACCGAGACTGAAGAAGCAGTGTCTTTATAATGTAATTTTGGAATTGACATACTACCACTTCTGATCACATTCTGTTGATCATACAGACCAACCCTGGTACACTGTGGGAAGGGACTCTACAGAGGTGTAAGTACCAGGAGACGGGGATTATTGGGTGCCATCTTGGAGGTTGGCTGCCATAATTCTACTGCTATCGTGAGTTAAAATTATCGATTTTTTTCTTAAAGCATATTAAACCAATCCTATATTCTTGTATAAACCCCACTTGGTCATGGTGTATTATCCTTTTAATATATTGCTGACTTTGATTTGCTAATATTTTCTAAAAGATTTTTGTATCTGTAGTCATGAGTGATATATGCTGTTATTTTTTTTCTTGTAATGTTTTTCTCAGGTTTTAATATCACCGTTTGGCTGACCTCATAAAACAATTGGGAGAATGTTCCCTCATTTTCTCTTTTCTATAAGATTTTGTGTACAATTGGAATTATTTCTTCCTTAAATATTTGATATAAATGTCCAGCTTGGCTTGTAGTTTTTTTTAAGGGAAGATTTTTAATAACTGATACAATTTCTGTAGTAGTTATAGGACTCTTCAGATTTTCTGTTCCTTCTTGTGTCAATTTCCATAAATTACGTTTTTCAAGATATATGTCATTTCATATAAGTTGTTGAATTTCTTGGGATAAAGTTGTGCATCATGTTCCTTTGGTATCCTTTTAATATTTGTAGCATCTCTAGTGATGTCTCCTCTGTCATTCCTGATAGTGGTAATTTATGTTTGCTTTTTTCTTTATTCTTGATTACTAATCCTGCTAGTGGTTTATCAAAGTATGTTTCAAAGAATCACCTTTTAGCTGTGTTATTTTCCTCTTATTTTTCTGTTTCCTATTTCATTGATTTCCACTCTTATACTTCTTATTTTTTTCGATTTGTGTTTAACTTGCTCTTTTTTTAGTTAGATAGAATCTTAGATTATTGCTTTTTCCATTTTCTTCTTTTCTTAATATAAGCACTTAAATATAAATTTCCCTCTAAGCACTACTTTAGTTGTGTTCCATAAAATTTGACACATTGTGTCTTTTTTTAAAAATTATTTATTTATTTATTTATTTATTTATTTTTAGCTGTGTTGGGCCTTCGTTGCTGTGTGCGGGCTTTCTCTAGTTGTGGCGAGTCGGGGCTACTCTTTGTTGTAGTACGCGGGCTTCTCGTGGCAACGGCTTCAACTACTGAAGTGCCACAACTGCTGAAGCCCAGGTGCCTAGAGCCTGTGCTCCGCAACAAGAGAAGCCACCACAATGAGAAGCCCGCGCACCGCAACGAAGAGTAGCCCCTGCTCGCGGCAACTGAAGACAGCCCGCACGCAGCAGCGAAGACCCAACGCAGCCAAAAATAAGTAAGTAAAAATAAAGTTAATTTTAAAAAATAATAAATACAATAAAATTCATTATCTGTCATATGCCAAAAGTCATGTTCTTTGCAATAATTTAAACTTAGGATGAAAAAATGGATATGAAGACTTCAAAGTGTATTAAGAGGGTGCATGGTTTTTCCAAGATTTCTTGAGAGTACACGGAAGCAATAAGATGCTAATTTGGCTCCCACACAAGGGTGTCTCCCTGTAATTATTCCTGAGTATGTGTCTATGGGTCCTGGGGATGGGTCTGTGGGAGTGTGAGCTGTGGTTTGGGGACACCGTCCAGCTGCTTCCACCCTCTCCCTCCAGCAGGAAGGTCCCCTCCCTCTGCCCATGCACAGGGCTAGGATCCTTGTTGATCCTTGCTAATCTGAGAAGTGGAAATCAATTTCTCATTTTAGTTTTAAATTGCATTTCTTTGTGAACAAAGTTTTATGTCTCTTCTTCATCTGTTTAGGAGTCATTTGAATTTTTCAGTGATCAGTCTGGAGCCTTGGCCCATTTTTCTAGCAAGTTGTTGGGGAATCTTTGTCTAATTAATTTATAGAAGCTCTTTTTAAAAAAAATTTTATTTATTTATTTATTTATATTTGGCTGTGTTGGGTCTTAGTTGCTGTGCAAGGGCTTTAATTGCGATGAGCTGAGGTCACTCTTCATTGTGGTGCGCGGGCCTCTCACTATCGTGACCTCTCTAGTTGCGGAGCACAGGCTCCAGACGCACAGGCTCAGTAGTTATGGCTCACGGGCCTAGTTGCTCCGCGGCATGTGGGATCTTCCCGGACCGGGGCTCGAACCCGAGTCCCCTGAATCGGCAGGCAGACTCTCAACCACTGCGCCACCAGGGAAGCCCTGTAGAAGCTCTTTTGATAAGAAAATTAGCAGATCTTTTTTCCAATATCGTCATTTGACTTTGTTTATTGTGAGATTTGTTTGGGGTTTTTTTGCCATGTAAAAACTTTTCCTTTTTTTTTCGTTTAGTCAAATCTATTCATCTTTTCTTTTATGACCTTTAGGTTTTGTGGCATCCTTAGAAAGACTATCCCTTCTAGATTACAAATGATTTCTCTCACGTTTTCTTCTAGTAATTTTATATTTTTTATTTTTTGGTTTTCATCACCTTTATTGAATAGTGAAAGGAAAATTATCTAAGGACTCTGAAGACAAAAGGGCTTCCATCATTGTCGAGGAAACACAGAGATGTTACTATAACATCATTTGTCCATTGAAGGTCTCAGCAGAAATCTTGGGGCTCCTTGGCAACCCAGGTTCTTACAGGCCACTGAGTGTCAGATCTTCTGCCACCAGAAACTCAAAGAAAGAATGAGATAATCTTCTAGTAATTTTATAGTCTTATTTGTTTGTGTGTTTCAGTCTTTGATGGATCAGGAATTTATTTTGGGTGTTAAGTGTGAGGTAGGGATCCATCTTGCCCCAGCTGCCCAAAGGCCACTGACCTTATTGACTTAAAAAACTTTACAAGGACAGTAACCGTTCTGCCAGAAGGAGCTGACTCAAAACTTGGCAGGGAAAGGAGAAGGGAGATGCATGCAAGGCTGAGAATTCCAAAAAAGTTGAAATAATGAGGGGAGAGAGCTCCCAAAAGACCCTGGAGTACACCGGAGGTCTGCATGACCACAGCAGTCTTTTCCCTTGGAGAGGATGGGGGAGGAGTCCTCACTTGGCTGCAAACTCTGGAGACTCAATGCTGGGGCTCGGGATCAGGGCTCCCCAGAGAGCATCACAGGAAGGCATCGCACCTCTCTCACAGGCACCCAAAGCAGTCCCGGGACTGCTTGGCATTGGCGCCGCGTGCGTCCTTCAGCCATTCCCGGAAGAGGTCTTCATCTTTCTTTAGCACCAGAAACTAGCCAAGAACCACATAGGCGGTGTCAAAGCCCCTTTCCTCCAGCTTCTTGCCCAGGACTTTGCCACTGCCGGCTGGGCTTCCCACTGGCTTTTTCCCCGTGGGCTCTGCCACGAAATCTCAGTACTTTTGGGAGGTTGTCGTCTTTTAAATATATTTTTTTTAATTTTATTTTATTTGGCCATACCACAGAGCATGTGGGATCTTAGTTTCCTGACCAAGGATCGAACCCGTGTGCCCTGCCTCGGGAGCGTGGAGTCTTAACCACTGGACCGCCAGGGAAGTCCTGGGAAGTTGTCATCTTGTTCAGGCTTAATCCACAGCTCCAGTCCCTGTAATGGCTTCTCCCGCCGCTCGACTCTCCCGCCGATACCTCAGCCCACTCGGGATCCATCTTATTTTCTTTCCTAGTTATCCAGTTGTCCCAGCAGCATTGATTGAATAAAGCGTCTTTTTATCACCAAGCTGATGTTTTTATATCTCAGACTTTTCACTTTTGGTCTCATCCTTTCAACATCTCTCCCATGAGCATCTTCTCTATACCTGTGCTGAGTGCTGGGGACACAGGGGTGAAACAAACCCTGTCCCTCCATGCATCCAGCACTCCCCAGAATCTTCTCTGTGCTGGGTCCTGTGCCGAGCAGCGGTGGGAACACAGCCCTGCCCTCGTGGGTCTCACAGTTCAGAGGGGAGACAGGCCCTTCTCCAGACGATCCAGAGTGGTCAGTGGGTCAGTGCTGGGCTGGGGAAGCCTGGAGGGGACCTTAGCCAGTCTGTGGGTTTGGGGAGGGCTTTTGGGAGAAGGGGATATAGCAGAGCTCAAGGAGAAGTGAGCCAAAGTGGAAAGACAGAGGCACAGGTAACAGCATGTGCAAGGGTCAAGGTGTGAAGGAGGGGAATCCGAAGAGGCTGGTGGGGCTGAAATGTAGACGGTGGGGCTGAAAGTGGCAAGAGGAGAGACTGGATGGCCATCCAAGGACAGATCACACAGTCCCATGTTAATACATTTGGACTTGATCCTGAAGGCAGCAGGGACCATATGTCATGGTGACAAAAGAAATCAAGGACAGCAAGGAATTAATTAGTTTGCTGTACTATTTTTCAAAGAAAGTTGATTTCTGCTTATAAAAGTAATGCCTGTTCAGTGCAGAAGACCTATCTAGCCTCTCTTCTGTGATGTTGGCGTCCTGTTGTATATACACATTCATGGGTACACACCACTTCCAGGAATTTCCCCCTCAGTGCTCCTTGAAACTCCTGTCTCTCAATATTTGTCAAGAAGGGGTGATGACCTCACTCTGAACTCCTCCCTCAACTCTTTACAAGTGACAGAATTCTAAGCTAATGGTCAGATGCGTAAAAGCTCCGGAAGTATATAGCTTCAGACTCAGCTAGATTCAGGAACTCAGACAGTTCCCGGAAGGCACGGTCAGGTCCCTGGGCCCTGTGTTTCTCTGTGCCGTCTTCTTTCTCAGGCAGTCTCTCCCTTTGGGGATCAGATGGCCTCAGTAGCTCCGGGTTCACAGCCCACGCACTAAGCAACACCAGAAGAAGGAGAGGGCCTCGTTCCTGAAATTCCAGGAAAAATCCCAGGGCTAAATGCCAGCATCTAAACATGAGGGTAGGATCGGTTTTACCTGAACAACATGAGGGAACATTGAGGAGAGGGCCTTCCTCAAAGGAGAGTCAGGGGAAGTTTCCAGAAAAAGAGAAGTGGCTGCTGGGCAGATACCCACTTCACCAGGGCTTTAGAGGGAGAGAGAGGTGGGGTCTCTGTGTTCCCGAAGAGAGGAGAGGGGGCCTGGGAGCCACCGGGATGTCCTTGGCCTAGATCTTTCCCATCTCCCTGGATTACCAAGGTCACAGCTGAGCAGAGCCCCTTTCTGTACCTCAGTGGAAGGTGTGACCTCACTCTCATCAACTCCAGCAAGGGCCACTGGGGTTTACTCTTGACCTCTGTGCATTGGCCACCAGCCCCAGGCAAAAGGGTCAGGCGTGTTTTCAGCATGGCGCCCGCCCCCTTCGCTGTTCCTGGAGTCTGCACCCTGTCCCCCCCGCCGACACACCCACCCATGGGTGCCTAGGTCTCCTTCCTGCTGGCTTTGTCAGTGGCCTCCCAACCGTCTGCTTCCGGCCTCTGGGCCTGCCCTGACTGGCTCCCCTCCAGGCCGCTGCTCCCTCTTGCCTCTGTTCTTGTGGCTTCTGGCTTCTTTCTGCCTGATTGCCATCTCAGTGGGGCTTGAGGGAAGAGCAGAGTATTTCACCTAAACAGGTTTGACCACAAATCCTGGGTCCAGGGTTATTTGTTGAATTTTTGGAAAAAATTTTAATTATCTGTTTCATTTTTGGTTTAGTTTTTAAGTTCACACGGTTTAAGTTTCACACGAGTATGTAGGAGAAATTCTCCCTCTACTTCTGTCCCGCAGGCACCCTGTTCTCCTCCACAGAGGCGACCACTGTTATCTTGAGTATTTTCCAGAAAGAACAAAAAACAACTATGCATTTCCAAGCAGATGCTGATATGCAACACCCCCCCCCCCTTTTTTTTTTCCCACGAATATAGCAAACAGTATACACTGTTCTGGTCCTCAGTGCTTTTTTTCACTGACCATGTTATATGTTATCCTGGAGAGAATTATCTATCAGCACATAAAAAACTTCCCTCCTCTCTATTTCAGCTGCCGACAGAATTATTGTAATTTCTGAGACCGTAGATAGTCCCGTAGGGTCTTTCCTGGCTTTTTTATTGTTGTCATAAACGATGCTGCAGGACTAACGTGCCAGGCAGGCCTTTCACACCTGCGTGACTGAGATCTGTCGTCCATCCCCAGAAGCAGAATTGCTGACTCACGGGTGCGCAAAAGACTTCTACTGGCAGCCACGAATGTTCACGAGGGTCCATTTCCTCCCAGTCCTGCCACCTGGAGGCTATTTCTTTTTTTACCTTTTTACTTTGAGCTCAGTGCAGATTTACAGAAAAGTTGTAAAAATGGTACAGAGCTTCTGCAGACCTTTCCCTCAGCTTCCTTCCATGACAGCATCTTATATAAACACAATACAGGGAGCAAACCCAGGGGATGAGCACGAGTGCAGTGCTGGTAACGTAGCCACGCACGTTATTCGCATTTCACCAGTTCTTCCACCAAAGTCCTTATTCTGTCCCAGGATCTCATCCTCTGTCCTGAATTAGTTGTCATGTCTCTGTAGTCCCCTTTAACCAGTGATAGTTTCTTGGTCTGTCTTTGTCTTCCATGACTTTGACCCTTTTTGTTTTTTAAATACATTTATTTCTTTATTTTTGGCTGCGTTGGGTCTTCATTGCTGCGCGCGGGCTTTCTTTAGCTGCGGTGAGTGGGGACTACTCTTTGTTGCGGTGCGCGGGCTTCTCTTGCTGCAGAGCACTGGCTCTAGGCACGTGGGCTTCAGTAGTTGCGGCACGTGGGCTTCAGTAGTTATGGCTCGCAGGCTCTAGAGCGCAGGCTCAGTAGTTGTGGTGCACGGGCTTAGCTGTTCCGTGGCATGTGGGATCTTCCCAGACCAGGGATTGAACCTGTGTCCCCTGCATTGGCAGGGGGATTCCTAACCACTGCGCCACCAGGGAAGCCCGACCTTGACCCTTTTGAACAATACTGGTTAGTTAATTTTGTAGGCTGTCCTTTGATCTGAGTTTGTCTGATGCTTTCTCATGATTGGAAAGAAGTTCCACATTTTTGGCAAACACACTGCAGAACCAATGTTGTGTGCTTCTCCGTGCCACCACATCAGGGGGTTCATGATATCAGCCTGTCTGATTTCTGGTCATATTGACCTTGGTCACGTGGTCGAGGTGGTGTCCGCTAGGTTTGTCCAGTATAAACTTAGTATCTTTCCCTTTGCAGCTAATCTAATTTTGAAATGTATACAAATACCAAATCATTAGGTTGTACACCTGAAACTAATGTAATACTGTATGTTAATTATACCTCAATAAAACATAAAATGAAAGAAATCTCTTGGGGAAGACATTTTTTTAAAAAATAAATTTATTTATTTATTTTTGACTGCGTTGGGTCTTTGTTGCGGTGCGTGGGCTTCTCATTGCGGTGGCTTTTCTTGTTGCAGAGCATGGGCTCTAGGTGCGCGGGCTTCGGTAGTTGTGGCGCGAGGGCTTAGCTGCTCCGTGGCATGTGGGATCTTCCTAGACCTGGGCTCGAACCCGTGTCCCCTGCATTGGCAGGCGGGTTCTTAACCAGGGAAGTCCCGGGAAGACATTTTGAGACTATACAGATAGGCTGTTTCTCCTCAAACTTCTGCCCACTAATTTTATTTTATTTTATTTTATTTATTTATTTTTTAGCATCTTTATTGGAGTATAATTGCTTTATAGTGGTGTGTTAGGTTCTGCTTTATATGCCCACTAATTTTAGCATCATCTGTGGATCTTATCTGCAACCGTTATTATTGTGGTATTTGTCCAGTGTTGATATTCTCTTTCCCTCTTTCCTTCTCCGTTTATTAATTGGAAATCTACTGTAGGAAGAGCCGTCCCTTCTTATTGGGGGATGTTTTTACTAGTCATTCTGCAGTGAGGGAAAAGGGGGTTCACGGAGGATGTGGAGATTGGATCCAGGCCTGGCCTGTCTCCAATCCTGTGGTCGTCTTGGCATTCGCAGGAGGAAAGAGGACCCGCTGGGTATTGCTAACGGTGACCTCATCTCCCAGGCCTGGAGGAGCACACCCCACTGTATTTTCTGTCAGCTCCCCTGTACCACACCGGGTGAAAGCTTTTCAATTTTGAGATTCAGCAGCCCCAGCCCGGGGCTAGTTATAACAATGACAATGGATTCCCTGTATGGAAACCTTCTTGATGGATGTCACACACCCTATGGGTAAGGATTATTGTTAAACATTTTTATAAAGGAGGAAACTGAGGCTTGTACAAGGAGCGTCACTGGGCCTCCAGCCTTGGAATCCCTGAATCCCAGCACTAACTCTTTTTTAAAAAATAAATTTATTTATTTATTTATTTTATTTATTTATTTTTGGCTGCATTGGGTCTTTGTTGCTGTGAGCAGGCTTTCTCTAGTTGTGGTGAGCAGGGGCTACTCTTTGTTGCAGCTTCTCATTGCGGTGGCTCCTCTTATTGAAGAGCATGGGCTCTAGAGGCGCACAGTCTTCAGTAGTTGTGGCTCACGAGCTCCAGAGCGCAGGCTCAGTAGTTGTGGCACACGGGCCTAGTTGCTCTGCGGCATGTGGGATCTTCCTGGACCAGGGCTCAAACCCCTGTCCCCTCCATTGGCAGGTAGATTCTTAACTACTGTGCCACCAGGGAAGCCCCTCCTCCTTCATTTCTGATTTTGTTTGATTCCTCTCTCTTTTTTTTGTTGGGGAGTCTAGCTAAAGGTTTATCAATTTTGTTTATATTTTCAAAGAACCAGCTCTTGGTTTCATTGACCTTTTATATTGTCTTTTTCGTTTCTATTTCATTTACTTCTACTCTGATCTTTGTTATTTCCTTCCTTCTACTACCTTTGGGCTTCATTTGTCCTTTTTCTGCAAGTTAGGTTGTTTATTTGAGATTTTTTTTTTGTTTCTTGAGGTAGGTGTTTATCATGATGAACTTCCCTCTTAGAACTGCTTTTTTGCATCCCATGAGGTTTGGTATGTTGTTATTTCATTTTCATTCATCTCATACTATTTTTTAAAATTTCTCTTCTGATCTCTTCTTTGATCCATTGGTTGTGCAATACATGGTGTTTAATCTCCACATATTTGTGAATTTTCCAGTTTTCTTATAATTGATTTCAAGCTTCATATCAGTGTGGTCAGAAAAGATGCTTGATATGATTTCAGTCTTCTTAAATTTATTAAGGCTTGTTTTGTGGCCTAACTTATAATCTATACTGGAGAACATTCCATGTGCACTTGAGAAGAATGTGTATTCTGTGGCTTTTGGGTGGAATATTTGGCTTGACAAGTCTTCTAAATGTATTTGTGTTTTAAAAATTACATTAATTACGAACGTTGTCAAAGGAGTATGAGTACTTAGTTTAAAGTCAAATATATCTACGATTTATGATAAAAAGAACAAAACTGAACCTTTTCCACCTCAATTCCTGTTCCCCACAGGTAAACAGTTTAAATGTTTTAGCTGTTTTTTGGTATTTACCACCATATTTCTAAAAATCGTTTCCCCATTTTTTAATTTTATTTTATTTTTTGGCCATGCTGCACGGCTTGCAGGATCTGAGTTCCCCGACCAGGGCTCAAACCCACGCCCCCCGCAGTGGAAGCGTGGAGTCTTAACCACTGGACCACCAGGGTAGTCCCTGTTTCCCCATTTTTTATTACCTGTTGACTTCTTATTATGGAAGGTAAGGATTTAGTGCTTTTATTCTCCCCCTCCCATGTTTTAAAAAGCACTCCCCTCTCCATAGCTAACGTATTTAGCGATTCAGTATTCAGCATCTCTGTCACAGCCCTTCCATCATCCCAGGCTACCTAAGTAGTAGGTATATAATAGGTAGTGTAGTTACGATGACTCACTGCTCACATTTGAATGATGGCCCATATTAGGAACACGTTCCCTTTATTTTACAAGGAAGCAGCCATTGTGTGCATGAAGGTGTGTTTCCAATATTGGGGGAGAGGCCCTTGGTCCTGTCTCATGTCCTTCAACTCCCGAGGCGCCTGGCCTCTCTCCCCGCCCGAACCCCCGCCGGCCCTGTCCTTGTCTTAGCAGCACACTTTCCTAAGGAAACAGATACACTCCAGCCAAATGCAGTCCCATGTGCAGGAAAACACTTTCACAATATACACAGACCTCAGAAATATTGCCGGTTCTGTTCTAAGGCCACCACGTAAAGCAAACCCCACAGTAAAGTGAACGTCACAGTAAGGCAGATGACGAATGCTTGAGTGTCGTGGTGAGTAGAGCCAGGTGAGAGGGAGCCGTGCCAGGGGTCCGTGGCTACCTCCCAGGGACTTCCACAGATCAACCCTCTCACTGAGTACCTGTTCTCTGCCCCATCCAGGGCTGGGGACACTGCAGCGACAAGTTCAGCTCCAAATCCTACCTTCATGGGGCTCATAGTCCGGTTGGGGAGATAGACCTGTCGCCACACAGTGATGGCCCAGAGTGGGCAAAGCTAGGGTGGGCTGGTCCAGGAGTCTGGGAATCAGGGAGGAGAGGATACCTGAGTTGGGATACTCTGCGGTATGGAGGATGGATCAAAGGGAATGAGACTGGAGATACAGAGACCGGTGAGGAGGCTGAAAACTAATCTATGTAGCCCTAGGGCATAGAGCTCAGACCACCTGGTAGGCCATATTTCCAGGAATAAAATTCTGCACAGGAGTCGGGAAGAGGATGCTATATTAACATTTATTAAATCGAGCGATTTCTCTTTTAGTCTTTCATTGCCATTCTCCCAGTCCTGCCAGTTGGGTATCCCCAGTTTACTGATGGGGAAACTGAGGTACAGCTTGCATACCCAGGAAGTGACAGAGCCAAGGTCTGAGTCCAGGTCTGTATGACTCCACAGGCCTTGCTGCCGTTTATCAAGCCTGGCCCTGAGTGAAAAGTTTTTGCGTGAGCTCATTTAGTCTTTTCAGCAGTACTATCCTGTAGGAGGGAGGGTCCTTATTTTGAAGATGAATGAAGGCTTAGAGAAGAATACGCCCTAGCCCACAGCCAAGTGGCCCAACTTGGACTCAGTATCTCCTCAAGTGCACAGGCAGAAGTGAAGGTAGCAGACCCACGCACCTACAGTCAATTAATCTAAGACAACGGAGGCAAGAATATACAATGGAGAACAAAACAGTCTCTTCAACAAGTGGTGCTGGGAAAACTGGACAGCCACATGTAGAACAGTCAGATTAGAACATTTCCTCACACCATCTACAAAAATAAATTCAAAATGGTTTAAAGACCTAAATGTAACACCTGAAAACTCCTAGAAGAAACACTCTGACATAAATCATAACAACATTTTCTTGGACCAGTCTCCTAAGGCAAAAGAAATAAAAGCCAAAGAAGCAGTTCCGGGCTTCCCTGGTGGCGCAGTGGTTGAGGGTCCGCCAGCCGATGCAGGGGACACGGGTTCGTGCCCCGGTCCGGGAGGATCCCACGTGCCGCGGAGCGGCTGGGCCCGTGAGCCGTGGCTGCTGAGCCTGTGCGTCCGGAGCCTGTGCTCCGCAACGGGAGAGGCCACAACAGTGAGAGGCCCGTGTACTGCAAAAAAAAAAAAAAAAAAAAAAAAAAAGGACTTCCCTGGTGGCACAGTGGTTAAGAATCCACCTGCCAATGCAGGGGACACAGGTTCAATCCCTGGTCCAGGAAGATCCCACAAGCTGTAAAGCAACTAAGCCCATGAGCCACAACTACTGAAGCCTGCACTCCTAGAGCCCGTGCTCTGCAACAAGAGGCCACCGCAATGAGAAGCCCACACACCGCAACGAAGAGTAGCCCCCACTCGCCACAACTAGAGAAAGCCACGCACACAATGAAGAACCAACGCGGCCAAAAATAAATAAATAAATAAAACAAAGAAATTTTTAAAAAGTAAAATAAAGGCAAAAGTAAATAAAGTGGGTCTAATTAAACTTAACAGCTTTTGCTCAGCAAAGGAAACCACTGACAAAACCAAAAGACAACCTATGGAAGGGGAGAAGGTATTTGCAAACAATGCAACCAACAAGGGGTTAATATCCAAAATATATAAATGGCTCATACAACTCAATATTTTTTTAAAACACCCAATCCAATCAAAAAATGGGCAGAAGACTTGAATAGACGTTTTTCCAAAGAAGACATACAAATGGTTAACAGGCATATGAAAAGATGCTCAACATCAGTAATTATTAGAGAAATGCAAATCAGAACCACAATGAAGTATCACCTCACACCTGTCAGAATGGCTATCATTTTTTTATATATAAATTTATTTTATTTATTTATTTTTGGCTGCATTGGTCTTTTGTTGCTGAGCGTGGGCTTTCTCTAGTTGCGGTGAGCAAGGGCTGCTCTTCGTAGAGCTATAAATGATCCAGCAATTCTACTCCTAGGCACATATCTGGAAAAAACGCAAACACTAATTTGGAAAGATACGTGCGCTCCAGTGTTCATAGCAGCACTATTTACAATAGCCAAGACATGGAAGCAACCTAAGTGCCCATCAGCAGGTGGTTGTGATTCTTCTGGGAAGAAGAGGGACCTCAGTCCTCGTCTTCTTTGAAGAAGGAATTCAGCAAAGAGACCAAGATTGTGAAACAGATAAAGCATTTAATACAAGCCAAGTACGCGTGGAAGAACACACGGGCGAACTTGGAGTGAGCTGCGTGCCAATAGGAAGGATTTAAGTTGCTTCCATCGGGGCAGTCTTCTGGGTTGCCTCTGGCCAATCATCCCGCCTGTGTCCATATTTGGTCTGACTCAGGGTCCTTCCCAGCGTGCATGCGCATCTCTCAGTGAAGGTGGATTCCCAGGTTGGCAGGACAGATCCTGAGCTGGTGCCTCCTCCCTCTCTTTTTCCCTCCCCTCGACTGAGGACCTTCCCCGTGCATGTGTCAGCCTGGGAAATCCCCTTCACCACAAGCATGAGAAGAATGTAGTGGCTTTGGCTGTTACCCAGGCAAGGCCCAATACTCCTGATGGTATCTTATCTCAGAGTATCAGCAGGAGACCGCTTGGAGCTGTTCAGCCTGGGGCGTCATCTATCTCCTACCTCAGCTGGATTAAAAAGATATGAGGGCTTCCCTGGTGGCGCAGTGGTTGAGAGTCCGCCTGCCGATGCAGGGGACGCAGGTTCGTGCCCTGGTCGCAGGTTCGTGCCCTGGTCGCAGGTTCGTGCCCTGGTCGCAGGTTTGTGCCCTGGTCCGGGAGGATCCCACATGCCGCGGAGCGGCTGCATGGCCGCTGAGCCTGCGCGTCCGGAGCCTGTGCTCCACAACGGGAGAGGCCACAACAGTGAGAGGCCCGCGTACCGCAAAAAAAAAAAAAAAAAAAAAAAGATGTGAGATATATATGTATGTGTGTGTCTATGTAGAATGGAATATTACCTGGCCATAAAAAATAATGAAGTGGTGCCATTTGCAGCTCCATGGATGAACCTAGAGAATATTATGCTTACTGAAATAAGTCAGAAAGATAAATACAATATCAGGTCACCTGTATGCAGAATCTAAAACATCATAATACAAATGAATGTATATGCAAAACAGAAACAGACACACAGATATAGAAAACAAACTGTGGTTACCAAAGGGGAGAGAGAAGTAGGAAGGGACAATTCAGGGGTATGGGATTAACAGATACAAACTACATATAAGATAGGTAAGCAACAAGGATGTACTGTATAGCACAGGGAATTATACACATTATTGTGTAATAAACTGTAATGGAGTATCATCTGTCACTATGCTGTTCACCTGAAACTAACACAAAATTGTAAATCAACATACTTCAATTCAAAAAAAAGTAGAAGTCCGGAGCCTGTGCTCTGCAACGGGAGAGGTCCGTGTACCACAAAAAAAAAAAAAAAAAAAAAAAAGAGTAGAAGTGAGTGAAGGTAGCAGTATGCCACGTGGTATGATGTTATAAGTTTCAGCAGGGTGGCTAAGGGCAGGTGAACGGGTTGGATGAGTCCTGCCTTCCCCTTGGCTAAAGCAGCCTGTTTACTTCTCTCCGCCTTGGGAGGAGCAGCATTCTCAACTCCTCAGAGATGGAGTAAACGTCAGACTTTAGTTAGGATATAAAAGTTCGAGGGCTTCCCTGGTGGCGCAGTGGTTGAGAGTCCGCCTGCCGATGCAGGGGACGCGGGTTCGTGCCCCGGTCCGGGAGGATCCCACGTGCCGCGGAGCGGCTGGGCCCGTGAGCCATGGCCGCTGAGCCTGCGCGTCCGGAGCCTGTGCCCCGCAACGGGAGAGGCCACAGCAGTGAGAGGCCCGTGTACCGCAAAAAAAAAAAAAAAGAAAAAATATATATATAAACTTCGAAACAGACAACGTTTTGTCAAAATTTGGATGCTTATCGTGACTAAATACGGTAAATTTGAGAAAACCTGAAGGGAAGATGAGCCATTCATCCACTCATTAAACATTCGCCGAGTGCCGTCTCGATGCCTTCTCGATGCCAGGTGCTGGACTGGGCATTTCTGGGAAGCTGCCCTTATAAGGAGCTACAGTCCAGCCTCCAGGCAGTGAGAAAAGAGTTCCCTTGAAGCAGGGAGAGGCCAGAGGCCTCAAGGATCTTAAAAACAGTGAAACCCGCCTTTTTGGTGAAAGGTCAAACGAGGCTGGGTGAAACTTATTTCTATATCCATTTTAGAAGCAAGGCGTTCTGCATCCATATTCTTTTTTAAAAATTCAACCTAGAATAAACAGCATCATGATGAGGGACGCCCAGGGAGCTTTGGGAACCTAGAGGACGTGTCTGACGCAGCCTGGGTATCAGAGAGGGCTTCCTAGAGGAAGGGACACTCCAGGTGAGACCTAAAAGATGAGTTGGGGCACAGTGGGAAAAGAGGAGTGGGGGAGTGGTATCCCAGGCAGAGGTGAATGTAGGTGTGAGATGGGAGAGCAGAACGGGCCTGGGCCCAGCCCTTGGAGAGCGCATGATCCAGTGGGGGAGACAGAGCTGTCACCAGCGACACCCAAGAGGGACCAGGGTTGGGGTGTCGGAGCCCAGGGAGCTGAGGGTGCCCCGAGTGGTGATCTGACCGAGTCCCGGAGAAGGAAATACCTGAGACGCACCTCGAAGAACAACTAGGAGTTAGCAGGCATTTAGTAGAGGAAATCAACAAAGTCAAAAGATGGTTCTTTGAAACGATAAGTACTACTACTCAGGGGGAAAAACACAAATTTCCATTAAAAGGGATGAAAAATGACACATGAATTCAGATCCTAACTCTAGGATGACAAGAGGCTATTATGATCAACTTTAGCCAAAAAAATTGGCAATGTAGAGGAAACGGACAATTTCCTTGAAAAACACAACTAACAATATTGACACAAGACAAAATAGAGAATCTGAATAGCCCTATATCTGTTACAGACATTGAGTCTATAATTTAAAACCTTCCCATAAAGAAAACCATAGGCTCGGACGGCTTCACTGGTAAATTCTTGCAAACATTTAAGAAAGAAATAATGTCATTACCCCAATTCTTCTAAATAGTAGAGGAAGTGGAACACTTCCTTATTCATTTTATGAGTCCAGTGGAACACTGATACAACAACCCAACAAAGTCATTACAAGAAAGGAAAATTTTAGGCTAAGATCTCTTCTGAACATGGATTCAGATATCCTAAACAAAAATATTAGCAAATAGGGCTTCCCTGGTGGCGCAGTGGTTGAGAGTCCGCCTGCCGATGCGGGGGACACGGGTTCGTGCCCCGGTCCGGGAGGATCCCACGTGCCGCGGAGCCGCTGAGCCTGGGCATCCGGAGCCTGTGCTCCGCAACGGGAGAGGCCACAACGGTGAGAGGCCTGCGTACCGCAAAAGGAAAAAAAAAAAAAAATTAGCAAATAGAATCCAGCGTTACATAAGAAAGATAATAAATTATGACCTAGTGGTATTTATTCCAAGACTACAAGGTTGGGTCTAGCATTTGAAAAGCAATCAGATATGTGTGGGTCTAGTTTCGGACAGTCTGTTCTTTCTCAGCCTTCTATTTGTTCATCCTCCTACCAATACTATCTTAATTACTTTAGCTTTGTAGTGAGTCTTGAAATCTGATAGTGTAAATCTTCAAACTTTGTTCTGCTTTAAATTTTTTCTATTCTTAGGACCTCTGAGTTTCCTGTAAATTTTAGGATCAACTTGTTCCCAGCAACAGAAAAGCTCGTTAAGATGTTTATTGCGATTGTCCGGCTGATGCAATGCCCTGTGATTCAGCAGTTTCACTCCTGGGAAACCTTTCTGCTCTAGGCTCCCTAAATGTCCCTCAGTGGGGTGCGCATGAATGAACTGGTCCATCCATACAGTGGATGAACTGAACCACATGGCAGCACCGTGGATCTCACAGATATATTGCTGAACAAAAGAAGTCAGGCCAGAAAGACTACAAACGATCTATCACGAAGAAGACAGAATAGGATTTAAAGAGAACATATCATCTATCATAAGGGGTCAGAATAGTGACATTAGCGGTACTGACTGGAAGAGGGCTTGAAAGTGGGAGCCATTTGTAGTGTGGGAATGTTCTAGATCTTGATCTAGGTGATGCCTACGTATTAAAAAATTATCCAGCTCTACACTTGACATTTGTGTACTTTGTATACGTTATATTTCACTAAAAAGGAAAAAAAAGAATGGATTTAAGGAGGTCACTGGAAAGAAAGTCATTTACATAACTCAACTGTATTTCTATATACCAGCCCCAACCAAAATGAAAATGAAATTTAAAATACCATGACAGGGAATTCCCTGGCGGTCCAGTGGTTAGGACTGGTCCATTGGTTAGAACTCTGCACTTTGCAGGGGGCACGGGTTCCATCCCTGGTGGGGGAACTAAGATCCCGCAAGCTGGTGGCACAGCCAAAAAAAAAAAAACCACCATGAAGAATAACGGCAAAAAATATCATTACCTAGCAATAAGTAAAACCAAAGAGGTGTAAGACTTGCAGAGAAAATGAGAGGCCAAGTGGAGAGAGATACCACATTCGTGGATTGAAAAACTCAATGTTGGGAAGATGTCACTGTCCTGAAAATGATCTGTAGACTCCGTGGAATTCCAGCCAAAACTTAGGACAGTGGCTTTCAACCTTTTGACCATGTTCCAATCACACACATATTCGTACAGTCACATACAAAACAAGACCAAAAGTTTTGTGAAACAGTACTTTCCTTGAGTGCTTAAGATTGGCTTTGATGTTTTATTTTCTTGTTGTTGTATCTGTGAGCTTGACTTGTTGTTTTTATAAATTTATTTATTTTTGGCTGCGTGGGGTCTTCGTTGCTACGTGTGGGCTTTCTCTAGTTGTGGCGAGCAGGGGCTACTCTGTTGCAGTGCGTGGGCTTCTCATTGCGGTGGCTTCTCTTGTTGCGGAGCACGGGCTCTAGACACGGGAGCTTCAGTAGTTGTGGCTCACGGGCTCAGTAGTTGTGGTGCACGGGCTTAGTTGCTCCGCAGCGTGTGGGATCTTCCTGGACCAGGGCTCGAACCCGTGTCCCCTGCACTGGCAGGCGGATTCTTAACCACTGAGCCACTAGGGAAGTCCCTGTTGTTGTTTTTTTTAATTCCACATGTAAGTGAGATCATATGGTATTTGTCTTTCTCTGACTTACTTCACTTAGCATAATGCCCTCAAAGTGCATCGAATATTTTCTGTTATGTTGCAGGAAGGGGGACCCCTTCCAGGGCCTGAGAGTGGGCTCTTGTCTAACATTTGGAAATGAATTGTCCGAGGAGACACGTGCTGACAAAGCAAAAGACTTTATTGGGGAGGGGCGCCCGGGCGGAGAGCAGCAGGGTAAGGGAACCCAGGAGGACGGCTCTGCCACGTGGCTTGCAGTGTCAGGTTATATGGTGATGGGGTTCGTTTCCGGGTCGTCTCCGGCCAATCACTCCGACTCAGGATCCTTCCTGGTGGCACGCATCTCTCGGCCAAGATGGATTTCAGTGAGGAGGATTCTGGGAGGTTGGCGGGACATATTGTGTCCTCCCTCTTCCTTTTGACCCCTCCTGGGTTAGTTGTACAAGACATACTGTGGGCTGGAGCGTCCTCCCTCCTTTCAGCCCCTCCTGAATTCTCCCAGTTAGTTTTCGGCGGCAGCACCTCGTTCTTTATCAGGACCTCCTGTTGCGAGACGACCCCTGCAAGGGGTCATTCAGTCAGCGGTTCCCGAACAATTATATTCTTGATTATACTTTTAATGCTGGTTTGTGCGACCACATTGATCTCATGACCCACTCATGGGACAGGATCTGCAGTTTGAGAACTGTCATGCAAGGGAAGATAAGTCATCCTAGAAAATCATTGTCCAGCCGAGAGCAAACTGACACGTGCTCTGTGGAGTAAGGGCAGAGAAGCTGTCGGACCTCGATCCCGAGGACGCATCAAGGCGTCCAGGTGCTCCCTCCAGGCGGCCCCTCCCTAACACAGCCCATCACAGGGGCTCCTTTCTAGCTTCGTCACATCACACTGAGCAGTGCTTCCGTGATTGTCACCTGGTATGTGCTTCCGTGACTGTCACCTTGTATGTGCTTCCGTGACTGTCACCTTGTATGTGCTTCCGTGATTGTCACCTTGTATGTGCCAGTTATTTATTTTCTTTTTCTGACTTGGCTGCTTCACAGAGTACGAGGGGCCGTGTTATCGCCACCGACCAGCCTGCATGTCAAATCCTGATCATGTGAAAGCGTGGTCTGGCCTAGGGAGATGTGGAGGGTGGAGAGGGCCAGAGGGGCTGCTCGTTTCCTCCCTGGCCATGTTGGGAGCTGAGGGAGATGGTGAAAAGAGTGTAAATACAAGAATAAGAAATATACAAATATACAAATCACTTGTGGGAATGGGGAGCAGAGGGTCCAGGGGAAGACAGGCTGCTTGGGGGAAGAACTGCTCGTCTTTTATGGTGGGGCCGAGGGACCAACAGGAAGTAGTTGTATAAATACAAGCAAATTTCCAGTTGGAAAACTCAGAAACAGACATGAGCAACGTATACTTATCATCAGATGTCAAGGAGAGGATGCTAGGAGACAAAAAGGCCTATCAGGGCAAGATTTAGAGGGATGTTTGAGGGATCAGGACTAGGCCGGGGGACTACTTTGGCTATTTTCTTTTTTGTTCCAACTTCTTCTTCTTCTTTTTTTTTTTTTTTTTTTTTTTTGGCGCGTTGCTCGGCATGTGGGATCTTAGCTCCCCGACCAGGGATTGAACCCACACCCTCAGCAGTGAAAGTGCGGAATCCTAACCACTGGACCACCAGGGAATTCCTGGCTTTTAATTGTATCGTTTGAGTACTTGATTTTCATGCGGTGCGTTACTTTCATTAGTGAAAAGAGTGGTAGTTGTTTTGGTTTTTGTTGTCTTTAAGCAGCTCCTGATTACTACATGGAGAAGGGTTGCGGGGCTGAGGCCGGGGCTGGCAGGTGGGGAGGAAGCTGGGGCAGGGACCCCCTGACGCAGTCAACGAGATGCACTGAGCACCGTCTGCGCGCCCGGCCTGGTTCTGGACAGTGTCCTGGGTTGTGGACAGTGCTAGGGACACAGCCACGACTGTGACGGCCCTGGGCCCACCCTCGTGGGGCTCACGGTCCAGCGCGGGGACGGAGTGCAAACAGCTGGCTGGGTGACAGCATCCTTCCCAGCTGTGATGGAGGCACTTGGAAGGGAATACACAGGCGGATGGGAGGAATGGAGGGTCCCTGAATAGAGAGGTCAAGAAGGGGACCTTGGTCAGAGCGGGGACACAGCCCGGACCAGAACAGTAGAAGGGGGTGTGGTGTTGAGAGCCTGGTGTATGGTGTATGGTCCTCATCTCCCCTTTCTGGAGGAGCCTCAAAACGGACTGTCACCACCCACACAGTAGGTGGCAGAGCCCCACGAGGACCTCAGGATGACCTGATGCTGGGGCCTCAGTGTGGGAGGGTTCTTCGCAGCCTGGACCCCAGGAACCCCACAGCACCAGGGCCTACGTAACAATGAGTCGTGATGGAGACCACAGCCTGAGAGGGCCCCGGGTAGACTCCTCGGCTCTTACCACCGGCTCCAGGCAGAGCTTCTCAAACATTTTTCTACTTAAAAAAAATTGTTTTCTTCATGAAAACAAACAAAAAAAATTTTTTTTTGATGTTTATTTTTTTTTAACATCTTTATTTGAGTATAACTGTTTTACAATAGTGTGTTAGTTTCTCCTTTACAACAAAGTGAATCAGCCATACATATACATATGTTCCCATAACTCTTCCCTCCTGTGTCACCCTCCCTCCCACCTTTCCCATCCCACCCCTCCAGGTGGTCACAAAGCACAGAGGTGAACTCCCTGTGCTATGCTGCAGCTTCCCACTAGCTATCCAATTTACATTTGGTAGTGTGTATATGTCCCTGCCACTCTCTCACATCGTCACAGCTTACCATTCCCCCTCCCCATATCCTCAAGTCCATGCTCTAGTAGGTCTGTGTTTTATTCCCATTCCTACCACTTAAAAATTTTTTTTAAATTTTACTCCTTTAAAAAATTGAAAAGTTATATACCCTTTAGTGCATTTGCAAGTTGACAGCTAAAACTTCTGTTCATAAGTTCAGGTACCTGCAAAGGATATATCGGGTTGGCCAGTAGTTTCTGTAACATCTTATGGAAGGGCTTCCCTGGTGGCGCAGTGGTTAAGAATCCGCCTGCCCGTGCAGAGGACACAGGTTCGAGCCCTGGTCCAGGAAGATCCCACGTGCCGCGGAGCAACTAAGCCCGTGCGCCACAACTACTGACCCTGTGCTCTAGGGCCCGCAAGCTACAACTACTGAGCCCGCGTGCCACAACTACTGAAGCCCGCGCACCCAGAGCCTGTGCTCTGCAACAAGAGAAGCCACCGCAGTGAGAAGCCCGCGCACCACAACTTAGAGTAGCCCCCGCTCGCCTCAACTAGAGAAAGCCCGCGCACAGCAATGAAGACCCAACGCAGCCAAAAATTAATTAATTACTTAAAAACAAAAAACGTCTTATGGAAAAACCCAAACAAACTTTTTGGCCAGCCCAGTAATTTCTGGTGTGTTAAGAATACTGAAAATTGTAAGCACCTGGAGCATCCTTTCTTTGAAGTCTCTAATGCAATCCACACACTCTTGTGATGTGGTGCCTGCCAATGTCCAGTTTATAAGAAAAAAAAATGAGCAAGCTCTTTGTCTACAGTCGGAAATTTTACATTGTTCCTTGTCCTTGAACTTATATTTACAGTTCTGTTTCCCACAGAATTCTATCTAATAAATGATGTATCAGCAATCAAAATATGTACAGAAATTCTTTAATTTCCTGAGACCATAAGATTCTAAATGTTAAAATCTCTTCTCCTGGATTGAATTACCTTTAAAATTATTAGTCCACAATTAATTTAAAACATTTTATATTTTATGCATTTTCACGGATAATTATTAAACGTTAAAAGTAAAATGATATGTAGGAAATGAATCTCCAAATGAGCTAGAAAACAGGGCATCCCCAGTAATCCCATGTATCCTTGGATGAATGTTAACTATTACAGAAGTGAGTCAGGGTTCAGCATCAATTCAGCCTTGGTTTCTAAGACTCAGATGCTGAGAATCTTCCTTCACAAAGGAACAGCTGGGCAAGCGAGTTTTCGTTGCAGCAGCATCAGTCACCTCTGAGCTTCTTCCAAGGTACGTGGCCAAAACCTCGCCGTGAAGAGCTCAGAGTTCTTTCTAGCTCCATCTTCAGGGCCGGTGAAGGTCTAGGCTGGGAGGCGCCAGACTTGCGCAGAGGGTTGGTCACCCTGTGTTCGTCGCTTAGCATCGATTCCTACATTTCTGTTGCCGTTTCTTTGGATCCAGGAGGTCCCTCTCCGTCGCAGCCCTGATTTTGCATTTGGGGAAGATCTGGAAAGAGAGGGGGTCTGCCTTCTTGGCAGTGGGTGGGGCGACGGTGCCAGGGGAGGCGGCTCGAGGGAGCGAGCTAAGCTTCCAGCGGCTGACCCTTTCTTTACACCTCCCTGGGAGTTTGCAGCCTGGGAGCTCCTAGTGAGCTTCCAGGGGCTTGGTCCCAGTCTCAGGACCTCCCCTCTGGGGCAGAGTTTCTCATTCCTGGCTCCTTGCCAGAATTTTCTGGGAGACTTAAAAAGATGCTCTGAAGTTCACCCCAGCGGGGGGTGGGGACTGGCATTCCTAGGACCAGTCCAGGTGCAGGGGTCTTATTTAAAGTGCCCCCTGGTGATTTGGGCTGCTGTGTCCCCATTTCTCCCACCTGGACACCAAGGCGTGGAGGGGCGGTGTTGGCAGGGGGGCTGCCCGTGCACGACCTGACCCCTGTCTTCCCCGCAGTGTACCACTGGGTGGAGATGCGGACCAAGATGCGTATCATGGGCTTCCGGGGCACGGTCATCAAGCCGCTGAACGAGGAGGCAGCCGCCGAGCTGGGCGCCGAGCTGCTGGGCGAGGCCACCGTCTTCATCGTGGGCGGCGGCTGCCTGGTGCTGGAGTACTGGCGCCACCAGGCGCACCAGCGTCACAAGGAAGACGAGCAGCGCGTCGCCTGGGACGCGATGCGGGACGAGGTGGGCCGCCTGGCGCTGGCGCTGGAGGCCCTGCAGGCGCAGGTGCAGGCGGCGCCGCCGCGGGGCGCCCTGGAGGAGCTGCAGGCGCAGCTGCAAGAGGTGCGCGCCCAGCTCTGCGCCCCAGACCCGCCGCCCGCGCCCCAGGCAGAGCCCACGTCCCAGGAAGTGTCCTCCTCCGGGGAAAAGGAGCCTGCCAAAGCCTGAACTTAGACGTGGCCCTGTGTGCCCTGATGTGGCCTTCTCCCTGCGTTACCCCTCCCTGTGCTGGCCCACTGGAAACCGCCGGGGTGTGGATGGAACTTGGCTTAGGTCACCCCATACTGACCCGTGGTACCTTCCCCTGCGACCAGCCCCCAGCAGGTGAAGCGTTCCGGCATAGCCGCCTGCAGCCTCGCGCTCATTTGGTACAGTCCGCAGTGCTGTCTCTGCAGCCCGCTCCAGACCACACAGACCTCTGGGGTCCCAGCCAGCAGGACAACATGCTCACTCCTGACAGAAGAAGAAATGGAGCCGGACTTGAGCCAAATCAACCTATCAGCCCTCCATTTACTTGATCAATGTTACTTTTCCCCGGGACTCTCAGCCTTCACATCGGAATACCTCCTTCCCTTTGTCAGTTGGTACAGGCTGGCGTAAGGAAACGCGGTGTCTTTCAGTGAGCTTCTGCCTCTTCCACCTTCTAAGGTGGGCTTTGTCTGGGCATCACTCCTCTTATGAGGGGGAAAAAAAGGATCTTGGCTTGCAGGTGATCCATCAAATATTACACCTTTCACCTTAACCTGAGCCGTGGTACCTTCCCCTGAGACACTCAAATGGAATATTCCAACGGGAGTCTCCTCATCCTTCAGTCTACGGCACAGCCCACTGGAATGGCCCTGCAGGGTCTCCTGGTAACGCCCTACCAGCCCTGCTTCTGGTGGAAAATCGATCCTGTCTGTGGCCAGTCCGACCGGTCTCAGCCTCAGCCCCTGTTAACCCGTCCTCAGAGTCCGTGGGCCTTTCCTGACGTGTCCTTTCCTACCTTCCGCACTGTCTTCTTCAGTGGCCTCTCTCGGGACTGCCGGCCACGATCACAGCCCCCGTGTTCCATCAAATCAATAGATCTCTGTGCTGTTGCCTTCCTTCCCTGCAGCTCTGGACTGGTCCAACTGTCCCCCTCCTGCCTCCATAACCCCCTCTAGCCCGCTGGGCTAGGCCACCAGTTGGTCTTACCTTTGTTGTTTAGTTTCCAGGGCTGCCATAACAAATGACCACAAACTCGGTGGCTTAAAACAACAGGAGGGAGGCCACAGCAGTGAGAGGCCCACGTACCGCAAAACAGAACAAAACAAAAGAGGAGTTGATTCTTTCACAGTTCTGGAGGCCAGAGATCTGGCCTTGCCTCTTCAGCTTCTGTTGGCCTCAGGCATTCCTTGGCTGGGGCCCCCCTATCTCCAGTCTCTGCCTCCATCTTCACCCGGCCTTCTTTTGCTCTGTCTCTTGGAAAGACTCCTGTCATTGGATTTAGGGCTTACCCTAAATCTAGGATGATTTCACTTCGAAATCCTTAACCGAATTACATCTACAAAGACCCTCTTTCCACGTAAGCTCCCATAACTCTCCCTGGGTTAGGATGTGGACACATCTTTTGGTGGGCCACCATTTAACCCACTCCACCTCCCCACCCCAGGAGTACGCTGGGACTCCTGCCAACCCCATGGGCATTCAGGGAACCACAAGGGTGAGAGGAACAGTCCAGGAACCACCATTCATTACCTGGAGTCTCTTCCAGGACTCACCTCTGAAGCGGGAGGGGTCTGGGCCCCACCAGTCTGCATTCTGTCTTTCAGACTGTAGATGTTTCCCAATTAAAAGAGCCCTGGAGGGAGGAAGTCATCTGAAGGATGTGTCAAAGAATCATGATCTGATCTCCAGAATGAGTACAAGCCTCATTAAAATTCGGAGAGAAGCTGAGAGGGTTCTGATGGGGGTGAGTGGTAGAGCATCGTCCAAGATGGGGAAACTGAGGCCCAGAGGAAGCAAAGGGACTTGCCCAAGGCCAACGAGCCAGTGGGGTGACGAAGCAGTAAGAGCAGAGGCAGGGAGGGAGGTGGAGAAAGGATGCAGGGTGCTGAGGGCACTGGTACCGGAAAAGGAGGAAGATGAGAGGGAGGCGGGTTACTGGGAGGGGGGCAGAGAGCTCTACACAGAGGCCAAAGGCACCCCAGGGGCAGCGTTGAGAGTGGGGGGGCACAGTTCTCTGTCAGAAGAGCCCCAGATTACACCCAAGATCTTAGCATTCAATGAATGAGGTTAGACCCATTCCACCTGGCCCGTCTCCCAGCAGCTCTAGGCGAAGTGGGAGGGGCCAGCTTTCTCTCCCTTCCTCCCTCACCTCACGTCCCCAGCGGAGTGAAAATACTCTGGACCCAAGACCTACCCAGCTAGAAAACCAAGAAACCAGGGTTCTGAAACAGCATCTTAATTCCTTCTAGAAGAGCCCCCTCTGATGTGGAGGGAGCTGAGGGAGGTGGGCCCCGGGTAGGGGTGTCTTTAAAATTGGAAGTGACTTGAGTGGGTTAAATGACGAGGGGAAGAAGGCAAGAGACAGAGCTACCACTGGATGATGGGGTGATTGATGGAGCCAGGTGAGCGGGCTTAGTGCCTGTTGCCATGGTTACCCCAGGGCAGTCCACTCTGGCACTGACACATCTCTGGAGCACGGGTTGCTGGAGGCCAGGGACTGTTTTACTGCCCTCCCCGCATCATGTCAAGGTCAGTGACCCACCTTGTCAGTGAGGTGTGGTCATTACCAAAATCGGTGGAGTTCATTGAGCTCTGGTTAGGTGCGAGGCACTGATCTAAGTGCTCTACGTAAGTCCCCATAACATTTTCTTTGTTGCCTTGATGAGGAAACCGAGGCACAGAGAGGGAAAATCACCTACCCAAGGTCACACAGGCGGGGAAGGAGCAGAGGCGGGGTGTGAAGACGAGCAGTCGGTCAGAACCCGTAACCCCTGCGCCACCCTGACCCTGATGTAGCGCTGCTCTCACGTCCCCGAGACTCGGAACTCAGCCCTGACGTGTGCTTGCGTGTGGCGAGACCTCGTGGGATGCCTCCGCCTCACCCACTGGGTGGGGGTGGGATCAACATGTGTGGAGGTGGGAGGAGCCCCCTCTCAAGACGCACAAGGCCAGAGGGTGCTTCACTGCTCTGGTTTCCCGCTAGCTAAACTTTCGTATACATTTGTGACTTGGGGGGAGGGGTTAGAATAAATGTGTAATCCAAATTGGTTGCCTTCAAGTTGATGCATTTTTTTCCCCATATTTATTTATTTATTTATTTATTTATTTATTTTCCTGTACGCGGGCCTCTCACTGTTGTGGCCTCTCCCGTTGAGGAGCACAGGCTCCGGACGCGCAGGCTCAGCGGCCACGGCTCACGGGCCCAGCCGCTCCGCGGCACGTGGGATCTTCCCGGACCAGGGCACGAACCCGTGTCCCCCGCATCGGCAGGCGGATTCTCAACCACTGCGCCACCAGGGAAGCCCTCCCCATATTTAAAAAAACAGCCCCGTTAACCTGAGAAAAAATATCCTTCGTTTATTCTTTCATTCAAGAAACTGTCACCGATGGGACTTCCCTGGTGGCGCACTGGTTAGGACTCCACGCTCCCAATGCAGGGGGCCCGGGTTTGATCCCTCGTTGGGGAACTAGATCCCACAACTATGGAGCCGGCGAGCCTCAACTAAGGAGCCCACCTGCTGCAACTAAGACCCGGCGCAACCAAATAAATAACTATTAAAAAAAACAAAATAACTGGCCGAGGTGCCCACCATGTTCTGTGCAGTGCTGGGGTCCCAGCCGTGACCGAGACAGCCCCAACCCTGCCCTCGTGCGGGCTCGCAGTCCAGTGGGGGGACGGATGCACATACAGACATTTCTTTTCCGATGTTACCTGCCCTGTGGTTATTTGGGAAGAAGGGACCAGGCTGAACCCCAGCTCCTCCCCTCCTGAGGCACTCAGGGCTTTAGGGCATTAAAAAAACAGAAACTCTTAAACACTGGCTCTCAAAAGCCTCATGGGGTGTCTCAAGGGCTCTGCTTCTCCCATCCCGTGGCAGGCCCCATCGTCCTCTGTGCTGGTTCCCCCGTCGGGAAGGCCCTTGCCTGGGGAGAGCCATCCCAGGGGAAGATTGACTTCATAGCCCATCTCTGAGCTGGCCACCGGTGCTGTGACTCCAGCCCGGGGCCCCCCAGCCCCAGTAGACAGAGGGAGAGGAGAAGCATGTCCAGAGGAGAATCCAGAGGGCATCAGCCACCCGCTCGCTAGACAAATGTTGACTAAGCACCTGCTGCGTGCCTGGCCCCATTCTAGTAGCTGGGAGTCAGCCAGGAGCAAGACAAGGTCACCGCCACCACGGAGCCAACATCTAGTGCAGGGAAGCCGACAGTAGAGAAAAATGATCCAGTGTCGGGGTGATGAGGGCTGAGAAGAAAGAGTTCGGGAGTAATAGGGATGGCTGATTTCGATCAGGTGCTCGGGGAGGAAGTGACACTCGAGAGGAGCTGCCAGAGAGTGTTGTTAGTATCTACAGAGGCCCTGAGGCAGGTGTGGGATCAGCCTTTCCCTGGAACGGCGGCGGGAGGATCTGCTGTCAGAATCGAGCCGGGGTTAGCGGACCGGACCGAGGGCCTGGCGCTGCCTGTGTTTGGGAGCAAAGATGTATTGGGACATAGCCACACCCATGTGCTTGTGTATAATTTTTATGGTTGCTTTTGCACGGCAATGACAGATTTGAGTCATCTGCGATAAATACCACAGGGCCTTCAAAGATGCAAATATTTATTGTCAAGGCCTTTCCGTAAAGAGTTTACGGACCCTAGGACAGAGTAAGCAAGGGGAGACGGATGGGCGAGGGGCTCAGGAGCTGGCCCCCTTTGGCCTCAGTTGGCACAGCTCTGGAGGGTCTTACCAGCTCCGATGCCCCACCGGGTGGCCTCTTGGGCCTCCCTATCCGCTCCTGCTTCCGTCACTCCCCACCCACAGGGGCTACTCCCTGGAGACGCCGCAATAACGCCGCTGTTCGAGGATCTCAGAGTCTCCCCCTCGGTCTAGGGCAGCACCATGAGACGCACAGTTTATATAGTCCGCCATATTCATATTTATATAGTGATTCACAATTCACCCTATATACCTAGGATAAACGCTGTGTAATTCATGCATGGTGTGACATAATGGAATATAATGCCACATATAATGGAATATAAAAATATTTTTTGTGCAACGTCACATGACATTATATATTCCATGTTGTGTGTGTTGTGTGTGTATTTATTTACCATTGGAATGAAAATTTCGCTAAATAACTACCTTTAATATGTGCAGTTGGGCTTCCCTGGCGGCGCAGTGGTTGAGAATCCGCCTGCCGATGCAGGGGACGCGGGTTCGTGCCCCGGTCCGGGAAGATCCCACATGCCGCGGGATGTGAGCCGTGGCCGCTGAGCCTGCGCGTCTGGAGCCTGTGCTCCGCAACGGGAGACGCCACAGCAGTGAGAGGCCCGCGTACCGCAAAAGAAAAACAAAAAAAATGTGCAGTGCAGTTTGATATTTCCTGTTGTATTGCATTTCATGAAGAAAAACTACAGCTGTATATAGATGTATCATATATACTTAATATGTATCATAACCATATAAAATCTGTTGTGTGTATTATAACATGATAATATATATCAGCATCATATATATCATATATTAATATCATATATTACATATCTTGTTAGAACAAAAGTTTCGCTAAACAATAATCGCCTTTACCGTGTGCAACGCACTCTGTTACTTTCTATTCACTTTTATTCTATTTCACAAAGAAAAGCATACACATATGTATGGATTATACAAACCTACATAAAGCGGGCTGCCTTGGGCCACGGCGAAGACTTTGGCTTTCACTGGGGGGCGAGCAGGAACCACGGGAGGTGCTCTGAGCAGAAGAGGGGTGTGAGCTGGCTTAGTTTCAACAGGATCCCCAGACGCCCTATGGGGGGCAAAGGTGGAAGCCGCCAGCCCAGCGCAGAGGCAGCTGTGATTGTCCAAGCGGGAGGCGACGGTGGCTGGACCAGGCGGAGACAATGGAGGTAGACATAAGTGGGATTCTGGGCATATGAATATATCAGAGATGGAGCAGACAGGATTTACTGAGTGACGGGAGGTGGGGAGTCATTGATAGCTTCCGGGTTTTTGCTCTGCGCATGGACAAGGGACATACTGGTGCTGAGATGGCGAGGCTGCAGCAGAACCAGTGTGAGGTGGTACGGATAGCCTTGCCCTTCCCTAGCCCCTGGTCGCCTCAGGTTTGGGAGCCCTCTGGCAGCCTTTGGTTATTTGTTCTGCACTGCAGCCGGCGGGGCCTGGAAAGACAGTCCTGGTCTCTCTCCTCGCGCTGTGAAACTGACATTCTTTATCTCGCAGGCGCCTCCATCAGGGCATGCTATTGGAGTCCACTTGGGACATCCTGGAGGAAGGAGGCAGCTGGAGGTGGTGGGCTCGGACTTGGGACTCTGGTCTTAGGGCTGTCCTCACCCCTGGAATGGCAGCGCCCAGGCCAGGCTTCCCAGAGGCGCCTCCACTAAGTAAGGGCTGATATGGACCTGGGGGAGGGGGTACCGCGGGGTCCATCTCGTCCAAGATGCCTGCCTCACTCGGAGGCCACATCCTTGTGCCTTGATACTTATTATATTTTGATAGTCTCTTCCTAGAGTTCAGCCATTCCAGAGAAACCAAAGTCCCCTCCCTGAAAGGAATCCTGTCTCTGGTTTGGGGGCAATGTTGGCAGAACCCTTTTGGGAGTGATGCCACCTTTGTGGGCATGGACGCTGTCCCCCTCTTCCCTCTTGTGAGTGATCTGCACACACCTCTCTGGCCAGCGTGAACCTTTCCTCAGGGAGATGCCAAGTGCTGAAAGAACCGCATAAATTACAGACATTTATAGTTAATATAAAAATGCCCCCTAGGGCTTCCCTGGTGGCACAGTGGTTGGGAGTCTGCTTGCCGATGCAGGGGACGCGGGTTCGTGCCCCGGTCCGGGAAGATCCCACGTGCCGCGGAGCAGCTGGGCCCGTGAGCCGTGGCCGCTGAGCCTGCGCGTCCGGAACCTGTGCTCCGCAGTGGGAGAGGCCACAACAGTGAGAGGCCCGCATACCGCAAAAAAAAAAAAAAAAA
Source organism: Kogia breviceps (assembly GCF_026419965.1). Lineage (NCBI taxonomy): Eukaryota > Metazoa > Chordata > Mammalia > Artiodactyla > Physeteridae > Kogia > Kogia breviceps. The sequence goes on from NC_081327.1 coordinate 8,756,849, forward strand.
AAAAATGCCCCCTAAAAGCTCTGCGAAGTGTCAGAGGAACTGTCAACACTTGCAATTATCAAACTTAAAGATTTTTCAACCCAAACAAGTGCACAGTGGAATTTCATTCTTCTTTTAATTTGCATTTTCTTGTTTTACCTGTAGGCTGAGCGTCTTTTCGGCCATTTATTGGACGTTGGTTCTGCTTTTGAAAAATGCCTGTTTTCATTGTCTGAAATTAATGTTCGTTTCTGGTGTGTTTTGTCCTACTGAAGTTTTTTTTCATTTTTAAGTAACTGAACCTATGAGTCTTTTTTCTTTCAGGCACTTGTTTTTTCTGTCTTTATTTGAGAAGGGCTGCTCAACCCCAAGAATTTGTATCTCCAACTCTCCCTCCTTCTAATATTTGTATTGACGTTTTCTTTGTGCTTGTCATTCACTGAGCTTGTGTTGCATTGTGTTTTGGTTCCTAATGAGTATGAGGTTGGGATCTGCGTTCTTCAGTTTCTAAATGTATGGCTGGCTGACATCTCGAAGTGCATGGAATGGCCCATCCTTTCCCTCCTCTCCTGAGACTGGACAGCAGCATTCGCTGTGTTCCCCGGACACAAGTACCTTTTTCTCAATCCTGTTCTGTCAACCGTTTGTCCGTCCTGCACCAACACCAGGTCTTTTGAATGCCAAGAGCTTGAAAATATTTTTTGGTCTCTTCAAGGCAACCTGCCAGTCTCGTTCTTATTTTCAAACTTACCTGAGTTATTCCTGTGCCTTTGCCCCTTGATATGCATTTTTGAAGATTAAGAGACTTTACTTTTTTTTTGGGGGGTGGTACGCGGGGCTCTCACTGCTGTGGCCTCTCCCGTTGCGGAGCACAGGCTCCGAACGCGCAGGCTCAGCGGCCATGGCTCACGGGCCCAGCCGCTCCGTGGCATGTGGGATCCTCCCGGACCGGGGCTCGAACCCGCGTCCCCTGCATCGGCAGGCGGACTCTCAACCACTGCGCCACCAGGAAAGCCCTGTACATCTTTTATAATAAAGCTGTAATTGTACGTATAACGTTTTCAGGGGGTTCTGTGAGTCATTCTAGCCAGTTATTGAATCTGAGAGAATTGTGGGAGCCCTGAATTTGCAGCCAGTGAGTCAGAAGTGAACATGGCCTGAGAAGCCCACTTGTGGCTGATGTCTGGAGCATGGGCAGTGTCGTGGGACTGAGCCCTTACCTTGTGGGGTGTGCACTAACTCTGGGTGATTATCATCAGGATCGTATTGCAGTACACCCAGTAGGTGTTGACCAGTTGGGAGTGAAATAGAGCAGGACCTAAACCAATTTCTCATTACCAAGTTACCTTTTTTTTTCAGACTGTGGCAAGACATACATAACATAAAATTCATCATTTTAACCATTTTTAAGTGTACAATTCCGTGGCATTAAGTACATTCAGAGATTCACAGTGTTGTGCAACCATCACCATCTATTTCCGGAACTCTTTCATCATTCCAGACAGAAACTCTTTGACTCTTAAATAACCAAGTTAGCTGCAAATAGGGGCCCTTATTCCCCTCTTCAGAAAGTAATTACAGGGATAATAAATTACTGCTATTCTTTGACTCTTTGAAGGGGAGGAACAAGGGGTTCTTCCGGAGGGAAGTGAGACGGAAAAGGAAGGAAGTCTTCACAGGCTTACGTTAGTGAGCGGTTTACTTGTGTGAGTCCCGGGGTCTCAGCCTTGCAGGGACCCTCCAAGAGACAGTGAATGAGGGACCCCAGAGTTTGCCCCCTCGCCCCTCCAGGTTTCCCATGAGTTTTGAGTTTTAAGCTTAGAAGATGGACGTATCACACACCAAACAGTGGCCCCACTTCTACTTGACCTGGAAGGCAGCATCAGGACGCCTTGATGATTGGAAGGAAAGGACCTTCCCAAACAGCCATGCTAGGCAGAGGGGTGTCCTCGGGGACCATGGGCTAAATCTTTGTGCCTTCCATCCTTAGCTTCTTAAGAATAATTCCTGGAAATGACGCCGCTGGATCTGATCATGCATATGTTTTGAATTTGCCTCTTTGATTTAACAAACAAGTCATCAGTGTTCATAGGAGAAAATTTAAAAATCATAGACCACCACCAAACCCATCTCGCAGAAGTAATCGGCTCCTACATTTTGGAGTATTTTCCACACATACTATTTATTTGTTTGTTTGTTTGTTATTTATATTTCAGTTTTCCCCAATATTTTATTTGGAAAATTTTTCAAACCTACAGAACAATGGAAAGAAATACACAATCAACACAAAAGTGCCCTTACTGGATCCATCCCTTGTTCACACTGTGTCCTGTTTATGTCCTTCAAATATCTAGGTCTACATCTATACCCATGTTTATGTCTTCTATCATGCTGCTATAACCAAATACCATAGGCTGGGTGGCTTAGACGACAGATATATATTTTCTCACATTCTGGAGACTGGGAAGTCCAAGATCAAGGTGCTGGCAGATTCAGTTCCTGATGAGGACCCTTTTCCTGGCTTGCAGACGGCCGCCTTCTCATTGTGCCCTCACAAGGCAAAGAGAGAGAGCGAGCCCTGGTGTCTCTTCCTCTTCTTATAAGGACACTAATCCCATCATGGGGTCCCTGTCCCCAAGACCTCATCTAAACCTAATTACCTCCCAAAGACCCCACTTTCAAACACCATCACATTGGGGGTAAGGGCTTCAACATATGGATTTGGGGGGGCACACAAACATTTTAGTCCGTAACAGTTTACATCTATACCTTTGTCTCTATATATACACAGATTTTCTTGCTGAATCATTTGAAAGTAATTTGCAGATGCCATGGCACTTTCTCCTTAAATTTTTTTTTTTTTTTTTTTTTTTGCCATGCTGTGCGGCTTGCGGAATCTTAGTTCCCCGACCAGGGATCGAACCTGAGCCCTCGGCAACGAAAATGCCAAGTCCTAACCACTGGAATGCCAGGGAACTCCCCATCCTTAAAAACTGAAGCAAGTATCTTCTAAGAATAAGGACCTTCTCCCACATAATCCACAAACCACTAATACACTAAGAAAATGATTAATAATTTCATAATGGCATTTAAGAAACTGCTTCTTTTCAAATTTCTCCAACAATGTCAAAGTGTCTTTTGCAGATTTTTTCCCCTCCAATCCAGGATCCAATCATGATCCACAAATTATATTTTATAGTCACATCTCTTTAATCTTTAAAAATCAAAGACAGTTCCTTAGCTCTTTTTGGATTTTTATGACTTTGGGTTTTGGGAACTTCCAGCTCAGTTGCCCTGTAGCAAATGACCCACACTCTGGACCACAATTAGATTCAGAGTGAACATTTTCAGCAGGAAAACGATGTGTGTGGTGCTGTGTCTTTCCCTTGGCAACTCCATTGGGACACGATGTCGGTGTGTCCTGTTTCTGATGATGCTGCGTTTGTTCAGTTGGTTCAGGTGACGGCCACCAGGTCTGCCGCTGGAAAAGCGCTCTTTGCCCTTTTGTAATTGGTCAGTAGTTTATTTATTCATTCATTGATTCATTCATTCATTCATTTATGTTTTTAGCAAATATTCCGTGAATATCATCTCTGTGCCCAGTCCTGTGCTAGGCAGGGCTGTGCTGGGGACACAGTGGTGACCAAGACACTCTGGACCCTGCCTTCTCGGGACTCCTGGGTCACGAGGGAGACAGTCCATCCACAGATAGTGACGAACCAGAGTACGTGGACCTGGGGTGGGGGAACCCGCATAAATCGTGATGGACCCAGCCTGGGTGGGTGAGGGGGCAAGGATCCAGGATAACAGTGCTCAGGTCCCACGAGTGTTGTGTCTGTGCGTGTGCACGTGTGTAATTACACTAAACGTTTATTTTTATTCTCAGTTTAAAGAACAAAAACATTCTCTAAGGCTTATCATCCAAAGCAGCAATTCCCAGCCCCACGCTACCCACTCTGTACCCTTTCTCCTGCCACAAACTCCTTCGGTCCTTTTTCTCTGTTTCTAAGTAGGTGCTTATCCTGCCTTATCTCGGATTTTTTTTTTGTCAAAGCAGCTTTAAGTGAGGTATAAGCTTTAAGTGAGAGGTATAAGTGACACACAATACAATGCACGTATATAAAGTGTATAATTTGATGGTTTAAATTTTTTAAAAATTGTATTCGAGTGCAGTTGATTTACAGTATTTAAATATCTATTTTTTCTATATATAAAATACCCCGTCTATGTACAGTAGTGTGTAGTATTTGATGTTCTGACACACGTATGCACCCGTGAAACCACCACCACATTGAAGATAGTAGACACATCTCATCACTTCCCGGTCTCCTTAAGCCCCTCCCCCTGCCCCCCTCCCCTCTCCCCTCCCCCAGGCAACCACTGAGCAGCCCCCTCAGGCTGCAGATCACAAGCGTCAGGCTGCACTCATAGAAAACAACCTATGGTTACCAAAGGGGAAAGGGGGAGAGGGACCAATTTGGAGTTTGGGATTAACAGATACACACTACTGTATGTAAAATAGATAAACAGCAAGGTCCTACTGTACAGCACAGGGAACCGTGTTCAATATCTTGTAATAACCTGTAATGGAAAAGACTCTGAAAAAGATACATACGTATAACTGAATCACTTTGCTGTACACCTGAAACTGTCACAACATTGTAAATCAACTCTACTTCAATTAAAAAGATAAAAAACGTCAAGTTACAGGTCCCATGGAGGAAGCAGGATCCTTCCTCCACAGTTGTTGTTCTTTGGCTTCTTGCAGTGAGGGTAGCTCAGGCGGTGGCAGGAGCCGAAGCTGTGGCTGACGGTGCCCCTTGTGTGAGTTTTGCAGTTTTGGCTTTGGTTTTGGTTTTGGTTTTTCAATTGGTGTAAAATTCACACAGCATAGAATTAACCATTTTATCGTGAATAATTAAGTAGCATTTGTACATTCACCGCGTTGTACAACCATCACCTCTATCTAATTTTTTTTTTTTTTGCGGTATGCGGGCCTCTCACTGTTGTGGCCTCTCCCGTTGCGGAGCACAGGCCCCGGACGCGCAGGCTCAGCAGCCATGGCTCACGCGCCCAGCCGCTTCGCGGCACGTGGGATCCTCCCGGACCGGGGCACGAACCCGCGTCCCCTGCATCGGCAGGCGGACTCTCAACCACTGCGCCACCAGGGAAGCCCCATCACCTCTATCTAATTCCAAAACATTTTCATGACCCCCCATATAAGAGTTGGTACGCATTCAGTGGCTACCCCCCATCCCCTCCCTCTCCAACTCCTGGCCACCAGCAATCTGATTTCTATCTCTATGGATTTGCCTGTTCTGGACATTTCTTAGCAGTGGAATCATGCAATATGTGAACTTTTGTGTCTGGCTTCTTTCGACTTAGCATCATGTTTTCGAGGTTCATCCATGTTGCAGCAGGTCTTAGTACTCCGTTGCTTTTTATGGCTGGATAATATCCATCGTACGCATAGACCACTGTTTGTTTATCTGTACATCTGTCAATGGACATTTGGGTTGTTTCTCCTTTGGGCTATTGTGAATAGTGCTGTGTGAAAATGGAGGTAACTGGCAGTCATTTCTAGGCTTAGAGAATCTGTCTGGAGGGCAGTGGAGCATCGTGGAGGAGAGTGTGGGCTCTGACACTGAAATTCCTGGACTCAAGCCCTAGATCCACCTCATACTATTTGGGTGAGCTGGAGTTCACCGGATGTCTTTGTGCTCGACAACAGAACTTCCTTTGTGGGATTATTACAACATGGAAACAGTTAACACATGTAAAACACTTAGGGAGGCGCCTAGCTCAGAGGAATTACTAGCAAAGCACTGAATTTTTGTCATCATCAGTGAACACTCTGCATTGCCAGCAACAGAAGCCATCCTGGGCCAACGGAAGCAGAAAAAGAATATATTGGGAGGATATACTGGAGACCAAGGCTGGGAAAATCAGCAGGAATCTTGGAGGTGTATAGTTCAGGACACCAGTGTTGTCACCAAGAGACCCAAAATGTGTAATGGCACCTAGAACAGGGGTTCATTTCTTGCTTGCATTGCAGGCGAGTCACGTGGCAGGACAGCTCTCTTCCTCTGCTCAGTCGTTCAAGGACCCAGGCTGATGCAGTCCCACCATCTTCAGCTTGTGCCTTTCAAGGTCACCCTGGGGGTCATGTCCACTCTAGCCAGAGGTCAGTAAAGAGCATGAAGGGGGAGAGCACAGGTTTTATGGACCAGGACTGGAAGTGGCACTCTATTCACTTCACCTCAATTCCCCTTGCCGGGACTTAATGCCCTGGCCACACCTAACCCCGAGGGGCACTGGGAAATGTAGTCCCTGGTTGGGCCAACACTTGGCAGCAAGGCGTCTACCCCAGGTTGCCATGAGCACGAGACACTGGTGGACTCCTGAGGTCAGAGGACTGAGAGCACCACCCCACGTCCGCCCTTCACCTGCCATCCTCCCTCCTGCATGACTCCTAGGCACTCCTGGCATCCTTGATACCTTGCTCAAGATTTCAGGTCCAGGGACTTCCCTGGTGGCGCAGTGGTTAAGAAGCCACCTGCCAGTGCAGGGGACACGGGTTCGAGCCCTGGTCTGGGAAGATCCCGCAGGCCGTGGAGCAACTAAGCCCATGCGCCACAACTACTGAGCCTGCGCTCTAGAGCCCGTGTGCCACAACTACTGAAGCCCATGTGCCTAGAGCCTGTGCTCTGCAACAAGAGAAGCCACCGCAATGAGAAGCCTGCGCATTTGCACAGCAGCATTTGCCAATTTCAGTGGGAGAGACTCTACTTTTTGTTTGTTTGTTTAAACAGCTTTATGAGGTATAGTCTACATGCCATAAAATTCACCTGTCTTGAGTGGACAATTTATTTTTAGTAAACTTACATAGTCGTGCAATTGTTATCACAGTCATTTTAGAACATTTCCATCACTGAAAAGATCCCTCAGGTCCGTTAGCAGTCACTCCCCATTCTCCCCTCCCCCAGCCCCTGGCCAACACTAATCTGCTTTCTGTCTCTATGAATTTACCTATTCTGGACATTTCATATAAAAGAATCATACACTACGTGGCCTTCTGTGTCTGGCTTCCTTCGCTGCGCGTAATGTTTTCAAGATTCATCCCTGTCGTAACATGTATCAGTACTTTATTCCTTTTTATGTATTAATAATACTCCACTGTATAAATACACCAGATTTTGTTATCCATTCACAAATTGATGAACTTTGGGGTTGTTTCCACTTTTTGGCTGTTGTGAATAACGCTGATGTGGACGTGTGTGCAACTGGCCGTTGTTTTGAATACAGTTATTCTAGTGGGTGTGAAATGGAATCTCATTGTGGCTTTGACTGTTATTTCTCTGCTGACTTTTCTTTTTTTTTCGCTGTGCCATGTGGCTTTTGGGGATCTTAGTTCCCCGACCAAGGATTGAACCGGATCCCCCTGAAGTGGAAGCACCGAGTCCTGACTACTGGACTGCCAGGGAATTCCCAGCTATTGTTGGGTTTTAAGAGCTCTTTATATGTTCTGCAACAAGTCCTTTATCTGATATATGATTTGCAAATATTTTCTCCTAGTCTATGGCTTGCCTTCTCACTTTCTTAATCTTATAAAATTCCTTTTTATTTAACAACTTGTTCTGAGGTATGACTTACATGCAATAAACTGTACTTATTTTAAGGGTTCACTTTGATGGGTTTTATCACAGGTATTTGCCATGAAACCGTCACCATAGTTAAAAATATTTCCTTCACCCCCCAAATTGCCTTGTGTTCCTGTGCAGTCCATCCCTCCCGCCATACCTGACCTCAGGGAAGCACTGACGTGATTTCTATCACTGTGCCTTCATCAAAATCCTTTTTTCCCCAAATGGCCAAAAAATATAATTGTTATTCTTTTTGAACTGATTTTTTACTTTTAATTGTGAAATATTGCAGACATAGAGAAAATACTGTAACAAACACCCACGTACCTACCACTTAGAATTAATAGATATTAACATTTTGCCCTATTTGCTTTGAGTTTTTTTCCCTTTTTTAGGGACTAAAGCTAAAAAGCCTCACCCCATTTCTCACTCCTTCCTCCTTCATCTGTCCTGAAGTTGCCAAGTATTATTCCATGTGAGACTTTATACTTTTCCTGAATATATACGTGTGTCCAGAGTGCACGTTCTTGTTTTTATCACGCTGTTTGTATCTTTTGGACCTTGTATTTCTTCTCGTTATGTTTGGGAGATTTTTCTGTGTTGAAATATATAAAGCTCATTCGTTCTTTTAATTTTTTCCTTTGCAAATCAAGAGATTTATTAGTAGTGAAATATTTCAGAAGTGTTGGTAAGTTGGCAAAAGCATGCCTGGGGATAGAAGACACTGCTAGGGAAGCAAACATGAGTAATTTTACCATTTTTGCTTTGTTTTGTTTTAACTACTGCGCTTGGCAAGCATAGCTTCATTTACAGATTGTGACATAAAATCCTCCTCAATTTCAGGCCGAGATTCCCTTTTGAGCCTTTACCTTTAAGAAACAGTTCTAGATTTATGGAGGTAATTGACATATGGAATTTGAATTTTTTTTTTTTTTAATTTTGTCTATGTTGGGTCTTCGTTTCTGTGCGAGGGCTTTCTCTAGTTGCGGTGGGCGGGGACCACTCCTCATCGCGGTGCGCGGGCCTCCCACCGTCGCGGGCTCTCTTGTTGCGGAGCACGGGCTCCAGACGCGCAGGCTCAGCAGTTGTGGCTCACGGGCCCAGCCGCTCCGCGGCACGTGGGATCTTCCCGGACCGGGGCTCGAACCCGTGTCCCCTGCACCGGCAGGCAGACTCCCAACCACTGTGTCACCAGGGAAGCCCGGAATTTGAATATATTTTTTTAAATTGTGGTTAAAAATCATATAATAAAATTATATTATAAAAGACTCTCTTAACCGCTCATCAAATTTTGTTTTTTTTAAACAAAAAGGAGTGTGGGGAATTCCCTGGCCGTCCATTGGTTTAGACTCCGTGCTTCCACTGCAGGGGGCATGGGTTCGATCCCTGGTTGGGAAACTAAGATCCCGCAGGCCCCGCAGCACAGCCAAACAATATATATAAATTTTAGAAAATTAGAAAATTTTAAAAAAGAAAGGAATGTGCTGTCATCGTGTCTGAGTCGCTTTAACACAGGCCATAGCCGTGCCCGTCCCCCTCCCGTTGTGAGTGGCGGCCTGGACTTTCTCAGTCCTGGATTCTGAATCCATTTTGCTTTTTAACAGACCCTCAGGGAGAAATAGAGAGTTCAAGGTTCCATCACGGCCCTGCTTCCTGCACCCAGGGAGGAGCCTGGGGAACATCGTTAAGACTGGGGCTCCTTTTGGGAGGGGCCAGTGTAATTTCCCAACAGGAAGAGGGTTAAATAGGCAGTCATGACACCTTTTTTTTTTTTTTTAATTTTTTTTTTTTTTTTTATTGTGGTACACGGGCCTCTCACAGCTGTGGCCTCTCCCTTTGCGGACGCACAGGCTCAGCGGCCATGGCTCACGGGCCCAGCCGCTCCTCAGCATGTGGGATCTTCCCAGACCGGGGCACGAACCCGCATCCCCTGCATCGGCAGGCAGACTCTCAACCACTGCGCCACCAGGGAAGCCCATGACACCTTGAAGTTAGATGTCTCAGGCTCATCTGATAGGTGGCCAAGGCCAAGTCTGGCTGCCCATGGGCAACAAGGAGGAAACAGAGTGATCTAGGGCATGGCACCGGACAGTGGCATTTCTCTGGGCCTCACCAGATGCTGCAAGTAAAACTCGCTTGGAAGAGATCAGGAAGGTGGCTGGACAACTCTCGTTCATTTGGGTCATGAAAACTTTTTTTTTTTTTGGCTGCGTCGGGTCTTTGTTGCTGCGTGTGGGCTTTCTCTAGTTGTGGCGAGCAGAGGTTATTCTTCATTGTGGTGCGCGGGCTTCTCATTGTGGTGGCTTCTTTTGTTGCAGAGCACGGGCTCTAGGGCACAGGCTCAGTAGTTGTGGCGCTCGGGCTTAGTTGCTGTGCAGCATGTGGGATCTTCCCGGACCAGGGCTTGAACCCGTGTCCCCTGCGTTGGCAGGCGGATGCTTAACCACTGCACCACCAGGGAAGCCCTGGGTTATGAAAACTTTTAACTGGATTACAGTATACCTAAAGCAAAGGGTACAAATCCTAAGTGTACAGTTTGATAAACTCACAGAAAGAACAGGAAACAGAATATAACCAGCCCCCCAGAAACCCTACCATGCCCCCTTTCTAGTCACTATGCCTCCCAAGGGTAACCCCCATCCTGACTTGTAACCCTGTGGATTGAGTTTGCCTCTTTGGGGACTTTATATAAATGGAATCACACAGCATGTATGCTCGTGTGGCCTCTCACTCAACATTGTCTGTGAGATTTATTCAGCTTTTTGTATGTCACTGTGGTTCATTTGTTCTCGTTGCTGTTGAGTGTTTCACTGTGTGCGTTCTTTTTTACCAATCCTTCTATGGGTGGGCATTTGGGTGGTCTAGAGTCTTTTTTTTTTTCATAGCACTGAGGTGAACATGCAGGGACATGTCTTTCAGAGAACATGTGACAGGTTTCTGTGGGTGTCCACCCAGGAGCGGAATTGCTGGCTCATAGAGCATCGAATGCTAAATTTAGGAGTCGCTGCCAACCAGCTGCCAGAGTGGGTGTCCTCAATTACCTCCTCCGAGTCTGAGTGTGGTACATCTTTGGCAGCGCTTAGGATGTGTGGGTTTTTCATGTCAGCCATTCTGGTGTGTGTGTAGTGCTTTCTCTTTGTGATTTTAATTAATATTTTCCTGACATGTAATGGAGGTCAGCATCTTTTCACATGTCTAGTGGCCATTTAGATTTTATCCTCTTAGGTGATTCAAGTCCTTCTCTATTGGCTGGTCTGCCAATAGAAGTGGTTAACCTCTTAGTGGTTAGGATTCCAGGCTTTCAATGCTGTGGCCAGGGTTCAATCCCTGGTGCAGGAATTGAGATCCCACAAGCCGCGCTGTGCAGCACACACACACACCCCCCCCCCCCCGCAAAAAATAGTCCTCCTATTCCTTTGAGGAACAGGAGAACTAAAGCTGGAGGTGGAAAGATGGACTTCTGTCTTGCAATTTACCCCCTTCTATGTAGTCTAAATGATTCCCCCCATGTGCACGCTATTCTTCTAACTTAAAGGAAGAAAACCTAATTAGGTCAGCCTGGTTGCTGTGGAGGATGGTTGGAAGGGGTCAAGTATAAATGTTTTCAGAAATTCATCCCTTAATGAGCCCAAGGAACCTTATTTTTCCCATCAATTCTTGTATCAGTGGATGAATATTAATTATTACTCCAGTGAATCAGGTTTCAACATCAACTCTAGGCTTATGTTGCATTTACAAGTGGTCACAATGCTGATAATCCTTGTTCACACGAGTAAGTGATTAGATAAGGATGGAGTTGGCGTTAGAGCAGGCGCTCCAGCCCTGAGCTCCGTCCAAAGCCCCAAACTCCACAGTGAACACTCGTCAGGACAGAGCGCGGCACCGTCGGCTCCACCTTCGGGGGCAGGGGAGGAGCCTGGCAGGTGGGTTGTCGGGGGGGTAGAAGCAGCAAGCTTTACACCCGCCCTGGACTTTTGACCGCTCCCACCCCCTCCCAGAGGTTGCGGCCCCCACTCTGGACCTCCCCTCCAGGGCAGCAATGCTCATCCCCAGCCGATCACCAGAATCTTCTGGACGTTTTCCAAAGATGCCCTCAGGGCCACCCCTGGCCAGATAACTAACTGGGCATTCCGCGTGCGAGGCCCGGCGCGGGTCTTGGTAAAGGGGTCCATTCCCCGCTGGCGTCCGCGATTCTGGCTACCGTGTCGCCATTGCTCCGACCCGGACACCGAGGCGTCGAGGGGAAGGGCTTGCGTTTCCCAGCAAAGATCCCTGACCCCTGTCTTTCCCCCCAGTGTACCACTGGGTGGAGATGCGAGCCAAGATGCGCCTCATGGGCTTCCGGGGCACGGTCATCAAGCCGCTGAACGAGGAGGCAGCCGCCGAGCTGGGCGCCGAGCTGCTGGGCGAGGCCACCGTCTTCATCGTGGGCGGCGGCTGCCTGGTGCTGGAGTACTGGCGCCACCAGGCGCACCAGCGTCACAAGGAAGACGAGCAGCGCGTCGCCTGGGACGCGATGCGGGACGAGGTGGGCCGCCTGGCGCTGGCGCTGGAGGCCCTGCAGGCGCAGGTGCAGGCGGCGCCGCCGCGGGGCGCCCTGGAGGAGCTGCAGACGCAGCTGCAAGAGGTGCGCGCCCAGCTCTGCGCCCCGGACCCGCCGCCCGCGCCCCAGGCAGAGCCCACGCCCGAGGTGTAGGAGGCCGCAGGGCCCTGGTCCCAGACGTGACTGATTCTGGGCTGCCATGTCTGTCCCCACTGTCCCTTCCTAAACCGGCCCAGCTAATACCACCAGGTCCCTTTAGGGGCAGAAGGGATCTTGGACTGGGGCTGATCCAACCAGGCTTCTGGTCACCTCCCTACTAACCTGTCCAGTGAGGGGTACCTTCCACTGGGACACCCCCATCCACCGGTGGAACGTTCCAGCCCGCCCCCCGCCCCCCGCCCCCCCACTGGTTTAGCACTTTGGAATGGAAAAGCAGTGTCTTCCACCGGACCCCACCCACCCACCAGTAGGAGGGCCAGCAGGGCACAGGGACCATCTAATTTTGTCACTCACACCTCCAACTTACCTGAGGAGTGGTCCTTCCCCTGGGACCCTCATCCGTTACACCAGGACACCTCTTCCCACTTCTTCACTGGTACCGACCATTGTAGTGAAAATATAGAAAGCTCGGATGGACTTCCCCACCCCTTGACCTCCCATCTACCTCGCTCTTTTGGGGGGGGGCAGGGAATAGGGTGGATCTTGGTGTGCATTGGCTCCAGTGAGTCACCCTGTGGCTCCTCTAGTCCACCACTGGTGCCTTGACTGGGGTCCTCCCCTCTTGAAGTGGATCATTCCAGCAGACCCTCCCCTCCAGCCAAATCTCCTCTTCAGAGTACTCAGGGATTCCCCGTTACCTCTGGCCTTTGAACTAGACACGCAGTGTCCGCCCCAGTCCTTCGTGCAAAGGCTTCCTCCAGTGGGGACCACCTGCCCCCTCAGCCCTGAAGTTCACCACCTCCAACCAAATGGAATAATTCCACCAGGTAGTGTTAAGTGTTACCTACCTCACCTACCCCCTGCCAACCCACTCGCTGAACCATTAAAGGGGATGTGTTGTGAGCTCTGTTATTTCTGAATTCTATTTTTTTTAGACTATAAATGTCGTATAATTTAAGGAGCTCTGGGGGAAAGTCAGCTGGAGAATGTGTCTGGGAACCATGATGTACATCTGCAAAATAGGGGGCAGGCTCACTAAAATTCGAAGCTGGGAGGGTTCTGGTGGGAAGGGGCCAGTGTCATCCTTTGAGCCCTTTCCCGGATGGGGAAACTGAGGCCCAGGGGAAGCAAAAGGTCTTGTCCAAGGGCACACGGTCAATGAGGGACTTGCCCCTGGCTTTCCTCTAGGGTGGTGAAGTGGTTGGGGCAGGGTGGGAAGGAGTGAAGAAGCTGCCTGGTGAGGGGCACAGAGAGGAAGGGAGGCAGGAAGGCCGAGAGGGGCCAGAGGCCAGCCTATAGCTGCAGGAGTCTGAGGGCAGGTTCGGGTGAGAAGAAGGAAGGTGAGGGGAGGGCAGATGACTGGGGGAGGGGGGGACACGCCCCCATCCTCGTGAGAGCAGCCCTCCAAATCACTCCAGAAGTCTTAGCATTTATAAAAACTGGCAGATTTATTCCACAGGGGCCCATTTTCAAGAAGCTAAAGGTGAAGGTGGGAGAGGGGAGGTTTCCTCCCCTTTTCCTTTCCCCCTCATCTTTTTTTCCCCAGGGGGTGAAAATGGCCTGGACCCCAAAACCTACCGAAATAAAAAAACCAAAAAACTGAGGTTCCAAAAAGTTACAGCATCTTAATTCCTCATAGAAAAGGGGAAGGAGCCAGAGAGAAGGGAGGTCCCTGGGGTGGGGGGAGGTGCCCCCAGCCTGATGGGACAACCCCCCTTAAATAGCTGTCCCAAGTGGGACAAGCCGGGGGCACAGCATTTAAAAACTCCCCACATCCCATTTTATCAAAACCAAAGAGAAAAAACATTTCCTCCCCCCCAAACCTAAATATATATATATACTTTTTTTTCTTAAAAAACAAAACTTCAAAGGCATTAAGCGTTAAAGTGAATCTAGAACAAGGGAATGTGAAATTCCCTCCTTCCTTCCCCCTTACTGTGGGGTTAATTGGTACATCCCCAGCAGAGGAACCAGCCCCAAGGGGATGGCAGAGGGGAAGGACCAAAGGGAGCAAAGGGTGGGGGCCTCTCCAGCCAATCAGCAGCCAGTATGGGTGTGGGCATGGTGCCAGGAAAGCCACACCCCATTGGAATTTTCCAAGTGAGATAGGGAGTGGGGAAGACGCATTCCTGTGTAGTCTTCAGCCAATTCCAAGTCAAGTTGAGGCAGGGAAAGCAGGGTGACAGGCGGAGGGCGTGTGCGGAAAGGAGAAACTGGATCTTCTGGGGCCCTGTGGTCAGGGGGAACCCCGCTTCCTCAGCTCCTGGACAAAGGCTGGAAGGAAACTGGGCAGAGGTCAGGGGCAGAGCTTCTTCCCCCTTCCCTTCCAAAACAGGGCTTTCCAAGGGACATGATGCCTCCAAAATAAATAAATGTTTAAAATAAAAAAACAACCTCACCTTCAATTATTTCCTCTTTCACTTTCTGCAGTTCCTTCCTCACCTCTTCCAGAAGCTCCTGAAAATAATGGGGTACCAATCAGGAAGGGTACTTGGCCTTGCAAAAGTGAATCCCCCCTTTCTTAATGACTGAGGGGCCAGAGGAAGGAGGTTCAAGACTCCTATTACACACACACCATGACATCACTGGCAAGGCCACAAAGTGAGAATTCTAGGGGAGAGTTCTGGATCCTTGGAGCCAGAAGGAAAGTACTGGAGAACATCCAGTACCAAGGCTGGCAAATACATTGCAGTCTCCTGCCACCTCCATTGGTGATAAATGTCTGAGGCCAGTGTACTGAAAAGGATTCTGGGTACTCAACAGGAGTGCATCCAGTGATAAGATTAGTAAGGTCTGTCATGGGCACTGGATAAGGTGGATTAGTAAGGTCTGTCATGGGCACTGGACAAGGTGGTTATGGTGTCTGTGTCATCCCTGACAGGATCCAATCTCTATTTCTCAGACTGGAAAACTGAGGTTCCCAAGGTCTTTTCTAGAATCACATGGCAGGTCAGTGGCAGAGTCTGGACCCAGATCTCCTTTCTATCCCCCGAACCTCACTCCCAGTCCTTTCCCCAAGCTACCTGTTTCACCCTCTCCAGGTCTGACTCATCACTGGAGCTGGGCGTAGAGGGTTGGGCCTCAGAAGTGGTCACTGAAGATGACTTCATCCTGGGAGAGTTGGTGTGGTTTGGGGTGGAAATGAGGTTAGAGAGAGGGTCTGCCTCCCCTGCCTCCCATTCCAGGGGTCACACTGTGTTCCTCCCTACAAATTTGGCAAATTCAACTATTCTGGGGGGTGGGGCCCCAGTATTGATGGCCCACCTTGGCAAGGTTGTGCTGTTCTTCTCCCAGGGTCTCCGCACAGATTCTGGGGGACAGGCAATAAATCAAAAAGATCAGGGACAAGGAATGCCCTGCCTCAATCTTTCTCCCCGCGCCTCGTCAGCCCCGGTTCAAAGAACCATCTCAGGAAACTACAATCCCCAGCATTGTTTGTACAGACTCCCATCAAGGTGTGTTATATATGAGAAGCAGGCATCCTGGGACTTGTAGTTCCTGTGACTAGACTGGGCTCTCACTCACCACTGTGGGCTGGGACTCTGGCCTCTGGCTCCTCCTGCTGGTGGGAAATAAAACTGTCATGAGCCAGGGGCTTCCCTGGTGGCGAAGTGGTTAAGAATCCACCTGCCAATGCAGGCGACACGGCTTTGAGCCCTGGTCTGGGAAGATCCCACGTGCCACGGAGCAACTAAGCCCGTGCGCCACAACTACTGAGCCTGCACTCTAGAGTCCGCTAGGCACAGCTACTGAGCCCATGAGCCACAACTGCTGAAGCCCGCACGCCTAAAGCCCGTGCTCCGCAACAAGAGAAACCACGGCAATGAGAAGCCTGCGCACCGCAACCAAGAGTAGCCCCCGCTCGGCACAACTAGAGAAAGCGCGCGCGCGCAGCAACAAACACCCAACGCAGCCAAAAGTAAATAAATTTAATAAATTTAAAAAAAAAAGAAACTGTCATGAGCCAGCCCCCCTACCCCCCCACGACGCCACACCTCTGCTCATTTTCCTCCTCCACCTTCAAACCTAGCCCATCCCTATCACAGCCCCCTCCCCAATATTCCTACCCAAACGGTACATCCTAAGGGGTATATGGCAGGAAGAGCCCCTGACTCACATTGGCAGATTCATCCTTGGTGGTTTTCTCCCCGACTTGTGTGGCTTTCCTTCTGTAAGAAAGGCAAAAACAGATGGCTTCAACAGTTCCCTTCCCCAGAGCTCTGGAAAGGTGGATTCTAGCGCGCAGACTTCTGGAATTTGTCAAGGCTAAGAAAATTTTAGTTTTAGAAGTTAAAGAGAGTGCTGCTCTCCAACTGGGGTGGGGCTTTCCGATTCCCGCCGTTTGCGAGTCACAAAATTCTAAGGGCGGAGTTCCCAGGTTCTGAGGCAGGATTTCCTAAGGTCCTAGAATTCTGGGTTTTAGAACATTCCAGAGGCTACCTGGGTGGTTGCAAACCTCAGCCATCTCAGGAGACTGCAGTCCCCATCATTATATCCCAAACCTGGCTATCAAAGGGTGAACTTTCACCCAAAGAAACCAACTAACTGGGAATCTGAGCCCTCCCCCAACCCGGCCCTACTGAACAGGAATCTCCAGGTGATAACTGCTGGTCTGAGGGGTGTGTTCCAAGGGCTTTCTGCGGCTATTGAGGGCTCCAGGCTCAGGCTCACCTCCGCGCCAGCATGGCATTCATCTCTTCCATGAGTCCCCCGCCCGTGCTTCGACTGCTCTCAACTTTGGGGGCCAAGGGCCCCCCTGAGGCCTCCTCCTGCTGGAGAAATTACAAAGAGGTGGGGGCGTTATGGGCGGGCCTCCCGGCCTTCCAGCCCTCCTGTGAGGCTCCCAGGCAACTCTAGCCTCATCCCATTATAATATCAGGCCCCATCACCCCACACCTGCCATGCCTGCCCCCTCACCTTGCTGACTTTCCTGAGTTTGGCTCCGGCAATGGCTGCGGCCAGGCCCGGGGCCCCGGTCCCTCCACCACTGGGGCCTTGTGCTGTGGGGAGAGGGGGCGCAGGGGGTGGGCCTCCCCCTGCTCCATGCCCCCCAGCCGAGATCCCTGAGGAGGAGAGACCAGGGGGTGGGGGGGGACCCGGAGGAGGGGGAGGTCCTGGAGGCGGGGGTGGTCCCCCAGCTGGGGGAGCAGGTGGGCCTCCTGTAAGAAACACAAAAAAGGAGGGGTGCTGAGAGAGAAGCCTTATTCTCTGTTGTCCGGCTGGCCCACCCCCTCCTCTGGGGTGGTCACCCGACCCCCGAGGCCATTCGAGCAATCACCTGCGTTGGAGACCCTGCGCTCCCGCTCCATGAGCTCCGACTGCTGCTGCCTGGGGAGGGAAGGCGAGCTGCCGTCACTCAGAGCCTCAGGATGGCCAGCAACTTCCCGGATCGCCCCTCAGAGGCCTCCGGCAAGGCTGGCTCCTAAGCCCCACTCATGTCCTCCATTCCCCAGGAGCCAGGAAAGGGTTGCAGGGGGAAGAGGACAGGGACAGAACGAGAGCAAGAGGCAAGCAATCTAGTCATCAGACTGTCAAGAACACCAGAATTACAGAACACCCAGGATGGACTCGGGGAATCTGGGGGACCAGGACTGGAAGGCCCAGAAGGTTCTGCAACTCTGGGTGTCAGGAGTTTTTCAAACTCCAGGAGGTGGGGGGTTTCTGAAAGACATCCATTTCTAGTCCCCTGGGAGTTGGAACATTCTGAAAACTGCAAGTTGGAGAGGTCTGAACTCTCGGAGTCAGGGGTTCTGGAACAACCTAGGACTCCCGGCAGCAATAAGGTTCCCCACCCAGGGACTGGCCCCACCTTTTCTGTTGCTCCATCTCCTCTGGGGAGGGGCCGTTCTGGACAGACCAGGTGGGAGGTGCTGTAGGTGGCGTCGGCAGGGGCGGAGGCCCACCTCCTGGAAGGTGAGAGTAAAGGCTGCTGAGTCACCCCGGAAGCCAGCGCCACCCCTCAGCATGTTCCCTGGGCTCTCCCGGGCCTCCCAGGGACTCTGCGATGAGGGGTCGGCACGGGCTTCCCCTGACTGAGCTGATGTGAGGTGGGTGCTGGGAGGATGCCCAGGTCCCAGGAGGGACAGCAAAGGCCCAGAGGGGAGCCGCTTGCCCCAAGTCCTGCAGACCCAAATCTGCAGGAACAAGACTTGAATTCAGGCCCACTCCAGCATCCAGGCTCTTAACGCGCCTGTCACAGCCGCTCAGACCGCCCCCACCTGAGGACCCAGGAGAGGCTGAGAGCCTCTTCCTCACCCGCCTCAGGCCTCTGGCTCCCATGCATTCTCCTGTGCCTCGAACAAGCCAGCCCCTCCCCACTGGCACTGAAGCCGCTCCAGGAAGCAAACACGTCCGCCGTTTGGTGATCTGTGACCCCAGATGCATAGCCGTCACCTAAAGCCTTGCTCCTCAAAGTGTACTGTTTATGGACCGGTAGCCTTGGCGTCACCAGGGAGCTTGTTAGAAGTACAGAGCCTCGGGCCCCGGCCAACCCAACTGAATCGGAATCTGCGTTTTTCCTAGATGATTCGTGGGCACATTCCAGTTTAAGAAATACCAACTGGAGGTTTCTTCTTAATATTGTTTCTTGAAAACTAACCGATGATGACATAAGTCAGTATAATGGTTACCTGGGGAAAGGGCACAAGGAACTTTCTGGAGGCTGGAAATATCTATATCTTGATCTGGGAGGTCACACCGGAGTGTGCATGTGTAAAAATTCCTGGAGCAAAATGTACTCTTAGGAACCGTGCGTTTTATATGTGGGTGCACTCAGGGCACACAGGGACCCACAAAATCCTCATAATAATTCTCCACAGAAGTTGTGAATTGGCCCCATTTTCAGATGAGTAAACCGAGGCCAAGTGGTAAAGTGGCGGCCCCAGGCCACACGGCAGGGCTCAGCGGTCCCCTCGGCCCACTCTCTCTAACCTTCCAATGCCTCTAGGGCGCTGGCCATGCCGGCGGCAAACTGTGTTGCATCCTCCTTGCTGCCGAAGTTGAGGCCCCAGACCTGGCGGGCGTCACGCCACTGGTGGAAGTTGGGGGTGGCCTGGTTATACTTGACACCGCGGATGATGGCACAGTTGATGACCACCTGGCAGCGGGGGGAAAGTGGGTGAGGAGCGGTGGGGAGCAGCGGGCAGAGGGGGCGGGGAGGGGAGCCTCACCTGCTGGTCCGGCTGCATCTTCCGGCCGACCACCCGGAAGGAGTTGGCAGTGGGGTTGTGATAGATCTGGACGCGGCTGAAGGCCTGGGGGCCCGTGCCTGCAGGCAGCCATCGCTTGTTGCTGTCATCATAGAGCATCACAGTGGCCCGGCTGGAGCAGATAACCGTCTCACTGCCCGGCGGGAGGACAGGGGAGAGAGGCCAGTTAGCTGAGGGGGGCCTGGCACCCTTCCTCCAGGGGCCGGTCACCTTCTCCATCTGGGCCCCCCTGGGAGATGTGAAGACACAAAGACGGTGTGAGAAGAAGAAGAACCCATGGAGAGGCACAGAGGAAGACGGGCAGACGGGGAGAGAGGGCTGGGGACAGACCCTCGGAGAGACCCAGACAGGGAGACTGGGGGGGAAAAGACAGGCGGCACAGAGAGACAGACAGACTGGGAGGGTCAGACAAAGAGACAAACAGGGGATGTGAGACAGACAAGGAAAGAGACAGACAGTCAGATTGGGGGAAAGAAGACAGGAAGAGGAAGAGTCAGACAGACTGGAAGAGACAAACATACAGACTGATGCAGAGAGAGCTGAGAAAGGAATCAGGCTGACGTAGCGGAGACAGACTGAAAGACAGACAGACAGAGGAGTAGTGGGGGAAAAAAGATGGAAAGGCAGGGAGCAGAGAAAGATACAGAAATGGAGATACGGGCAGATGGAGAAAGACAAAGAGATGGACAGAGAGACTGAGCCAGAGAGATGCAGAGGGAGAGCTGGAGGACGGGGCCCGGGAGAAGCCGATGGAAGGGGTGGGGCGGGAGCTCTGGGCAGTGCTGGGAACCAGCCCCCGCCCGGTGCTCCTGGAGCCTCAGTTTCACCATCTCTGCTGGGGTGCTCGGGGGCCCCCCCTTACCCCGACCACCTCTCCCCACTCAGGAGGAGGGAGCTGAGGCTCAGGGAGGGGAAGGGGAAGGCTTGCAGCGAGTTGGGGACCAAGGCTAGATCCTAGGCTCCTCCACTTCCTGCTGCCCAAGCCGCCCAGCTGGCGCCCCCGGCGCCAACGGGCGTCAGTGGACGCTCCCTGCTCCATGTCAGGCAGGGACCCAGACAGCCCCGGCCCCACCCTCCAGGGCAGGAGAGAATCACAGAGGTCTGTCCTGTCCGCAGATAGTGATAATCCAAGACCAGGCCTGGGGGGCCCAGAAGGAGTGCCTGCCCCAGGCTGCGGATCAGAGACTTCCTGGAGGATGTGACATGTGACTTAGCCTTGGGGGGAGGGTGCCAGTAAACCGGTTCAGGGTTCAGGATCTGATATCCACAGATGTAGGTTCAAATCCCCATTGGGCCACCTACTCCATATGACTCAGGCAAGCAGCCTTCCCACATGAGAGAAGGCATCTTCCTTGCCTACAGACTGGGGAAATGACAGACCCCACCTCCCCCAGGGCAGTGGGAGAAGTAGATGAGTCTGGACATGTAAAGTGCCTGGCACGGTGCCTGGCATGTACTCAGTGCTGAGTAACTGTCAGCATCCTTTCCACGGGCACCCCGAACAGGTACCACTGGGTCCCCGGGCAGCCACATCCCTCCCACCCCCTACCAGTCCTTCTGGGGAGGTTCAATGCCCTCCTCCCCCAGTGGGGAAACTCGGCCTCCCAGACAGGAAGTGACTTGCCCAAGGTCACACACAAACCAGGGGGAAGCACTGGTCCCCACCCCCACCGGACTTTTTCCTGAAAAGAGGAAGTTGGTGGTCAGAGGTTTCCGGGGGGAGAAATTATACCCCACGACGGCTCTGTCTCTACCAGGGCTGGGGGTTGGCACATAACACTGACACTGTAAATCACAAGGCAGGGAGAGCCCCTCAGCAGACCAAGATCTGGGTTCCTAGGCTAGGAAGCTGAGCCCCCAGACCCTCCCCCCAGGTTTACGTAATTGGGGCACCTCCCTCTTATCAGGCACGTCAGCTGCTCACATGCCCCAAGCCCTTTCCTCAGAGTCTCTCATTTCATTCTCACTGCAGCCCTTCTAGATGGGCTATTTCATCCTCATTTTGCAAGGACTGCAAACAGAGGCCCAGAAAGGTTGCGTGACTCGCCGGTGGTCACACAGCTAGTAAGCAACACAGCGAGGGTTTGAACCCAAGCCACCTGGCTCCCAAGTCCACAATCTTAACCACCGGGGACTGTGTGGGCCCTACCCAAACACCAGGTGCTGTTTCCAGACAAGTGCAGCCTCAGGGGCTCTTTCTGGCTTCCACTGCCCCTGGCAGGGCAGGGTTAAAGCCTTGCCCACACCTGCCACCCACACCCAGGGCAGACTCTGCCCAGGTGCCCGGGGCCTTCGTTGCTACCCAACCCTGGCTGCACTTTGCTCTCCCAAGCGACCCTGCCCTGCTGAGTCTCTGGACTGGCCAGAGAGCTGGATGTCTGCAGAATGACCCCAGACTGGTCTTGTCCCTCTCCAGGCGGTGGTGTCCCCATTACAGCAAAAGGATCCTGTTAAAACACAAGTCAGATCGTGCCCCTCCTCTTCTTGGAAGCTCCGGTGGCAGCTCCCACTGAATTTTTTTTCTGGCCAAGTTCTCTCCAGGGCCTTCATGATCTGTGTGATCTCTGATCTCATCCCTTCCTTCCCCCCAGCTTGCTGTTCCAGCCCCACTGGCCTCCGTGCTGCTCCTTCAACATGCCAGACACATTCCCACCGTAGGCTGGTGCTCTTGTTCTCCCTCATCCTGGATTTTCACCTCCTTCAGGTCGCTACTTAGCCGACACCTCTTCCAAGAAGCCCTCCCTGACTACCCTATCTGGAAAAGCTCCTCTCCCTCTCATTGCATGTCCCACATTTCATAGCACCTGATCCCTGCCTGACAGACCCCTGTCTCCCCTACCAAAAGGTCAGGAGCATGAGGGCAGGGATTTTTGTCCTTTCTGTTTTGTCCTTTCTTGCCGTGTCCTCAGAACCTAGAATCATGCCTAGGACATAGTAGGTATCCAAGAGTTGTTAAATTAGCCGTCTGTAAAAAAGGAAAAGTTCTTAACAATGGCAGCTGACATTCATTGGTTAGCCTGTGTAGCAGGCACTGTTCTAGGTACTGAGCTGCAATTTCCACAGTGAACCTTGCAATGACCTCATGAGATGGACTCTGGTGCAGATGAGGAACTGTGGCCACAGAGAGGTGAAGACAGTTATCTCAGGTCACGCAGCAAACAAGTAGAGGGGCTCATATTTGAACCGAAGTTTCCCCCCACCCCCGGCAATGTTCTTAACCTCATTTAAAGATGAGAAAACAACTAAGCTGATTTTTTTTTTTTTCAAGGCAAGGTATAAAGTGGTGTGTATCAGAAGTTTTTTTAATTTTTTTAAAAAGGTGTGGGCTTCCCTGGTGGCGCAGTGGTTGAGAGTCGGCCTGCCGGTGCAGGGGACACGGTTCGTGCCCCGGTCCGGAAAGAGGCCCGTACCACCAAAAAAAAAAAAAAAAAAGAAAAAGAAGAAAAATAAAGGTGGGGAGGATATAAATACCTCTGCACACAGAGTGGTGATATCTGCAGAGGCTGCTTCTCAGGCGACTAACCATGGCTGCCTCTGAGACACTGGGGACCTGGGGGCCTGAGGAGGCAGGCAGGAAGTGGACATTTTGTACAGTTTACCTTCTTGAATTGCTTGATTATGACTTTTCGTTTTGTTTTAACATGGGCTGGTATTACCTATAAAACACTAATTCATTACTTAAGTTCAAAATATAAAACTATAAACCAGGCAAAAAGCTAGAAGAGAAAAATCCCACAGCCAGGAAGCAGAGAGTGAGATGGAAATGGGGTCTGCCTAATTCCAGTGGTCTCTGGGGTCTCTCTCATACCCTCAACTTGACATGAGAGCCTTAATCCCCAGCCAGCCCAGAACTCTCCCACAAGTCCTCCCATTCTGGAAAACTCTAGCATGTGGTAGATAAAAGAAGGTTCAAGTCACCCCCTCGCTGTGTGGCTTCCCATCTCTGAACCCTGGCAACCATAACTCACTGGGGTTTGGTAAGGACTGAAAGAGATAAGAAAAGCCCTAAGCACAGGACTTGGAATTTGGCAGAGGATCCATGTGAGGGAGCCGAGAGGCAATACAGGAGGGAGAGAACTTCTCGTCAAGGGAGGCAATCAAACACAGTCACTCTGGTTCACTCAAACCTTCCATATGAGAGGCTTGTCCTTCCTTTCACCCCTTCATCCTACAGCCCCTTAAACCACAAAACTTGTGACCCACCCCCCAAAGCCCCAGGCACACACAACCTTTCCAAACGACAAATCTTTGATAGATTTGGATAGAAAGTATCCAATAGTTTCTGGATAGAAACTCAGATGCAGGGTCTGCAGGGCTTGTATGGGTTCACTCTAGTCCTTCCTCCCTGACAGGCCTCAGTTCCCCATAAGTGATTAGGAAGGTAACTGGGTTCCTTTTTGTTTATCAGCATTATCTTAAGTGTTTGTACAGTGAAAGCACGTTACTTGTATTATTATTATTATTTTTTAAAGACCACTGAAGGTTTGATTTTCCTTTTTCTCTAATAGTATAATACTCTGGAAAGAGGCCTGTGTTCAAATTCAGGCTTGCCCACTTCCAATCTGCCTTTAATAGGCAATTTGCTTAATTTCTCTGTGCCTCAGTTTCCCCATCTGGGGAAGGGGGACGGTCCTAATAGTATCAATCTCTTAGAATTGCTGTGAGGATTAAATTGAATCAGGCACCTAGTACAGTGCCTGGCACAAAGTAGATGCTTGATCAAATGGTCTCTCATTATTTTTAAAAAAATAAAAACAACAACAATAATTACTATTATTGGAAGAGGAAAGAAATGAACCAAATACTTCTTGAGTCCCTTCTGCCCTGACACTCTCAGACCTCTGCCCCACTTCCCAGAATTCCAGCTCAGAGTCCCGGACACAGCAGACACTCAACAAATATTTGTCAAACTGGGAGAAAAGGAACTGTATCTTGTAATTTTCCATCTTAACATCCTCTCTTCCAACTGCCCCCAAGACTGTCCCCAGCCAAATCAGCCAGAAATCAGAGGATCCCAGCCCCCTCCCCTCCCTCAATACTGTGTAGGAATTTCTGAGGGATCTTGGGCCAGGCATTTCTCTCTTTGAGCCTCAGTTTCCCCAGCTGCCCCCAGACAAGGCCATGGGTCTTTCTGAATCCTTCCTAGCTGTCCTGGGAGAAGGGGCACAGCCCAGTAAGTCGGGTGTGGCCATCAGAAGGGAAGACCCCTCGGGAGGTGGGGGTAACCCTCTGGTGGGACAGGAATCAGCTCGACTTCTGCCCACCTCCCAGGAGGTGGGAGGTTTGGTCGTGGCCAGCAGTAGGGGGGCCTTGTGGGAGGGCCGGGGCCTCGGGGACTGGGGGCGGGGAGGCTGGCCCAGACATTGCTCCTGCCCTTTTACGGTCTCAGTGAGTGAGGCAGCACTAACTCGGACATCCGCCATCCGCCTTCCACCGTGCCTGGGACCGGAAACGCGGCGGGGGGTGCGGGGGGAGGCAAGGGGCGGGGCTGGGGGGCAGTGGGAGAGGAGAGCCTCCCAGGAAGAAGGTGAAGGAAGAGAGCCCAACTGCCGAAAACCGCCCCCTCCCCCGGGCAGACCTTGAAGGGATGTTGCTATAATGGGGGAAAGGGTAGGCAGGAAGTCTTGTGGGTGTCTGTGGGTGCCCCCTTGCTCCAAATTTTCCAGCAATCCCTTTACAGCAGAAGGAACAAATGTGCGAGGGGGATTCTCTACTGACCGTAAAAAGGAATGCCACCCTCTGGTCAGAGGGCAGGGGTGTGGGGAATGTGGGAGGATGTGGGCGCCAGGGGGTTAATCCCCAGCCGCCCCTAGGGGCCTCCCCCTCGAGCTGGGGGCTTTGGGGCAGGAAGTCCCTGAGAGAGTAGAGGAAGGGAGATAGTATTGTCAGGCTCAGGCCTCAAGGGAGAGCTTATGGGGGGGGCAGGGGAAAGAGAGAATAAGGGGGGGCTAGTCGGGTCCCCCGCCGCACGGGCCCCGCCCTCAGGTGAGCCCAGGAGTTTTGAGGGAGGCCCGGGAAAGACAAAATCCCTGGGTCCCTTCGGCCCCCACCCTCCAGGATTAAATTCCTGGGAAGATAGCTGGAACTCTCTGGGAAGCCTGGGTCCCTTGGGGAGAGGGCTATGACCTTGAAGCTTTGCAACGCCCCCTCCTCCAACCGCACAACTCGGGACTGCTGGGGAAGGGGGGGCGGTGTTGAGAGAAGGGGGAGGCGCCGTGGTGGGGAAAGCAGCCGGCCCACGGCGCTCTTTGCCGGCCCCTCCCCACACCAGCTGTCTCGACAGGTGAGTCAGGAAGACAAAGGCCCCCCTTCCCCCAGCTGCCGCGCCCCCTCCCTCCCCAGGGCCGCGCAGGTTGGGGAGAGGGGCCGCCCTTCTGGCCCGGGGCCGGGGAGCCGCCCTCGGCCCAGAGCGCTCTCGCTCGGTCCTAGGTACAGCCTGTTTTAAGCAAACTGTGGGTGGGGAGCGGCGGGGGAGGGGAGTCCCAGCCAGACCCTGGAGGCTGCGTCTGGGTCCGTGGATCCGTCCACACCAACCTCCTCCACAGGAGGATGAGCCCCCCAAATTTAGGGGGTTAAGTAGCCCCGAAGTTAAGGAGCAAGGTCGCTCTTGGGAAGACTTTTTCCAGCGCCCCGAAAACCAAAGTCTACGTCTCAATCTCTTCCAAGTCCCAGGGACCCCCAAGCCGGCCCCCCACAATCCCTCTAGGGGCCGGGTTGAGCTATGGGGGGAGTCTGAACCCTGCCTAAATCCTGGCCTCCCTGCGAGGAGTATTTACCAACTTGAAGGTCCTCTGAAAAAGTCTTTTAAAAATTCGGGAGTCCTTGGAGCGCCCCCAAATCTAAGGGCTCCCGGGAGAACCTCACCGGCACCACGCGGAGCCTTGAGAGTGAAGGGGAAGTGGTCAATATTTGAAGCTCGTCCAAGGGGGCTCGGCCTCAATTCCGAGGCTCCCAGTGCCCGGTCCCCAAATACCAGCCCGGAGCAAGCTGGGGGGAGGGGGACAAAGGCGGGGCGGGAGCTCGCGCCGGGCGGGGAAGGGTCTGAAGGCAGTTGGAGGCTCACCTCATGGCTGCTCGGCGGACGGGCGGAGCGCCCACGGGGTAGCTGCTCCCGGGGCGCCCCTGGCCTGAGGTTCAGGGGTTCAGGGCTGGCTCCAGGTTCTGCTCAGTCTGCCCCAGGGTCCCGCCCCATAGAGTCCGGCTTCCTGGGGGGAACGTGGACAGGGCCGGGGCGGGTCCTCGGGCGCCTCCTCTCTCGGGGGCTCTGATCGGGGGTCCCGGCAGCAGAAAGGGGGTGCGGTGTCCCCTCCCCGGCGCGCCCCCTCGGCCGGCGGCGGCTACAATGTTACTCTTACTACTGTACTTCTCTTCGCTACATTTCGTTCCAAAATTCCACTCCCCGCACCCATAATGCCCTGCGCCTTAAAGGGGCCGCGGACACCTCAAGGCGGTGAGGTTGGGGGGGTGGAGGGCGCTTAAAAGGGCAACGCGGAACCTTAGACTTCCGCTATTTCCCTCTTCCCCAACGTTACTGCATAGCGATGCACTCTGGGGGTCACCTCCCCAAATTAGAGGGGAAGTTTGATGGAGGGGAAGGGATCCGTCCTTGATCCTTCGTTCTCTCCCACGATGGAAATTCTTAGGGGAATATCAATGGGGGCACAATGTCTTCTCACCCTCCCCATCGACTTCTCCATTTCTTTACATTCTACTCAGTTTGGGGGGCGAAGAGGACCTTATGGTCAAGCATAGATTCTCTCAAATTTTGTCCCTTAAATCCTGCTTTCGGAGCCCTCAGCGTCTCTCTCCACCAATTTATGAGGGACTCCTAAGGGGCGAACCCCCTCCCCCGTCGAAGAGCGGAATGGGTGGGGAGGGGGCCCACCCCTCTCACTGCCCCCCCGCTCCGCCCGCCCTGGGAAGGTGAGGAGGAAGTGGGCCGAGGGGGCGCGGCTGGCCGCTGACTCACAGCCGCAGGGTGTGTGTGGGGCGAGGCGGGGGGGGGGGCTATGGGGGGGGAGGCGCTGGACCTCGGTGGGAATGGGACTCCCGGTCCCTATGTGAATAAGGTCCCTTGTACCCTCTCCACGCACGCCCCGCCGTGACTCAGTTTCATCTGCGGAGGATGGTGGGATCATCCAGCAATCCGAGGGAACGGAGGTGGGGGACCCTCCCTATGCCGGCTCCCGGGAGCCCCCTCCCCCCACGCGCCAGATTTGGGCTGAGTCCCTACACCCTCCCAGGCTTCCGCCACTGGTCCTGCAGACTCCGCCCTACGTGACGTCACCAATATGCTCACGCCCCTCTCGTAGAGCGCCACCTGGCCTGGGTAAGGTGCCTTAGGCTGGGGCAGGAACCTGGGAAATCAGTTCGACATTTAGAAATGGATAAATTGAGGCCTGGAGTCAGGAAGTAAATCTGGGCTATAGCCCTCTTGCCTGAGCCACCAGGACTCCAGTGGTGCAAGGTATGAGTGTAAAACAACTCTTGGGGCCCAGCTGACTAGGTGAGGGGATCAAGATTCCCAGCGTTTTTTTTCCCAAGAGGAATCCGCTGCCAGGTGCCGTACTGATCTCCTTCACCTCATTCTTCTAGGCCATGCTCTGACATTAATTCTTCTCTGAAGAATGGAGTAATCCTCTACCCTTCTCCACCCCACTCTGGGAGACCTTGAACCCTGATCTATGGTAGGTTATAATTGTTTCTCTGTGTGTCTCCTCAGACTGAGTTCTTTGGGGGCAGAGGTAGACTTAATCAATTTCTGGCCCTTACTAACCCAGCAAGGCCCAGAACGGCAGCTCAACACACATTTACATGTATCCAACTGCATGAAAACCCCAGTTCTGTGTGACCATGGGCAAGTCCTTTCTCCTCTCTGGGTCTCAGCTTTCCCATCTGTGAAATGGGAGGGGTGGTGCTTCTGTGTGCCACCTGCACTATAGTCAGCAAACATTTTCTATAAATGTCCAAATAGTAAATATTTTAGGCATATTAAACATAGGGCCTCTTTTGCATATTTTTTTACAACCCTTTAAAAATGTAAAAACCATTCTTAGCTCAAGTGCTGTACAAAACAGGTAGCAAGACCCCTGCACTAGAGAAACTCTTGCAAATGTACACAGGAGCCTGATCAAGGATGTTTACGGCAGCAGTGATGTAAGGGCAAGAAATTGGAAACAACCTAAATACCCATCAAGAGGATGACGAATGCTGAAACCATTGCACATCTCTTGTCTGAAGTGCTGAGTAGCAGCTAAAAAGAGTGAGGTGTGTAAGTGGCATGAAAGAAGTTTCCAACACATTATTGAGTAAAAGGAAACAAATTGCCAAATGATACATAGGGTATGAAAAAAATCAAGGAGACACCTAAGGTACCATATACATGTGTGTACATGCCCAATAAAAGGTCTTGAAAAATCCACTCCAAACTCACTGCAGGGGTTACCAGTAGGACACAGAATGGGATCGTGGAGAGTCTGATGGTCATAATCTCAAGCCTCATCTTGAAAATGCCGAGTTCAATCCTGTCTCTAGGCTTTCACACTGGCTGTTCCTTCTGCCTTGGGACCCTCTTGCATGGCTGGCGAGTTTTCTGTTAGCTTCCTGCTCAGTTTTCCCCTCCTCAGAAGTCTTCACTGACCCCCGTCTAAAGCAACCATCCCCAGGTGGAAAACGGAGTGGCAGTGGATGAGAGATGGAGAGAGACTTCACTGTATACGGTTCTGTGCCCTTTGAATTTCAAACCAAGTGAACTTACCACCCATTCAAAAAATAAATAACAATGTAAAAAACCCAGCATAGCTCCCCTAAGACATTTTCTTATCATGTCCCCCAGTTTCATTTTCCTTGAGACACTTGTCAGTGTCTGAGATGACCTTATTTATGGGTTCCCTTTTTTGCTGTCCCCCCCTCCACTCCACCCCACACACTAGGAGGTTCCTGGGGCAGGACCCTCAGTGGGTCTGCCAGGTTGATGGCCTGAGCAGGACCTTGCACATAGCAGGTGCCCCATATGTATTTGCCAAATGACTGGGCAAATAATACGTGCGGGGTTTTTTCCACAAGAAAAATGTATTTTGAATTATGTAATTAAAATTTAATTATAAAAACTTTCCCCTACCTCCCCGCCAAACAGATGAAAAATAGGAAGGGAAGAGAAGGTTATTGAACTGGGTGATTTTCAGCTCTAAATATTTCAAAGACATTTGGTTTTGGGGTTTTGAGGTTTGGGGGGTTTTTTGGGGGGTCTAGCAGGTGGGCGGAATTTCCCCTCTCATAAGACTTTCTGTCTTATGAGAGGGAAGTAGGAGAAAGGGAAATAAACATTCTGGGGTTCCTCCACTGGTTTCTCTTCCTTGCACTAGTCTGCATAGCTGGGGAAGGGAAGTTTTCTTCCTTAATTCCATTGAGGCCCCAGCTGGGCAGAGGGTCCCTAAAGGACGACAGCTGTCAGGCCTCCAAGTCCAAGGCAGAGCTTGAATGGGTGCCAGTGGGCTTCTCAGCCCCATTCTGCCCCATCTGTAACACAAAATGTGGAAGATGGTGAACAGGAACCCCTTCTGGCCCCTCAGCATTTACTCCCCTGTATTCTGGATGCACTGCTCCTATTTTTCCTTTGAGGAACCAGCATTCCCTATCCCTCATTTCCTCAGTTTTGGGTGGAGTGGACCCCAAGGCCAAGCGCTAGAGGATGGGCCTGTGACCCCAGCCTGGCCAATCAGAGACTGGTCAGGCACATGACCCAGTGTGGCCAATGAGAACCAGCTCTGGAAGCACGGCTGCAACTACTGGGAAACTGGCATGCTCTCCCCACTGGGGATGTTAGGCTTCTGGGATGTGACCATGAGTAGCAACTCTCTGCTACCTCATGTGGAGACCCTGCCTGGGAAGGAAGCCAACTCAGAGAAAAGAAAACTAAGACAGTTCCTGATGACATCATCTGACAACTGGATGCAGTCATGTCTTAAGTCCCTGTGCTCTTGAATTACATGGCCCAGTAAACTCCCCGGTTTGTCTTCCCAGGTTGAATGGGGTTTCTGTCACTCACAACTCAAAAGAATCCTGACAAAGACCTCCTTTCTGCTGCTGAGAAACCATCAACAACCCCCCCCCACCACCACCCTGATGGGTAATAACCCAACTCCCTTCTCTGCCCTGCAAAGGCCTTCTGGTTTCCTCCCTCACATTTCCTCCCAGTCCCCCACCCCATACCTTAGTTTATGTGGCTCCACTCACCACCTCCTCGGACATCTCTAAATAGGCTATCTGGGCCCAATTCGCAACCTCTCTCCTCTAAGACCTGGACCACCCTCAGAGGTGCCCTGGTGGCCTCTGCAGTGCAGTCAGCCCTTGGTATTTGGTCATCAACATTCCTTGAATTTTTCTACCTTATTTTTGGATTGAGGGGGTGGTGCTTGGGATGGTGGGGCTTCACAGAGCAATGTAGGGGGCACATTTCTTGGCGGAGAAGCACAATCTCTTCTCCTCTGCTTCTGCAT